>NC_083234.1:73341049-73646674 GCF_032191835.1 Heteronotia binoei
ACGGTAGCTCAGTGGTAGAGCATCTGCTTGGTAAGCAGAAGGTCCCAGGTTCAATCCCTGGCATCTCCAGCTATAAAGGGTCCAGGCAAATAGGTGTGAAAAACCTCAGCTTGAGACGCTGGAGAGCCGCTGCCAGTCTGAGAAGACAATACCGACTTTGATGGACCGAGGGTCTGATTCAGTATAAGGCAGCTTCATATGTTCATATGTTCTGGGGAGGGATAGTGGCTCAGTGGTAAAGCATCTGTTTGGGAAGCAGAAGGTCCCAGGTTCAATCCCCGGCATCTCCAAAAAAGGGTCCAGGCAAATTGGTGTGAAAAACCTCAGCTTGAGACCCTGGAGAGCCGCTGCCAGTCTGAGAAGACAATACCGACTTTGATGGACCGAGGGTCTGATTCAGTATAAGGCAGCTTCATATGTTCATGTTCATATGAGTCTGGAGCCAGCCCTGAAGGCCCTCTCTTGTTCCATGGAGGCAGGGCACACTTTCATAGAATCATAGAATCAAAGAGTTGGAAGGGACTTCCAAGGTCATCTAGTCCAGCCCCCTGCACATTGCAGGAAATTCACAAATACCTGTGAGCTTTCATCTGTGGGCTTTCAAGTTTCCAGGAAAAATCCAGGTGATATACGTGAGTGTGTCAATCAAAGGCCAAAATGGCACATAATGGTGGGATTCTGTGCCTGAAACCAGTGTTTCCTCTAGGCTGAGTTAGTGTGAGCTAGCTCGCAATTGTTTAGCCTCCAGGTCACACATTTTTGTCTCAGCTCAGGAAACGTGGCCCTAGAGCAAACGAATATATGCAGTAGCTCACAACTTTAATGCCAGCAGCTCACAACTTTAATACCAGTAGCTCACAAAGTAGAATTTTTTGCTCATAAGACTCCACAGCTTAGAGGGAACATTGTCCTCTGTCCCTGAAAAAGAAGCTACCAGGAGGGAGGATATAGATTGGGGCATAGTGCTGGGGAAGCAGGAATTAACACTTCCTTCCATGTTGTTTCCCAGATGGTTCCCGCCTCTGGGGACTTGTCTTTTCCATGGGGTGGGCGTAAAGTTAAAGCAACATTTTAATCGGGGTTGCCAGAGGGAGACAAATTAAGCCTCACCTTTCCCCTCAGGCCATGGCTCTGATCCATATCATGCCCCCCTCCCTGCCACACAGTTGTTTTTAAGGCCCAAATTATATCTCTGGAGTTCCAGCTGCAGAAGCCCAGGGGTCTCTTTTGTTTAGCCCTTAGCAGACCAAATTAACAGTGATGTGGGTTGACGCTAGTTCCTTCCCTGTGTAATTAAAGAGGACTCCTGCAAGCAATCCATCTGCGTTAATGATCTTCGGTTCCATGCAGGAATTGGCACAAACACTCGCACAGGAGTTTTCCTGGAACCCATGAAGGGGTTTGGGGGGGGGAGGGGAGGGAGGATAGCTGTTTCCACCCCTAAAAGTCTTCTCAAGCTCCAAGTTAGCACTGGACCAGGCGAGGCACTCTGGTTTTTCAGACAGCACTTGAGAATCTGTTGCTCTACCCTGCTAATTGGATATGGGTCGCAGAGAAAGATGGATAATTGTCAGAAAAGATGTCTTTCAGGCAGGGGTCGTTTTGTAGAAAAATAGGTGGTGGAACTCATTAGCATATGCCCTCCCTCTCCAGCCAAAAGCTACCCGAAGCAAGAAAGGAGAACCATGGGTGACTGAGGCCTGCTTCGGCTAGCTAGAGATCCAGCCAGCCCAAGCAGGCCTCACTCACCTGGGGCTCTCCTTGGCAAACCCCGCCCCCAACAGTCCAATGACCAGCAATCCACCCACTGCCCAAAATCACATAAGAAGTGGAGAAAGGGTAGTGTGGGCTTCTCCAGGGGTTAATGAGGGCTGCTGGTGGAGTGGCAAAGCCCCTGGTGGCTGGCTGGCTGCCCGCTCTCCTAATCCAGGGATTGTTATGCAGCTGTACCTCCTATTCAACGGACAAGGGAGGTGGGGAGGAAGAGGGGGAACTGTCAGAAAGGTTCAGGAGCTGAGCTCCTGTGAGCTCCTGCTGAATCTGAGGCCTGCTGTCAGGGAAGTTTGTTATTCATTACCACTTTTCTAATTAAGGGATCCTTGAGTTTGGAAAATCCTTAGTGCCCAAGTTCTGGTTTTATTTATTTATTTTCCAGTGCATTCTTATCCTGCTTTCCCTGCAAGGAGCTCTAAGTGTTGTACGTCATTCTCCCGTCCTCCATTTTTATCCTCACAACAACCCTGTGAGGTGGGTTAGGCTGAGAGAAAGCGACTGACGTAAGGTCACCCAGCAAGCTTCTATGGCAGAGTAGGGATTCGAACACGGGTCTCCCAGATCCTAGTCAGCCAATTACTACCCAGAAGATCCATGATGTAACCACCTGGCTGAAGCTAAACCAGGCTGGGTCCAGTCAGTGCCTGCAAAGGAGACCTCCTGCAGAGCCCATTTAAATGGTCTCAGATGCTGGAAGAGAGAGAGACTATAAATAAGAACCGAAGAGGAGCCCTGCTGGATCAGGCCAGTGGTCCATCCAGTCCAGCATCCTTTCTCACTCAGTGGCCAGCCAGTTACTATGGATGGGCAACAGAGAGGGCATAGAGGCCTTCCCGTAAATGTGAAGGATTTGAAACACCACTGTGCTAACCTGACCCTTGGCCCTAGGCAACGGTAATACTTAAGGCATTTTTTGCCTTACCTTGGAGATTGTGCAGTGTTACAATATACAACACGTGATAGATAGATTGATGATAGACAGACAGGTAGATGGCTTTTTTTCCCCTGGGGCAGCATGGCAGAACAGAGTTCCAGAACCTCTTAGTGGAAACAAAATTCCCCAAAAACGTTTAAAAGTTCCTGAAGGGCGTGCGTGTGCTTCCCTCACATTTCTCTCTTGTGAGTTCTGGCACCTCTTTTTTCCAGAAAAAAAGCGACGGATGGGTGGACGGACAGACAGATTGATCAAGATGGGTAGCTGCGTTAGTCTGTCCCTAGCAGTAAAAAAGACCAAGAGTCTAGTAGCAAGTTAAAGACTAGCAAAATTTGTGGCAGGGGAGGAGTTTTCGTGAGTCCCTGGTCACCTCTTCAGATGGAGTGACTCACGAAAACTCCGCCCCTGCCACACATTTTGTTAGTCTTTAAGCTGCTACTGGACTTTTGCTGTCTTCGACTGCTGCAGGCAGACTAACATGGCTGCCCATCCTGATCTAGCGCCGTGAAATGCACCACATTTAGCCGTACAGAATGGGAGTCCATCAGCCTTGTGAAGAAACTTGCGCAAGTACAAACAGACATCATCTTTCTCACCAGGTGCAGAAGATTTAACATTATGCCAAATGGACTGAAATAGACAGGCATCCTCACGGTTACGTGAAATAGACCACTATTATAATCTACATACCCGAGTTTGTGTGACTATGAGAAACTGAGTGAACAGAGACCAACTCTGGAATTGCAAATCACGAGGAAAAACAAAACAGGATCCCCTGACACAGAAAGTGCAAACGTGTAGGAAACATGTGGAGGGAAATGTCTTGTGGTGGTGGTTGTAGGAGAGTTGGAGTGCAAAAATGGGGGGGAAATGTGTTAACCAAAAACACACACACATTTTCCTTGGGGAGAGGAGGCCATGGAAGAAATTTCCAGAAGAACTGCCAAACATCTCGGGGGTTGGGTTGTCAGCTTTCAGGTGGGCACTGGAGATCTCTCAGAACTACACCTAATCTCCAAACTATAGAGACCAGATCCCCTGGCCTAGAGGGGTGGCTGCATTGGAAGTCTACGGTATTATGCTCCACTGAGGTCCCTCCCCAAGCCGCACCCTCCCCAGACTCCACCCACAAATCTCCAGGGATTTCTCAGCCCAGAGCTGGCAAGCCTACAGGGGTCTAAGGAAGCCTTGGCTTGCACTGATCCTGCCAGCCGTTGGGAATTGGCTGCACAGTCTTCAGTGGGAGGCTGGAGAGCATCGAATGCAGCAATTCGGCACACCTGGGCTTGCACCTTCATCCAGATACCTCATGTGACAAAAGCTGTCTAAATGTAGTGTTGTTCACGCCAGCCTGTAGTGAATATAATTCTTTTTTCTTTTCACTGAGTGTGCCTGGGAAATCTTTACAAGTTGCTTGCACCTTAAGACAGGATTTTGTCCCCTCTGGTGTTCTTATAACTCCTTCCTTCCTTCCTTCCTTCCTTCCTTCCTTCCTTCCTTCCTTCCTTCCTTCCTTCCTTCCTTCCTTCCTTCCTTCCTTCCTTCCTTCCTTCCTTCCTTCCTCCCTCCCTTCCTCCCTTCCTTCCTTCCCCACCCCTGTCTTTTCCAAGGATTTCACGGGAGCGCAAGAAGTCCTCTGCTCCCATGTTGTATCCACATAACAACCTACAAGGTAGCTTAGGCTGGGCGATCACAAGAGGGCCAGAGTCATCTACTGAGCTGTGTAGAATTTGATCCTGGCTCTGTCCCCAGGCTTCGCTCAACTCTAATCAGTACACCACACTTGCAGATTCTGTATTTCCTGTGCCTGCCTGTCCCTTTCTACACTTGCTTTTTCCTTCAGAGCAGCAACCTGTCTTCTCAAGAAGAGATTTCCCAGAACTGTAGGGTTTGAAAAGAAACAGAGCGATGTCTTTGGGAAAACTGACCCTCTTTCATCTCTGAGCCGTTTGGGGTTTCCTTCCACCAACGGCTGCCCGCCTGAAGTAACATGGAATGTATTGTGGACTTAAAAAAAAAAAAAAGCACAAGTGTGTGAGTCAGAGGAAAGAGACTGGTTGCGATCAGGAGATAGGCGGAGAGGGGACTATTGAAAGAGCAAGGAAGGGAGCTGAGCAGAAGCGAGGTTTGAAACCTACAATATCCTGTTTGCCTCGGAAAGCAGAGGCCAAAGTTCAGGCACTTTTACAAATGGCACGGAAAGCAGTGCTATGCCATTTTTTTTTAAAATTTATTTTTTAAAAGATCTCTCTGGTGGTACAGCAGCGCGGAAGGGGGATGCAGGGAAACTGGCACGCAGCAAAGGAAAGTGAGTTTTAAAGTTGTTATAATTTAGAAGAAGAAGAAGATGATATTGGATTTATATCCCGCCCTCCACTCCAAAGAGTCTCAGAGCGGCTCACAATCTCCTTTCCCTTCCTCCCCCACAACAGACACCCTGTGAGGTGGGTGGGGCTGAGAGGGCTCTCCCAGCAGCTGCCCTTTCAAGGACAACCTCTGCCAGAGCTATGGCTGACCCAAGGCCATTCCAGCAGGTGCAGGTGGAGGAGTGGGGAATCAAACCCGGTTCTCCCAGATAAGAGTCCACACACTTAACCACTTCACCAAACTGGCTCTCCAATTTAGTGGGTTCAACACGATGAAGAGGCGAGGTGGTAGTGATCATAGCTCTTTTTATTATCACAGCATAGTGTAGGGCTGCGCCCTAAGACTGGCTACTGGGCCAACAGGGCCGACTATATATACACTCAAGGTTCCCACACTAGCATGCTATTGGACCATTCAAACCAGCAGGGGGCCCGTGATTGGAGCAGGGCAGCAGGGATTTGGATCCTACTGCCCTTTGTTCCCGAGTCCCCAAGCTCAGTCCTACAGGCTCCAAGGAGCCAGGCAAAAACACCATACATTAGACACATTTCAGATCACATATACAACAGTTGCAGATTTTCCAGGCTGCGTGGCCGTGCTCTTGGCATTGCGAGGGCTGACATTTCGGCAGCGACCGTGACTGGCATCCTCAGAGGTGTAACCCAGAAAACTGGAATTTTCTCTGGGTGTAAAAGTCCAACATGGGTGCCCCATTGCCAATCCAAACACCTCTGTATTCACAGCAGCAGTGAATGCAAAACTACAAATCCCCCTCACGTATGCAAGAATCATAGAGTTGGAAGGGACCTCCAGGGTCATCTAGTCCAGAGGCCCCCAACCTTTTTTTTATCTCAGGGACCGGCCCCAGGGCTGGCCGACGCACCATGGCCCCAGAACCAGGGACCGCCCCCGCGGCGCCTCCTCCCCCGTTTCCTCCTCCCTCCTCTGCCCTGCCCCCTGCAGCCTTGCCACCCGCCCCTGCGCAGCCTCACCACCTCCTGTTTTTACCACTTTAAGGCCACTTTACCATTTTAAGGTCAAGCTCCTTCCAGATCGACATCCCCCTAGCCTTAAAGTGGTATAAGCAGGGGACGACAAGGCTGCGTGGGGGGAGGGGGGGCGGCTATGCGGCCCACTTAGAAACAGGCCATGGACCGGTCCTGGTCCGGGGCCCGGGTGTTGGGGACCCCTGATCTAGTCCAACCCCCTGCACAATGCAGGAAACCCACAAGTACCTACACCAAATTCACAGGATCTTCATCGCTGTCAGATGGCCATCTAGCCTCTGTTTATAAACCTCCAAGGAAGGAGAGCCCACCACCTCCCAAGGAAGCCTGTTTCACTGAGGAATCGTTCTAACGGTCAGGAAGCTTCCTAATGTTGAGCTGAAAACTCTTTTGATTTTTTTTCAAGCCATTGGTTCTGGTCCTAACTTCTGGGGCTACAGCGGACAATTGCACACCGTCCTCCATGTGACAGCCCTTCAAGTACTTGAAGATGGTGATCAGATCACCTCTCAGTCGTCTGTCTCCTCCCCAGGCTAAACATCCCCAGCTCCTTCAACCTTTCCTCATAGGACTTGGTCTCCAGACCCCTCACCATCTTTGTCGCCCTCCCCTAGACCCCTTCCAGCTTGTCTATATCCTTCTTAATTGAGGTGGTAGAAAAGAGCAAGAGTCCAGTAGCACTTTAAAGACTAACTAAATTTGTGGCAGGGCGTGAGCTTTTATGAGTCACTGCTCATTTCTTCAAATACAGCTAGAATATGAGCCCATCTGTCCTTACAGTTGGAGAGCAGAGTGATTTCAGATGCCCAAACAGGTGAGATTGGATTAGGTGTGATATGCGAAGGTATCACTGGAGAGCCAGTTTGGTGTAGTGGTGAAGTGTGCAGACTCTTATCTGGGAGAACCGGGTTTGATTCCCCACTCCTCCACTTGCACCTGCTAGCATGGCCTTGCGTCAGCCATAGCTCGGGCAGAGGTTGTCTCTGAAAGGGCAGCTGCTGGGAGAGCCCTCTCAGCCCCACCCACCTCACAGGGTGTCTGTTGTGGGGGAGGAAGGGAAAGGCGATTGTGAGCTGCTCTGAGACTCTTCGGCATGGAGGGCGGGATATAAATCCAATGTCTTCATCTACCTCACAGGGTGTCTGTTGTGGGGGAGGAAGGTAAAGGAGACTGTGAGCCCCTCTGAGACTCTTCGGAGTGGAGGGCGGGATATAAATCCAATGTCTTCATCTACCTCACAGGGTGTCTGTTGTGGGGGAGGAAGGTAAAGGAGATTGTGAGCCGCTCTGAGACTCTTCGGCGTGGAGGGCGGGATATAAATCCAATGTCTTCATCTACCTCACAGGGTGTCTGTTGTGGGGGAGGAAGGGAAAGGAGACTGTGAGCCGCTCTGAGACTCTTCGGAGTGGAGGGCGGGATATAAATCCAATGTCTTCATCTACCTCACAGGGTGTCTGTTGTGGGGGAGGAAGGTAAAGGAGATTGTGAGCCGCTCTGAGACTCTTCGGCGTGGAGGGCGGGATATAAATCCGATATCTTCTTCTTCTTCTTAGAGATATCACACCTTATCCAATCATGCCTGCTATTGTCATTGAGCATCTGAAATTTAATTTAATTTAATTTTTGGTGACCTTATATCTGTTCTCATCAAGAATTTGGGTGCCCCATTGTACTACTATATGTTCCAGAAGGTTCTTTTCTGCCTGCCAAATAAGGTATTTCACCACAGACTATTCTCTGATTGCTTCAAAAGTAGTTGTGGGTAGCAAATGGACTGCAATGCTTCCCTTATTATTTTCTTTCCAAATTTTATACCCTGCCTCTCCAAACAGCCAGCACCACAAAGAAACTGTTAATAAACACCCCATTTTTACTTATACACACATAGGATAATATGGAACACTTTCATGCATGCCGAATAATGTACTTTCAAAACTCTTTCAATGCACTTTACAATTGGATGTTATTGCGTTGGAACAGCAGCATCCACGCTAAAGTGCACTGAAATTTTTTTTTGAAAGGGTATTATTCAACATGTATGAAAAAACCCATAGTCTGAGCCAAACCTTTGAACTGACATGATTATTTGGAACAAGGTTCTACAGTTCAGGAGTGTCGAACTCATTTGTTATGAGGGCCGGATCTGATATAAATGAGACCTCGTTAGGCTGAGCCAGGCCACGTCGGGCTGGGCCATGCGATTACCTATTTAAGATTAGGTAGCAGAGATATAAACTTTTTAAAGGATACAGACAAACACAACTTAAAAAAAATACCTTACGATAGGAAAAGGCAAGGTCCCCTGTGCAAGCACCAGTCGTTTCCGACTCTGGGGAGACGTTGCTTTCGCAACGTTTTCACGGCAGACTTTTTACGAGGTGCTTTGCCATTGCCTTCCCCAGTCGTTTACACTTTCCCCCCCCCAGCAAGCTGGGGACTCATTTGACCGACCTCGGAAGGATGGAAGGCTGAGTCAACCTCGAACCGGGTACCTGAAAACCCAGCTTCCACCAGGGATCGAACTCAGGTCGTGAGCAGAGCTTAGGACAGCAGTATTGCAGCTTTAACACTCTGCACCACGGGGCTCAATACGTTAAGATAAAACATGCTTAAAACATTAGTACTTGATGGTCTTAAAGGTGCTTTATTTGTATTTCTCCCAGGGATCTAGGGAACTGGGCAAAGGAAGCTCTGGCTCTTTCCCTCTCTCCCCAGGGGACCAGGAGGGAGAGGAGCCTCAACCAATGGAGAAAATTGAGGTTTTGCTCCAGAGCTCTTCCATTGTTCTTCCATTCCAAGAAAAGAGTTCTTCCATTGTTGCATTATTGACTATGACCACCAATAATGTCTTTAGCAACTTTCAAAAACACTCTTCCTCCATTTCCTGTCACCTCCGTTTAGCTTGATGTACCGTGAGGCAAGAAAAATCAACAGTTCCATTTATTCCTAAACCGAACAGGGCATTTCTAGACAATGAATTTTTAAGCCCTCAACATTTCTAGGCGATGAATTTAGGCGCATTTCTAGGCGATGAATTTTTAAGCCTTGCAACTGAGCAAGCCTTGTGTAAAGCAAGTTGAGATGCAGAAGGAAGCAATAGTGAGGGAGAAGGAAACAGACAAGAGCCAGTTGCTCAGGGGACCCGATAGGAGCCCTCCAAGGGCCTGATTCGGCCCCCGGGCCACATGTTTGACACCCCTGTTGTAACCCCCCATCCCAGCACAAAGTTTATGCAGAAAAGAGTTCTTCCATTGTGAGAGCCAATTTGGTGTAGTGGTTAAGTGTGCGGAGTCTTATCTGGGAGAACCGGGTTCGATTCCCCACTCCTCCACTTGCACCTGCTGGCATGGCCTTGGGTCAGCCATAGCTCTGGCAGAGGTTGTCCTTGAAAGGGCAGCTGCTGTGAGAATCCTCTCAGCCCCACCCACCTCACAGGGTGTCTGTTGTGGGGGAGGAAGGTAAAGGAGATTGTGAGCCGCTCTGAGACTCTTCGGAGTGGAGGGCGGGATATAAATCCAATATCTTCTTCTTCTTCTTCTTCATTGTTGCATTATTGATTATGACCACCAATAATGTCTTTAGCAACTTTCAAAAACACTCTTCCTCCATTTCCTGTCACCTCCGTTTAGCTTGATGTACCGTGAGGCAAGAAAAATCAACAGTTCCATTTATTCCTAAACCGATCAGGGCATTTCTAGGCGATGAATTTTTAAGCCCTCAAAAGCTATTCAGTTATTTATCCACTTCAGTAACACAGAAATCTCATTTCCTCAGAAATATTTGTGTCTCGTACCCGGAAAAACAATAATAGCAGCACTTACTCACAAGTAGATGCATAGGGTCTGGCTTCCCGCTTAAAACAAAACCTTTCTAGAAAAAAACACTGCCATTTCAGAGAAGCGTCCTTTTTAGGGAGCAAACAGGAAGCTCTTCCAGCATGCAAATATTCTCCTGAATAAAGAGCTCAGGGAACCGCATATATTTATTGCACTTTAGTTCAGGATCGTTAGCCCACTTGGACTTTTTAATGGAGAGGAGGGAGAGAAATCTTTTGAATAAATAAAGAATAAACATGCTGTACTAGACTTCTTTTCCAAATTTTAAGGGGGTCCACATTAGCCTTGACAGACAAGGCGATAGTCTTTGGATACGATCAGATCCTTTTCTTTCAGCGACAGGATTAACGCCAGCCTTCCATTTACTGGGCCGTAGATCTGCTCTTTTTTGACCTGGGGATTTAATCCTCATGTCGATTGAGGGCTTTCCTTTTCTCCCATCCAATTTAGGCTGCAGTGAAAGCCTGTATTGTTTTAGTTGGGCTTTTTCCTGACTTCATTTGAATGGTATTAAATCATGTTCATATGTTAAGAAGTCAGGTTCAATAAGTCAGCTTTAATTTGCTTAATTTATTGTAAACGGCTTTGAGGAATGAAGAACAGCAGGATAGAAGGATACAAGTGAAGAACCCACAAGGGCTTACAGGGGACATCTCATTTTCCCCTCTCCCGCTATTTTCTCTTCCCCTTCCCCAAAAGCCACTATAGTCTCTCTCTTTCTCCTGCTTCCATCTCTTCTTCTCACCCACCAGCCATCCTACCTCTATCTGCCTCCCAGTCTTCAGCTTTTCCTCCTTCTCTGTCCCTGGCAGCCTCTATCTTGAGAAAACTCTGGCGCAGTTGCCACCCTGTAAGGTAGTTATCCTCCACTGTAGATTTGGGGCTGCCCAAAGACATCCCATGAATTCATGGCAAAGGTGACATTAGAACTACAGATTCATCTGTAGCTTATTTGGCCATGCTGCATTTGCTTCTTCTGCGTAGAAGGCAGGCCTAGGGTTGCCAGCCTCCAGGGGGGACCTGGAGATCTTCTGCAATCACAACTGGGACCCAGGTTACCGAGATCAATGCCCCTGGAGAAAAATGACTGCTTTGGAGGGTGGACTCTATATTGCATTGCACCCCACAGAAGTCCCTCCCCTCCCGAAACCCAGGCTTCTCCAGGCTCCACCTCCAAATCTCCAGGAATTTCCCAACACGAAGTTGGCCACCCTAGGCGCTCAGCTTGTTTGTGCCTAGGGCTGCCAATCCCCAGGTGAGGGCAGGGGATCCCCCAGTTTGGAGGTCTTCCCCCTGCTTCAGGGTCATCAGAAAGCGAGGGGTGGGGAGGGAAATGTCTGCTGGGCACTCCATTATTCCAAGTTCCCATAGGGCAGGGGTGGCCAGCGGTAGCTCTCCAGATGTTTTTTGCCTACAACTCCCATCAGCCCCAGCCAGCATGGCCAATGGCTGGGGATGATGGGAATTGTAGGCAAAAAAAATCATCTGGAGCGCTACCCTTGGCCACCCCTGCCATAGGGTATAATGGAAAATTGATCCGTAAGTATCTGGGGCTCTATGGTGGCTGTTTTTTGAGGTAGAGGCACCAAACTGTCAGCATAGCATCTGATGCCTCTCCTCAAATTACCCTCCAGGTTTCAAAAAAAGTGGACTAAAGGGTCCAGTTCTCTGAGCCCCCCAAAAGGGTGCCCCTATCCATTATTCAAAATGGAGGGAAGGCATTTAAAAGGTGCACGGTCCCTTGAAATGTGATGGCCAGAACTCCCTTCAGAGTTCAGTGGTGCTTGTCACACCCTTGCTCCTGGCTCCACCCCCGAAGTCTCCCGGCTCCACCCCCAAAGCCCCCAGATATTTCTTGAGTCGGACTTGGCCACCCTCTTTGCGCCGGAGGTTGCCACACTTCAACCTGACAGTCTTGCCAGCGCCCCTCGATCGCGGGAGAGGCCTCCGAACCGTAAGGCGGCCCAGGGCGGCACCATCTGGAGCCTCAAAAAAGCCAGGTGTCATGCCGGCTTTTCGCTGACGCTCCCACAGGCCGCTTAGAGGCTGGGTTGCAAAGGGGGAAGCGCTGGAATTTCTCCCAGGCACTTTGACCGGCTCCAAGAATGTTGAGCCCCATTCAAGAATCCCACCAGCCATTCATTCGCACGGCTCCCCCAGCGTATTGCTGCAAGCTGGCCTCTTCTCAGGGATGAAGTCACAGCCCAAGACATCTGCTTGCAGTTAGGAGACGAGGGGTTATTTATAGTCTTTTCATTCTCCCCTTGCGGCCACCGAGTGGAAGGCCGGGGTTGGGGGTGGATGGGTGGGATTCATCGGCTCCTGACAGAAACCGTTGCCATGGGTAGGCCGAGGGGCCTTTTGTCTATCCAGGGAGCCGGAGCCGCTCTTTGCAACCCTTCTGGAATTCCTTCCCTCAGTTGCTCTCAGGCTCCCTGTTTCCTGTCAGGAAGGCCTCCCCTCCTCCTACCCAGGAATTTTTCTCACAGTCCCCCCCCCTCCAAAAAAACCCCACCAGCCGCTGTCTTCCAACCCCTCCACAGCCGTGTGAAGCGACTCCTCTAAGCCAACAGCTGGCCAGTCTCTGAAAGAGAAGGCTCCGTGTGGGGTTTCCAGAAGGCCCCTCTCTGGCACGGGGCCGGCCAGCTTGAAATCATGTGAAAATCCCTGCCTTTGATGACCAGAGTATTGGCCGTGCCTGGGATAATTTTGCAGAGCTGTTACACGCTGGCTTTAGTGCACCTGGTTCCGTGCCTGGGACAATTTTGCAGAGCTGTTACACGCTGGCTTCGGTGCGCCTGGTTCCCAGAAGTCACATCGTGCTAGTGTGTGGCGTGCAGCATAGCCACCCCACCCACCTCAGTCCCACAGAGCAAGTTGGTGTGCTGGTGGAATCCACGCTCTCGCACAGTGCTGTGCGGCACAGTGCCAAATAGCAGTTTGGCCACATTTTTATTCTGCCCTTGTTGTGGTTGTTAGGAGCCCCTTGGCGCAGAGTGGTAAAGCTGCAGTACTGCAGTCAAACTCTCTGGTCACGACCTGAGTTCGATCCCGGCAGAAGCTGGGTTCAGGTAGCCGGCTCCAGGTTGACTCAGGTTGGAGAAGAGGAGAAGGATACTGATTGCCCCCAAAGCTCCTTGGAGGGTAGAGTGTGGAGGGGGGGGGGGAGAAGATACCATTTGCCCCATGGCGCAGAGCGGTAAAGCTGCAGCGCTGCAGTCTGAGTTCTCTGCTCACAACCTGAGTTCGATCCCGATGGAAGCTGGGTTCAGGTAGCTGGCTCCAGGTTAACTCATCCTTCCATCCTTCCGAGGTGGGTAAAATGAGTACTCAGCTTGCTGGGGGGGGGGGGAGTATAAATAGCTGGGGAAGGCAATGGCAAACCACCCTGTAAAAAGTCTGCCGTGAAAACGTTGTGAAAGCAATGTTACCCCAGAGTCGAAAACGACTGGTGCTTGCACAGGGGACTACCTTTACCTTTTTTGTTGTTGTTGTTCAGTCGCACAGTCGAGTCGGACTTTTTGCGACCCCATGGACCAAGTCACGCTAGGCCCTCCTGTCTTCCACCATCCTCCAAAGTCCGCTCAAATTCATGTTAGTTACATCAGTTAATGCTGTCCAGTCATCTCATCTTTTGCCGTCCCCTTCTTATTTTGTCTTCTGTCTTTCCCAGCATCAGGGTCTTTTCTCCAGTGAGTGCTCCTTTCTCATTTGGTGGCCCAAGTATTTGAGCTTCAGCTTCAGCATCTGACCTCCCAGGGAACTGTCAGGGTTGATTTCCCTTAGCACTGACTGATTTGATCTTCTTACAGTCCAAGAGACTCTCAAGAGTCTTCTCCAGCACCATAACTCGAAAGCATCTGTTCTTCTGTGCTTGGCCTTCCTTATGGTCCAACTCTCACAGCCATTCATTACTACTGGGAATACCATAGCTTTGACTATATGGACTTTTGTTGGCAGGGTGATGTCTCTCCTTTTTATTATATGGCCTAGGTTTGCCATAGCTGTCCTCCCAAGGAGCAAATGTCTTTTAATTTCATACCAAATAGAGAATTCAGGACTATCTCAGGTCAAGGAAATGACACCAGGCAGGAGTCTGGGGCATCTTCTCCTTGTGTTCCATGGCCTTGATCTGAATTGGACACTGCATGCACAGGCGTTGAGGAGAACTGGCAGCTGGGTTGCCAAACCTCCAGGTGAGGCCTGGAGAGCTCCTGATCTCCAAATGACAGCGATCAGTCCTCCAGGAGAAAACAGCTGCTTTGGAAAGTGGACACAGCATTATAATCCACTGAGGTCCTTCTGCTCCCCAAATCCTGCCCTCTTCAGGCTTCACCCCCAAATCTCCCAGAATTTCCCAATCCTACCAGCAACTCACGTCTGATTGTTACATGGGATGGGGGGGGGGGGGGGTTTCCAGACCTACCTTGTGTACTCAGCAGTATTTGAAGAAGGTAATGCAAAGACAAAAATCCCAGAGCAGGCTGATTGGAAGCAGGCAAGGCTGGAAAGTTAGAACAGGGACTCGTGAAGAGACACAATCAGCAGCTCCCACTAAGAACAAATTAAGTCTGCAATCACATCTTATATGAGAGAAAGGTATCGTTAGGGGAGACAGGATGGAAGCAGCAGGCAAGGACAGAACTTCTGTAGAGATTCAGCAGACAGCCTAACCCTAGCTTTTGAAAGTCTGCAGCAGGGGTGGCCAAACTGTGGCTCAGGAGCCACGTTTGGCTCTTTCACACATATTGTGTGGCCCTCAATGCCCCCACCATCCCATTGACTGGCTTGGAGAAGGCATATGTGTCTTTAAATCACTTCTCCAAGCCAAACCAGTTGGTGGCTTGGAGAATGCATTTGAAGTGAACATTGCTTTCTTTCAACCTTACCCTCCCTCCCCATCTTCCTTCCTTCCTTCCTTCTTTCCTTCCTGCCTGCCTGCCTGCTCTCAAACATCTGACATTCATGTCTTGCAGCTCTCAGACTTCCGACATTTATTCTATGTGGCTCTTACATTAAACACGTTTGGCCAGCCCTGGTCTAGAACATCATTTCTATTATTTCAAACCTGTCCTCACAGCCATAAAGGCAAGAAGGTTGCTTTCTTTCTTCAAAATGGAAATTGTTATGAAAATGCTGGCTAGAAACCAGTGCCTGGTGCTGAACATAAAGCATAAGAAGAGTAATACAAGACATTTCAGCTTGTTGAGCAGGATTGCCAATCTCCATGTGAGCCTGGTAGGGATGCCAGCCTCCAGGCATCGCTACCAGGCATCTGGATCCCCCAGAATTACAACTCTTCTCCAGATTATAGAGATCAGTTCCCCTAGAGAAAATGGAGGGTGAGAAACTCCTGGAGATTTGGGGATGGAGCCTGGGGAGGACAAAGCATCCATTTTCTCCAGTGGAGCTGATCTCCATAGTCCGGAGATGAGCTGTAATCCTGAGAGACCCCCAGGTCCCACCTTGAGGCTGGCATCCCTAGTGGCTATGGTCCTGACCCCAAGCACCCTGTGCTAGGCCTCCCAGCAACTCCCCACACCAGTGATCTCTTACATCCAGGGCTTTTTTTTTTGGAGCAGGAATGCAGTTCCGGCTGGTTTGGCGCTAGGGGGTGTGGCCTACTATGCAAATGAGTTCCTGCTGGGCTTTTTCTACAATAAAAGCCCTGCTTACATCCGCTTTTGTTTGAGAGCCAGTTTGGTGTAGTGGTTAAGTGTACGGACTCTTATCTGGGAGAACCGGGTTTGATTCCCCACTCCTCCACTTGAACCTGCTGGAATGGCCTTGGGTCAG
Source organism: Heteronotia binoei (assembly GCF_032191835.1). Taxonomy (NCBI): domain Eukaryota; kingdom Metazoa; phylum Chordata; class Lepidosauria; order Squamata; family Gekkonidae; genus Heteronotia; species Heteronotia binoei. The sequence continues at coordinate 73,356,763 of NC_083234.1, forward strand.
CCATAGCTCTGGCAGAAGTTGTCCTTGAAAGGGCAGCTGCTGTGAGAGCCCTCTCCAGCCCCACCCACCTCACAGGGTGTCTGTTGTGGGGGAGGAAGGTAAAGGAGATTGTGAGCCGCTCTGAGACTCTTTGGAGTGGAGAGCGGGATATAAATCCAATATCATCATCATCATCATCATCATCATCATCATCATCATCATCATCATCATCTTCTTCTTCTTCTTCTTCTTCTTCTTCTTCTTCTTCTTCTTCTTCTTCTTCTTCTTCTTCTTCTTCTTCTTCTTCTTCTTCTTCTTCTTCTTCGTCTCTAAGCTGGAAATCGGAGAGAGGCATCCATATTGTACCAGATAGCACCCCAAAGCCTGCCATTTGCCAGTTTGTAACTTAGGTGTGTTTCATTGGCTAGTTGCAAAGTACAGTTCTACAACCTGCTTAAACATTGGAATTTTTTTATTAGATACATACCTATATATTTTAAGAAGCCAGAAATATGTTATACAGCACTGAGAGGATAAGACACATATGCTCCTAAGTGGAGGTATTGCTATAGCAATCATGAAACCAACCAATATTGTCCTTTTAAGAACGGGAGAGAGTGCTTTGCTTAATAATTAAACACCAAGATGTAATGGTTGCCACTCAAGCCGTCTGAGCCAATCTGGCTTTCCAGCTTCCCACGCATCTTCAATGGTCAGGGACATCTCCAATGTCAGCCTAACTTCTAAAGCAGCGTTTGCAAAAGTTTCCAGCTCTTACAGAGTGTTCTTGTTTCTTAAACAGAGATATTGTTTAGGTCTTCAGGCTGTGTATGCCCCTTAGATGCAATACAAAACCACAGAAAGTGGTATCAGGCATGAAATCATAAGAATCAAATAAATTGTGTTTTTAGAAACTTATGTCAGTGGCCCTTAGGGCTGCTGAGGAAGCTTTTGTCTGGAAAAACTGTTGAAAATGGAGAGCCGGCCAGCAGTGTATCGTGGTTAGAGTCTCAGACCTAGGGGACCTAGGTTTGAATACCCTTTCTGCCGTGGAAGCTCGCTGGTGACTTTTGGCCCATCACCTCTCTCAGGCTATGCAACCTCATAAGGCTGTTGTGAATTTAAGGTGTACAGGGCCTTTTTTGTAGAAAAAGCCCAGCAGGAACTTATTTTCATATTAGGCCATACCCCCTTACATCACCATTGTTTAGCATAGGACTTTTTGTAGAAAAAGCCCAGCAGAAGCTCATTTGCATCTTAGGCCACACCCCCTGGTGCTAAGCCAGCCGGAACTGCGTTCCTGTGCGTTCCTGCTCAAAAAAAAAGGCCCTGAAGGTGCAGGAAGGGAGAACGATGTTGTAAGCTGTTGTGGGTCTAGGGTTGCCAATCCCAAATTGGGGGCAGGGGATCCCCTGGTTTGGAGGTCCTCCTCCTGCTTCAGGGCTATCAGAACACAGGGGCGGGCTTTGAATTAACACTGGGCACTCCATGATACCTTATGCAGACGGGTCCCTAGGTATAACGGAGAATCAGTGGGTATCTGGGGCTCGGGGTGGGGGGACTGGTGTTTGAAGTAGATGTACCAAAATTTCAGAATAGCATCTGTTGCATTTCCTCACACACATACACACCCCTGTTTCAAAAATATTGGACCAAGGGGTCCAATTCTATGAGCATCAAAAGAAGGTGCTCCATCTTTCATTATTTCTAGTGGAGGGAAGGCATTTAAAAGGAGCATGGTCCCTTCAGATTTAATGGCCAGGACTCCCTTCAGAGACCAATCGCGCTTGTCATGCTCTTGCTCCTGGCTCCACCCCCAAAGTCCCCAGATATTTCCTGAGTCAGACCTGGCAAGCCTAGTCTCCAATGGGGAGAAAAGCTGGGGCATAAATAAAAAAGGAAACGAGCCAAAGCCATGAAAGGCTGAGTTGTTCTTCCCTGTAACAAGCAAAAGAGCGACCAATGATGCAAAAAAAAAAGTGCTTCCCACTTTCAATGGTAGAACAAAATAGGAGTCGATTGCACCTTTAAGACCAGCTTAGCTTTATTCAGAACGTAAGCTTTCGTGTGCTCTTAAGCACACTTCATCAGATGAGGAATCCGGCATAGTGAGCAGAGCCATACATAGCTGGTAGGCTGTGGCCCAGAATGAAAAATGGTATGGATTTAAGAACCAATGACAGAACAGTAAGATTATCTGGTAGGCAGTGGTTTAGAATGTAAAATGGTACAAATATAAGATCCAATGACAGAATAGTAAAATTAACAAATTGAGCAAACCTTTGATCTGAGTAGCATGAGCATGCGAAAGCAACAAAACAGTAGTATGTCAAAATGTGAGAGTGTCTGTCAATGTCTCTGTTGCTATAAGCCTGGGCCAAAAGGAAGGAATTTCTATCTGTTTATCTGTTCTCTCCACTTTCAATGGTAGTTCAACACTTGCTGATTCAAGTGAAGATCCTTGGAGTTTAGCTGGATCCAGCATTATCGTTGGAGAAGCAGGTTAATGCAGCTGCAAAAAAACGTTTTCCGCCAACAAAGTGTAGTCCACAAGATAGCCCCCCTTGTGACTAGATTACTGCAATGCATTCTACGTGGATTTCCCCAAGTCATTTTGGAGAATCCAGTTAGTTCAAAATGCTGCAGTTAGGTTATCAGGAGCTAGAAGGAACGTGCTCATCGATCCCATTGTGCAGTCACTCCATTGGCTGCCCGTCAATTATTGGGCTGAATTCAAGGTATTGACTATCACCTACAAAGCCCTTCATGGCTTTGGCCTCTCTTACCCGCAGGACGGCCTCTCTCCCTGCGCTCCTCCGTGCCGACTTCATTCATCCCAGCAGGGCCTTCCGCAGGTACAAGCCTGCAAATGGGCAAAACTGATCACCACGCATACTCGTGCCTTCTCTGTGGTGGCCCCCACCTTGGAGAATGGCCTCCTTGACAAGGTTAGGAAGGCTTCCACTCTCCTTGCTTTCTACAAGCTACACCAAACAGAATTATTCAAGAGGGCTTTCTGCACAGGTAAATAGAACTGTACTATAGTGAAATGGTCAGAAAAGTGCATTGGTAACAGGAAAGGCCAATCCAGTGGCCAAACCCCAGGACGGTGACTTACACCACTGTATTGCTAGCTAACACTGTAAAAATGCTCCAGACTAGGTGGTTTCTACATCACTTAATGTGTCATGTTTAAAACCTCATGGTTTGTATAAGTTCTATTTGACATTTTCGTTTATTTTCAAATTTCTGTAGTCCATACTCTACCGTATTGCTCACTGTCGCTTGTACTTCACTTTCGCTGGGTAATCCTCTGTGAATCTCAGACCGATTTCCCACTAACCTTATGCCGCTCTCATTCTCTTCTTCTCTGCAGGGCTTCCATCGGATTTCACACGATCTGCCCCGGGCTGCAACTCGCTCCGCCTCTTTTGCGCATCAAACAAGATTCTCTAAAAACCAGTTTCTGTTTGCCCTGCGAAAAAGGCGAAGCTAGTTGCAGATAGTGTGAAATCTGACGGATGCCCTGCAGAGAAGAGGAGCGCCAGAGTGGCCTCTGTTTCGGAGAAAGGAAAGGAAAAGGAAAGGTCCCCTGTGCAAGCACCAGTCGTTTATGACTCTGGGGTGACGTTGCTTTCACAATGTTTTCATGGCAGACTTTTTATGGGGTGGTTTGCCATTGCCTTCCCCAGTCCTCTACACTTTCCCCCCAGCAAGCTGGGTATTTGTTTTACCAACCTCGGAAGGATGGAAGGCTGAGTCAACCTCAAGCCGGCTACCTGAAAACCCAGCTTCCGCCGGGGATCGAACTCAGGTCGTGAGCAGAGCTTAGTACTGCAGCTTTAACACTGCGCCATGGGGCTCTTCTCAGAGAAAAGCGGACTATAAATAACAAAAGATAAAGGCAGTCCCCTGCGTAAGCACCAAGTTGTTACTGACCTATGGGGTGACATCATATCATGACATTTTCTTGTTCTTGGCAGACTTTTTGTTACGAGGTGGTTTGCCATTGCCTTTCTCAGTTATCTACACTTTTACCCCCAGCAAGCTGGGTACTCATTTTATTGCCCTCAGAAGAAAGATGGAAGGCTGAGTCAACCTTGAGTCGGCTACCTGAACCCGGCTTCCGCTGGGATTGAACTCAAGTCGCGAAAAGAGCTTGGACTGCAGTACTGCAGCTTTAACACTCTGTGCCACGAGGCTCCTATAAATAACAATGCTAATATAACAGTAATTAAAGGGTAACGTATACTGTATGTATAAATTGCTTCTGGAAACTGTCTGACACAAAACAAACAGATCTTCATAGCCATCAGTGAAAAGCAGAGAACTGAAACTGTCGGACAAAAAATATGAGAAGAAACGAAACTAGGGAACACTTGTTCATCCCTCGGCTCAAGGTTGTCCTAGGTGGAGCCCAGTCATTTCCCGGCCAAACCTTCTCCAAGGGTGGAGGCCTCATCTGGTTCCTGACCCTGAGATCCTGTCGTTATATTTGGCCTTCTTCATCAGCCACTCATTTCCGTCCCTCAAGCTGTTCCTTCATGTTTCCGCCATTCAGGAACATTGCCGGGAAACAGATGGGCGGGCTGCACAGGGGAGGAAAGTATAGAGGAAACATGTGCGCACAGCTCCAACTTCCTCGCTGTTCCCAGGGGACATTGGGGAAAGCAACCTCAGTGATGAAGGCCAAACCAGCTGAGACGCTGGAAGATCCATGATGGGATGTTCCTAACTTTTGAAAAAAGAAAATGCAGCTGATGCATGCAGGTATCTGATTCTAATAGGTGGCACAGTACCCAGGGAGGTAGAAATGCCAGCCTCCAGGTGGGACTTAGGGACCCCCAGAAATTACAGCTCACCTCCAGGCTACAGGGACCAATTCCCCTGGAGAAAATGGCTGCTTTGGAGGGTGGACTCTATGGCCTTGTACCCCACTGAGGTCTCTGCCCTCCCCAGGCTCCATCCCCAACTGGATCTGACAACCCTATCTTCCCTTCTCCCTCCAGTGACCAAGGGGGAACCTAGGCAATTCTAGGGGGGGGGGGAATTAGAGGGAACATTGACTGTACCCTCAGAACGTAGATGGAGAACCTCTAGCTACTGGTTACCAACAAACATTTAACATCTTTGAGCCATTAAAGAAGTAAAGGTAGTCCCTCGTGCAAGCACCAAGTCGTTACCAACCCATGAGGTGACATCACATCATGACGTTTTCTTGGCAGACTTTTTACGGGGTGGTTTGCCACTGCCTTCCCCAGTCATCTATTCTTTCCCCCCAGCAAGCTGGGTACTCATTTTTCCAACCTCGGAAGGATGGAAGGCTGAGTCAACCTTGAGCCAGCTACCTGAACCCAGCTTCCGCCAGGACCGAACTCAGGTCGTGAGCAGAACTTGGACTGCGATACTGCAGCTTACCACTCTGTGTCACGGGGCTGGCCCCGGTAATAAAACTAGGGCCTAAAGAAAATAGTCCTGCAGCTTGCATAGATGCTTAATGCGTGACAATGGACAACTCAAGCTTTTTCTGGGACAGAGGTGGATAATATTGCCGGGTAAATAACATCCCATTAAGCTTCGCATCAAGAGGCAGGACACTTTTTCTCCAGGCCACATGGCAACCTGAATGAAAGAACTTCAGCTATTGGTTGTGTAAGAGCTGAGATGATATTCTGACACCTGCTCTACCATCTCAAGATATTCTCCCTGCCATGGAGGATTTCATGGAAGACGTCTGGCCGCTCGTTTCCTCAGCCTCGAGGCTGACAAAATGGCTGCCGTGACCTTGTCTGAACTTGCCAGCCCCGCGCTGCGTAGGTTAATCCAACTCCAGCACTCGCTTTGGAGCGGGGTTTCTGAGGCAAATTCCTGTGAGAAACAGCCTTAATTCTTCTCCAATCCTCTTAGCGACATTCAGACCCACTTCTGGAGAGATCAGGCACTTGGCAGGAGGAGGTAAGCAGCTCTGAGAATTTCTCACCGGTGTGTGACTGTTCTCACAGCGTTTTAGCAGGTCAGAGCCAGTCACCCATCCAAGGCCAAGAGCTGAATCCAGCCAACTCCATCTCCCCTTCCTCCTCCCTCAAATTCTTCCTTAACTTGAACAACCAAAGATGTTTTTTTTTTTCCAGGAAAGGAGGAAAAGCCAAGGCTAGGATGCAGCCAGTGAGCGAATTGCCCTACTTGGAGCACTGTTTTGTGGTGGTGTTGTTTTAAAGAACAATCTGGAACTAATTTGTAACACGACAGGTCCCATTTGAAGAATGGGCGCTTGTTTCCAGACAAATTTCCGAAAGTCCCCTTAATGGCTGTGAACATGGCAAGGTGCTTAAAGAGGGAAGGGAACTGCCATTTCTTCAGTTCGGGGAGGAAATCCTCCCTGACCAAGTTCTTTGGGAACTGAACAGTCTCAGCAACCTCCCTCTGCAAACGGTCCTGAACCGACTTGGAAAGGTTGTAGCCACAGCTGCCGCGGAAAGCTGGTTATGGCTGGATTTGCCAACCTCAAGGATTGCCAAGTCCAATTCAAGAAATATCTGGGGACTTTGGGGGTGGAGCCAGGAGACATTGGGGGTGGAGCCAGGAGCAAGGTTATGACAAGCATAATTGAACTCCAAAGGGAGTTGTGGCCATCCCATTTAAAGGGACTGCACACCTTTTAAATGCCTTCCCTCCACTGGAAATAATGAAGGATAGGGGCACCTTCTTTTGGGGCTCATAAAATTGTACCCCGCAGTCCAATCTTTTTGAAACTTGGAGGGTATTTAGGGGAGAGGCACTGGATCTATGCTTAAAATTTGGTGCATCTACCTCAAAAAAACAGCCCTTCCAGAGCTCCAGGTACCCACAGATCAATTCTCCATTATTCCCTATGGGAATCAGTCTACATAGGGAATAATTGAGTGCCCAGCAGACATTCCCCCTCCCCCCCCACTTTCTGATGACCCTCCAAACCGGGCAATCCCCTGCCCCCACCTGGGGATTAGCAAACACGAGAAATAAACCACTGCGTTTTTATGTTGCAAATAAATGCGTAAGCAATTTCTTTCATAATGATGCAATTATATTACCATCACAAACCAAAATTCATTCAATGTCCATGGAAAAATCAAAAAGTTATTTCACACCACTCTTGTAAGGTAGTACTTTCAAAACCAGAATGTCATTTCACATCACTCTGGTACTTTACGGTCCACTGTCTCCGTTCTCCTTTGCTTGAAAGACGTCGTAGGCAGTACCACGCTTGTAGATGATCTGGTGCCCTCCGCAGGCTTCACCCCCAAATCTCCAGGAATTCCCCAACCCAGAGGTGGCAGCTCAAGTTACAGTGTTGAGGACGAGTATTTTTTCAGTAAGGTTGATTAAGAAATAGGCTCTCAGTCAATCTGCGATGCACTGGTTATGATAGCGCTGAGAAAACTTTAAGAGGGACAAGAATTTGAGCTGGTGCCTAGATGCTGGGGCAGGAGGTCATATGACTCCTAACCGTCTACCGTCTCCCAGGCAGAGAAAAGCCTTTCCCAATACCTGCTGAATGATATCCTTTAATAGGTGATGCCGGGGGACTGAATCTTGGCCTCCGTGAGGATGCAGAGTGCGGGCTCTCAGCCGCAGATTCTCGGTATGCTGTATAAAGCTGTCCAGGGCTTTTTTTTTTGTAGCAGGAACTCCTTTGCATATTAGGCCACACCTCCCTGGTGTAGCCAGTCCTCCAAGAGCTTACGGTAGGCCCTGTAATGAGAGCCCTGTAAGCTCTTGAAGGATTGGCTGCATAAGACAGGTGTGGCCTAATATGCAAAGAAGTTCTTGCTACAAAAAAAGTCCTGGACAGCTTTATGCAGCACACCGAGAATCTGTGGCTGAGAGCCCGGACTGCATCCTAAAGCTGTCTTATACTAGTAGGGTTGCCAGCTCTGTGTTGGAAAATACCTGGAGAATGGAGACTTTGGGGATGGATCCAGGAGCGGGGAGGGTTTGAGGAGGTGAGGGGCCTCAGCATGGTACAATGGCACCCTTCAAAGCAGCCGTTTTCTCCAAGGGAGCTAATCTCTGCCAGCTGTAGATCAGTTGAAAAAATGGGAGATCTCCAGGCCCTGCCTGGAGGCTGTCAACCCTATCCTGAGCTGTGCCACGTGGCCTTACGCTGCATCAGACCATGAGCCCTTCTAGTCTATTGCTGTAAGTCCCACTGGCGCAGAGGTCTCAGACAGGGATCTGGTTTGCTGACATCCTTTTAAACTGTAAATTTGGTGCCAGCTATGAAATCATAAGATCCCCATGGTGCAGAGTGGTAAAGCTGCAGTACTGCAGTCCTAAGCTCTGCTCATGACCTGAGTTTGATCCCGGCAGTAGCTGGGTTCAGGTAGCCGGCTCCAAGTTGACTCAGCCTTCCATCCTTCCGAGATCGGTCAAATGACTTCCCAGCTTGCTGGGGGGAAAGCGTAGATGACTGGGGAAGGCAATGGCAAACCACCCCATGAAAAGTCTGCTGTGAAAACATTGTGAACACTACATCACCCCAGAGTCAGAAACGACTGGTGCTTGCACAGGGGACTACCTTTAAAAAAAAAATGAAATCATACATGAAAACTTATGTTCTGCCACCCACCTTGCTCCATGCACTAAGAGATCTTAGTAAATGAACAAATCACACTTCGGAGATGGATGTGTCCAACAGCTCTGTGTAAACACCAACCAGGGCCAGCCAGGCCACTAGGCAAATTAGGCAACTGTCTAGGGTGCCAGCCTTTGGGGGGTGCCGAATTGAGTGTCCCTGCTTGACTCAGTGACGTTATCAGTGCAAGGAAGGGGCGCCAGAAGTTAGTCTTACCTAGGGTGCCAGACAGTCTAAGGCCAGCCCTGACGCCACCCCATTCAAATTCCTCAGAGTTGGCAACAGAATTTACAGAAGTGCCTAAGCTTCAGTCAACAGATCCCAGAATATGTTTGGAAATCATATGTGCTTCAGCCAGTGCGCTGAAACTATGTAGGTTTGGGAGTCGACGTTTGGGAAGGAAAAAATTCTGGGAACTTCCTGGGTGGGCGGCCTTAAACTTCATGATTGAAGAAAGGCAGACTAGAAATGCACAAAAAAGTCCACTCTGCAAATATGGGAGTTTCGGGGTGGCCAGACTGTGACTCAGGAGCCACATGTGGCTTTTTCATGCATATTGTGGGGCTCTTGAAGCCCCCACTACTCCGCTGGCCGGCTTGGAGAAGGCATTTGTCTCTTTAAACCACTTCTCCAAGCCAAGCCAACCAGTGGCTTGAAGAATGCATTTAAAGTTAAAGTTGCTTTATTTCCCCCTCTCCCTCTTTCCCCTTAATCTATTTCCTTCCCTCCCTCCCTCCCTTCCTGTCTTGCGGCTATGAAACATCAGACATACACGTCTTGTGGCTCTCAGACATCTGACATTTGTTCTATGTGGCTCTTATGTTAAGCAAATTTGGCCACCCCTCATCACCCCTGGAGCAAATACCCCTTTTGCTCCAGGTTCAATACTTCGAAAGTGGGTATGGTCCCCACAACATTGTTGTGCATTTGAATCCCCACTCTGCCGTGGAAGGTAGCTGGGGACCTCGACCTAGTCTCAGCCTAACACTTCCATAGTATGTAAGAGAGGAGACTGATGTCAGGCACTTTGGGTCTCCACTGGGAAGAAAGGCAGGGTATAAATGAAGGGCATGAATTCATGCTTCTTCCAGGGTTTCCCCAAATTTCCTCTGATCTTTCCCAAACATCCTTTGCTGCAAAGTTTGGGAAAGATTGCAACAAAAGCATTGGATGGCTGCTGCATGTGCGGAAAGTTTGGAATTTCCCAGAAAGTCCTAAATTTCCCATTCATGCCCGCACAGCAGCCATTTCCCCTGGCCAAGACGACATGGCAGCCATTCGTTCCCTTAACTTGAAGGCTTTCCCAAGGATTTTTCCTGATAATATACTAGGAAAGGAAAGGTTCCCTGTGCAAGCACCAGTCATTTCCCACTCTGGGGTGACGTTGCTTTCACGGCAGACTTTTTACGGGGTGGTTTGCCATTGCCTTCCCCAGTCTTTTACACTTTCCCCCCAGCAAGCTGGGGACTCATTTGACCGACCTCGGAAGGATGGAAGGCTGAGTCAACCTTGGGCCGGCTACCTGAACCAGCTTTCGCTGGGAAAGAACTCAGGTCGTGAGCAGAGAGTTCAGATCACAGTACTGCAGTACTGCTCTTTTACCACTCTGCTCCACGGAGTTGCTGATAATATACTAACAGAATGGTATATCACTGTGCTAGTGTGTGTGTGTGCGCACGGGTCATCAAAAGCCCTCTGGTGGTGCAGGGATGGCACTGCAGGGCGTGGGAGGGAGAAAATGCAGGTAAATCACAACGTATTTCTTTTCTTCACTTTATTTGTAATGGGCCTTTCTCGCTTGCGGCCCCGTGGCGCAGAGTGGTAAAGCAGCAGTACTGCAGTACTGTGATCTGCTCACGACCTGAGTTCTATCCCAGCAAAAGCTGGTTCAGGTAGCCGGCCCAAGGTTGAGTCAGCCTTCCATCCTTCTGAGGTCGGTAAAATGAGCTCGCTGGGGGGGAAGTGTAAAAGACTGGGGAAGGCAAATTGTGCTTCTTTTAATCTGCTAACAAACATTTCCATGTTAATACGACAACAACAAGCCTTGATTGGAATAAAACAGATTTAGCAGTACAAATAAGAATATAAGTAATATAAAATCCTGGATAATAGAGTACGCAGGGGTGCTAATGTGCATAAAATGAGTAAAATATATGTAATTTCAAGTTTAACAACGTTAAATGAATAAAACAAATAAGATCTGGTCATTCCAGAGCCAGTTTTAATGCCAATAAAGGTCTATGGTATGGTATAATTTCCAGAGCCAGTCTCTGTCGGATTTCCATGGCCTGTTGAAGAAATTCGGCAACCGTTAAAGTTAACTCAGAGCAGGTGTCATTTAAAAGTCTGTAGACTTTGCCTGAATCAGCACAGCTCAACATCTCCTAAAATATCTTTCAAATATGTACGACGAATATCATCATAAAGGGGACAATTCAATAATACATGGGAGATAGTTTCGATACATTTGGGATTGCAAAGACAATGTCTGGCAGAGTAATCAATCCTGTTAAATCTGCCAAATAAAATAGCAGATGGTAATGCATCGCTTCTCGTTAACGAGAATGCACGCCGTTGCTGTGGAGCTTGCAGAGAGGAGAAATATGACGCTAATTTCCCTACAGAAAGAGGAAGTTCAAAATTCAGCGGGGAGCAAGTTTTGTTGGCCAGGCTATATAATGTTTGCATTTCGATATCCAAGATTCTAAGCTTAAGTTTCAAGAATGCATCTTTTAGGGATAGCATAAACAGTGAATCTAGGATGGAATGGCAAGCAGTCCTAAACATAGAGTGGGCAGTGAATTAGTATACAAAATCATGGAAATGTTTGTTAGCAGATCAGACCTCAAATTGTGCTTCTTTTAATCTGCTAACAAACATTGCCATGTTAGTTAAATCCCCAGTTAGGGGCAGGGGATCCCCCAGTTTGGAGAATGATGGTGAGAGTCCACTGTCACAAGGTAATAAATGTAGGCTGTGATCATACACACCAAATAATGCACTTTCCATCCACTTTCAATGCACTTTCCAACTGGATTTTACTGTGTGAACTTGCAAAATCCAGTTGGAAAGTGCGTTGAAAGTGCATTATTTAGTGTGTGTGATCGCAGCCATAGAGTCTGTTAACTGCTCTATTTCTCCTGAAGCATGGGTTAAACAGAGAACATTTTAGTTTAACCCATTCCAGCAGAACCTTAAAGCCCAGGAGCACCTTAAAGATAAACCACATTTGTGGCAGGGTAAGAGCTTTTGTGAGTCACTGCTCCCAAACTGTAAGGCGCTACTGGACGCTTGCTCTTTTCTCCTGTCTTAAAACATATAAGGCTTCAATCTGAGACTGTGTTTAGAATACCTTGCAATTTAATGTATTTGGTCTGTGTACTTAGATGAATACCTCTGCATATCTTCCAGCAATACCTGGTGCTGTTTGACATGATCAAAAAGCATAGGTCTAATTTCAACAGGGTTGCAAAACTCATCGTTTTGATGGTCAAAATTAAATACGAAATGTTGCTTTTATTGGAAAGCTGTGGAATTTTTCACCTACAGAGTTTGTTGATTCAGAATCATTATTCACTGTTGCACTGGATATTTTATGGGATTATAAAATATTGATTTATTCTTAGACATATCACTTTCCATTTAGGAGCCAGTGTAGGATAGTGGTTAAAACGTAAGCCTAGAAGTTCAGAAAAAAAGAAGATATTGGATTTATATCCCGCCCTATACTCTGAATCTCAGAGTCTCAAAGTGGTCACAATCTCCTTTACCTCATGCCTCCCTACAGGGGAGGCTCACAATCTCCTTTATCTTCCTCCCTCACAACAGACACCCTGTGAGGTAGGTGGGGCTGAGAGAGCTCTCACAGCAGCTGCCCTTTCAAGGACAACTCCTACGAGAGCTGTCGCTGACCCAAGGCCATTCCAGCAGCTGCAAGTGGAGGAGGGGGGAATCAGACCAGGTTCTCCCAGATAAGAGTCTGCACACTTCACCACTACACCAAACTGGCTCACCAAACAGGTTCACCCCTCTCCATTCAGCCATAAAGTACATGGAGAGACCTTATTCCGATCAACTTAACCTACTTCACAGAGTTGTTGTGAAGATAAAACAGGGAAGGAAGAAGACGTAGGCTGCCCGGAGCTTGTTGAAGGAAGGATGAGACAGTTAATAGTACTAATATTTGAAATAACTGCATTTATACACAAGAATGCTGCCTAAAGAATGTTTGCACCAACAAGTACCCACCACTGGAATTTTTTGATATCTGGTGGATGGATGATTGGGGTGGGTGGCAGGAAAAGAGGAGCCCTTGTTGCATACACTTTACTACCTACCTGTGCATTAATGGCATTGGGTTTTCCCCCACAGGCACCAAGATGGACTGGAATCCGGCAGTGAATATGTCAAGGTAAGAAATCAATTCTAATGCCCTCTCCTTTTGGTTAAGACAGCGGCCCCCAACCTTTTTGACACCAGGGACCGGTTTTGTGGAAGACAATTTTTCCACGGAAAGGGGGAGGGGGTTGATGGTTTCGGGATGATACAACTGTGCACTTTATTTTGGTGTAGTAGTTAAGTGCGTGGAACTCTTATCTGGGAGAACCGGGTTTGATTCCCCACTCCTCCACTTGCAGCTGCTGGAATGGCCTTGGGTCAGCCATAACTCTTGCAGTTGTTGTCCTTGAAAGGGCAGCTTCTGGGAGACCTCTCTCAGCACCACCCACCTCACAGGGTGTCTGTTGTGAGGGAGGAAGATAAAGGAGATTGTGAGCCACTCTGAGATTTGGAGTGGAGGGCAGGATATAAATCCAATATCTTCATCTACCTCACAGGGTGTCTGTTGTGAGGGAGGAAGATAAAGGAGATTGTGAGCCACTCTGAGATTCGGAGTGGAGGGCAGGATATAAATCCAATGTCGTCTTCTTCTTATTATTATTACTACATTGTAATATATAATGAAATAATTATATAACTCACACCCTGGTTGCTAACAGGCCATGAACCAATACTGGTCCACGGACTGGGGTTGGGGGGGACCCCTGGGTTAAGATGTTATCGTGGGACAAGGAATCTTACTTGGTGGGGGGGGGTTTCATTCATAAGTTGCTTTGTTGGGGAGAAAACTGGGATATGAATGAATGAATGAATGAATGAATGAATGAATGAATGAATGAATGAATCAACGAACGAACAAACGACCGAATGAACAGGAAAGAAATACAGTAACCAGATGCAGAGGAAGCTGCACAGAATCTGGCCCTTTTAATGGTTGTGTGAGAAGGAAAGTTTGGTCCTTGCAGCTCATCCTAATAGGGATGAGAGCTGCACAGTAGTGAGAAACTGATCTATCTTAAGGCCAGTTCTGCCCCAGACCTTTAATCCTGGTTCAGTCCTGTCCTCAAACTGACATTTGACACGTGAATCATGGAACCATAGAAACCAACTCTATGAGTTTATGATTCTAGTGCAGAAGATCAGTTTGGGGCCAGGGATGAACCAGGATTAAAGGTCTAGTGCAGAATTTACAGTCTATTCTGCTTAGCAATCAGCTGTCCATAGACTTGGGCCAAGAGGCGTCAATCCCAGCTCTGCTGACTGAAGTGGTTTTAATTGGAGTTGCCAAAGACTGAACTGGGAACTTGTTTGCATGCAGACGCATGTGTTTCCCCAGCAAAGCCACTGTGTTGTTTCCAAAGCTGCTGAGAATCTCTATAGAAAGAACCCTGGCATCTCGTCATCCTGGGCACGAAGGTGGCTCTCCGAAGATGTGCACCTTGATGCATTTGTGTTCCCCCTTTATGCACGGATGTGTGAAAGACGTGCCAGTGTAGGCGTGACCTTGCAACTTTTCTCATTGGGGGTGGGTTCTATTTCAGGTCATTCGTTCTGGCCCTGTGACTGTCAGGAGTCTCTGTAGAGAAAGACCCGTTTCACCCCTCGTCTGCCTGTCACGTGGGAAAGGGCGCAGAGCTGCTTAAATCCCTCGCTTATCCCACAGAAAATCATTAACCTAAGAATTTTGCAGTGTGCTGCCAGCAATTCATTAGGGACCTACATTGGTGGTAATTAAACTTTTATCAGCAGCTTTGCCTAGGCTAGTAAGTTTACTACAGGTCAGTGCTGCTGCACCACACATCGGAATCACAGCCTGCAGTCAGGCATCACCACAAACGGTGGTTTACAAAAACCGGGGTTTGATTAAACTTCAGTTGTTTGATAGAACCAAGTGGACAGCCATGTTGGTCTGAAGCAATAGAACAGAGCAGGAGTCAAGTCGCACCTTTAAGACCAACGGAATTTTATTCAGAACATAAGCTTTCGTGTGCTAGGAGCACACTTTATCAGACAATAGGATGGAATGGCAAGCAGTCCTAAACATAGAGTGGGCAGTGAATTAGTATGCAAAATCATGGAAATGTTTGTTAGCAGATCAGACCTCAAATTGTGCTTCTTTTAATCTTCTAACAAACATTTCCATGTCAGTTGAATCCCCATTTAGGGGCAGGGGATCCCCCGGTTTGGAGGTCCTCCCTGCTTCAGGATCATTAGAAAGCTGGGGGGGGGGAGGGAAATGGCTGCTGAGCACTCCATTATACCCTATGGAGATCGAGTCTCATAGGGTATAATGGAGGATTGATCTGTGGGTATCTGGGGCTCCAGAGGGGCTGTTTTTTGAGGCAGAGGCACCAAAATTTCAGCAGAGCATCCGATGCCTCTCCTCAAAACACCCCTGAGGATTCAAAAAGATTGGACCGGGGGGTCCAATCCTATGAGCTCCCCAAGAAGGCGCCCCCATCCTCCATTATTTCCTATGGAAGAATTTTAAAGGAGCACGGTCCCTTTAAATGTGATTGCCAGGACTCCTTTTGGAGTTCAGTCGTGCTTGTCACGCCCTTGCTCCTGGCTCCACCCCCAAAGTCTCCTGGCTCCGTCCCCAAAGTCCCCAAATATTTCTTGAGTTGGACTTGGCAACCCTAAAATCCCCCCTCCACTTGCCCTGCTCTGCCCCCTTCAAGATCCCCCCCACCATAGATTTGTGAAGGGTTCTTTCACCCTTGTCATTCTTGTTACTGGAACTGAGAGCGGCATGGTGGTTAAAAAGGGTCAAAAAGAATAATATTTGGGAAAATATTATTCTTATATCTGCAACGGCGTGTTCTTTATCAGCGGGTAAAAGTTTCCATCTTGTGCGCTGCAAGAGTTATGATGCTCGCAGCGATTCATAATAGGGTTGCCAATCCCCAGGTGGGGGCAAGGGATCCCCCGGTTTGGAGGCCCTCCCCCCGCTTTAGGGTCGTCAGAAAGCTGGGGGAGGGGAGGGAAATGTCTGCTGGGAACTCTGTTATTCCCTATGGAGATTTATTCCTTAGAAAATAATGGAGAATTGATCCATGGGTATCTGGGGCTCTGGAGGGGCTGTTTTTTGAGGTAGAGGCACCAAATTTTCAGTATAGCATCTAGTGCCTCTCCTCAAAATATCCCCCAAGTTTCAAAAAGATTGGACCAGGGGGTCCGATTCTATGAGCCCCCCAAAAAGGTGCCCCTATCCTTCATTATTTCCTATGGAAGGAAGGCATTGAAAAGGTGTGCCGTCCCTTTAAATGTGATGGCCAGAACTCCCTTTGGAGTTCAATTATGCTTGTCACAGCCTTGATCTTGGCTCCACCCCTAATGCCTCCTGGCTCCACCCCCAAAGTTTCCTGGCTCCACCCCCAAAGTCCCCAGATATTTCTTGAATTGGACTTGGCAACCCTAATTCATAAGCAGGGAAAAAAGACCTGTCTGCTTCAGGCTTGACGAATGGGTTGTGCCAGGCAATGTCAATCAAACTTTATTACAGCATGACATCACTAAGCTGAACTCTTTGCAGGAAAGGTGGGAACAAAGAGAAAGGAGGAACTAGAGACCCATTTAGGCCTCTAAATTACACACTGTTTCCCACCTGGCTCCCAGTTTCTTTGTTCTTCCTTTCATGGTCATATTTTTTTTGGGGGGGGGGAACCATTGTGCAGGGAAGGCCCCATTCCCCCCCCCCCCCCGCTGCTCTCCCTCCTCTTCTCCTCTCCCTTCTCTTTGTCCTTCCCTTCCTTTGTTCCACGAAGGCAGCTTTGGCTGCTCCAACTCCCATCATGTTACGGAACAGCCTGGCTGGTGAATCCCAGGAGGCCGGGGCGGGTGGGTGGTGATTTGTGGACTGAAAAAGAGAGGAAGTGATGAAAGCCGACATCTCTGGGCATTGTGCACATGGCAAAATCGGATTCTAGGCGCTGGTTCACAGAATGGAACAAAACCAGGGTCAGGCTTTAGCAGACAGGCAGGTTAGCGAGAAACAGACAAGTTCCTTTGGATATGCTGCTTGTTGTTAAATGTCAGAACCGGGCCTCAGATTCAGCAGGAGCTCACGGGAGCTAGCCCCTGAACCTTTCTTGCGGCCCCCCCTTTTCCTTCCCACATACCTGCCTTGTCCACTGAATAGTAGGTGCAGCATCATAATAATCCCTGGATTGAGAGAGCAGGCAGCCAGCCAGCCACCAGGAGCTTTGCTACACCCCCAGCAGCCCTCATTAACCCCTGGAGAAGCCCACACCACCCTTTCTCCACTTCTTATGTGATTTTGGGCGGCAGGTGGCTTGCTGGCCTTTTGACGGGGGGGGGGGGGCGGTGGCCAAGGAGAGCCCCAGGTGAGCGAGGCCTGCTTGGCTGGCTGGATATCTCTTGTTTCTTGCATTGGGTTGCTTTTGGCTAGAGGGGGGCCCCGGCATATGCTAATGAGTTATGCTAATGAGCTCCACCACCTATTTTTCTACAAAACGACCCCTGCTCAGAGCGCTTCTCTCCCAAAGAAGCCCCTTCCTCCTCTCCCCCGACTCCTGCAGCTGTTTAGGAAAAGCCCCCTGCCAGCCACACCCACCCTGAAGAAAAATGCTTTTCAAGCCGATGAATCACAATCAAATTCTTTCAGTCCAGAATCTCCCTGCCTATCAACCGCCATCTGTTCCTTCTGCCCCTGGTCCCCATTCAGAAGGAAAGAAGAACTCGCACCACACGCTTTTGGTAGTGATGAGCCGGCGATGCTCTTGCCAGTGAGCTGGGAATACGGTGCGTGGGAGAGGCTTCCGTGTCTGTAAGAAGAGTCGGTCAGGATCTCCCGTGGTTTCATCGGTGGCTCAAAGCAGCCACAAAATGGCCTGACTCGATTCTTGGCCGTGGGATATGAGGAGGGAGGATTAACCTTTCCTCTGCACATCAAGCCCTTCCATGATTGCTTAACCTTTAACATTTAAAGGTTAGCCTTTAAAAACAAACAAACAGGCATTTCTCAAGCCCAGTTAGGTGCTTAAGCGCCTTCTGTCCAAAAGAGATGGTGCCATTTCAGAATGCCATGGAGACACTCGACTCACAGGATAATAAGAAGTCATAGTATAACAGAATCACACAAAGCTGGAAGGGGCCATACAGGCCATCTACTCCAGGGGTGTCAAACTCATTTATTATGAGGGCCGGATCTGACATAAATGAGACTTTGTTGGGCCGGGCCATGTGTGTACCTATTTAAGGTTAGGTAGCAGATATAGCAGCCCCGTGGCGCAGAGTGGTAAAGCTGAAGTGCCTCAGTCTGAACTCTCTGCTCATGCGACCTGAGTTCAATCCCAGCAGAAGCTAGGTTCAGGTAGCCGGCTCGAGGTTGACTCAGGCTTCCATCCTTCCATCTGAGGTTGGTAAAATGAGTCCCCAGCTTGCTGGGGGGAAAGTGTAGAGGACTGGGGAAGGCAATGGCAAACCACCCCATAAAAAGTCTGCCTGAAAATGTTGTGAAAGCAACGTCACCCCAGAGTCGGAAACGACTGGTGCTTCCATAGGGGACTACCTTGACCTTTTACCTTAGCAGAGATATAAACCTTTATTAAAAACATAGGCAAATAAGTGGGAGCACATACAGCTGGGGCTGCGGGAACTGCACTGGCTGCCAGTAGTTACAAGGTGCAGGTTTCGTTACAAGGTGCAGGTTATTACCTTTAAAGCCCTATATGGTCGAGGACCTGTCTACCTTAGGGACTGTCTCTCCCCACATGTTCCCCAGAGGGTTCTTCGATCTGGTTCTCAACACCTATTGGTAACCCCTGGGCCGAAGGAGGCCAAACTGAAAGTCACCAGGGAAAGGGCCTTTTCAATCGCTGCCCCCCACAGGTGGAACCAACTGCCAGAGGAAGTGCGGGTAGGCTTCCCAATCCCCAGGTCCCAGAGGGGGAGCCCCCAGTTTTACAGGCTTCCCCCCTCCCCCAGCCAGCTGGCCGGCGGGGGAAGCCCTTCCCCCATAGCCATCATGCACCTCCATGAACGATTCCCATAGGGAATGATGGAGAATTGATCCGCGGGTATCAGGGGCTCTGGGGGGGCTGCTTTTTGAGATATAGGCACCAAATTTTCAGTATAGCATCTAGTGCCTCTCCCCAAAATACCTCCCAAGTTTCAAAAAGATTGAACCAGGGGGTCCAGTTCTATGAGCCCCAAAAGAAGGTGCCCCTATTCTTCATTATTTCCTATGGAAGGAAGGCATTTAAAAAGATGTGCAGTCCCATTAAATGTGATGGACAGAACTCCCTTGAAGTTCAATTATGCTTGTCACACCCTTGCTTTTGGCTCCACTCCAATGTCTCCTGGCTCCACCCCCAAAGTCCCCAGATATTTCTTGAATTGGACTTGGTTATTACCTTTAAAGCCCTATATGGTCGAGGACCTGTCTACCTTAGGGACTGTCTCTCCCCACATGTTCCCCAGAGGGTTCTTCGATCTGGTTCTCAACACCTATTGGTAATCCCTGGGCCGAAGGAGGCCAAACTGAAAGTCACCAGGGAAAGGGCCTTTTCAATCGCTGCCCCCCACAGGTGGAACCAACTGCCAGAGGAAGTGCGGGTAGGCTTCCCAATCCCCAGGTCCCAGAGGGGGAGCCCTCAGTTTTACAGGCTTCCCCCCTCCCCCAGCCAGCTGGCCGGCGGGGGAAGCCCTTCCCCCATAGCCATAGTGTAAGGATGTAAGGAGGAAGGGTTTAAGTGTTAGGCACTGGGATGCTTTCTGGAACAAGCGGGAGCTGTACAAAAGAGACGGTCTCCACTTGTCCCCGGATGGAACCAGGCTGCTGGCGCTTAAAATCAAAAAGGTGGCAGAGCAGTTTTTAAACTAAATCTTGGGGGAAAGCCGACAGGAGATGAAATGTCTCTGGTTCGGGAGGACTCGTCTCAAAGAGATGAAGGGTTAGCTGCTATTTTTCTACCGGGTAATGGACCGGAGTTGTCCACTGTGAAGGTGACAAACAATATGGACTGTCTGCCAGAGTCTCGAGGCGGCATGAGGAAGGTGGTGGGCCTAGCTCGCCTGGGAAATTATAGATGTTTGTATGCAAATGCTAGAAGTGTTCAAAGTAAAATTGGTGAATTGGAATGTTTAGTGTTGGGAGAAAACATAGACATTGTGGGAAACTTGGTGGAATGAGGAGAATCAGTGGGACACGGTGATTCCTGGATATAAGCTATATCGGAAGGATAGGGAGGGAAGGGTTGGAGGTGGGGTGGCTCTGTATGTCAGAGAGGATATACGGTCCAGTAAGACTGAGATCAGAGAATTAGATTCACTTTTAGAAATGCTTTGGGTTGAAATAGAGGGCCCAAAAGGAAATTTAACTATGGGAGTTTGTTATCGCCCACCAAATCAAAAGAGAGAGGACGATTATAATATGATGGAAGGCTTAAAGATAGCGGCGAAACGTAAAAACTGTGTCGTAATAGGTGATTTTAACTACCCGCAGATTGATTGGGTCAATATGTGTTCTGGTCGAGAGAAAGAGATTGAGTTTCTTGATGCTCTCAATGACTGTGCTATGGAGCAGATGGTCTCAGAACCTACCAGGGGTGGGGCGATCCTGGATTTGGTCCTAAGTAATGCCCAAGACTTGGTGAGAGATGTAAAAGTGATTGCGCCGCTTGGGAGCAGTGACCATAATGTTATTGATTTCACCGTTTGTATAAATAGGGAGTTGTCCAAAAAGACCGCCACAACCACATTTAACTTTAAAAGGGGTAAATACACTGAGATGAGGAGGCATGTGAGGAGGAAACTGAAAGGAAAGGTACATACGGTCAAAACCCTTGGGGAAGCTTGGACGCTATTTAAAACTATAATCCTAGAAGCTCAGATAAAATACATACCACAAGTTAGGAAAGGCACAAACAGGCATAAGAAAAGGCCTGCGTGGTTAACAAACAAAGTAATGGAAGCTGTAAAAGGTAAGAAGGACTCCTTTAAGCGGTGGAAAACCAGTCCAAGTGAGATTAGTAAAAGGGAACACAGGCTGTGGCAAATCAAATGCAAGACTGTGATCAGGCAGGCAAAAAGGGACTATGAGGAGCATATTGCAAAAAACATAAAGACCAACAATAAAACTTTCTTCAAATATATTAGAAGTAGGAAACCAGCCAGGGAGGCAGTGGGGCCCTTGGATGACCATGGGGTAAAAGGATTACTGAAGGAGGATAGGGAAATGGCTGAGAAGCTAAATGAATTTTTTGCCTCCGTCTTCACTGTGGAAGACGAGAACTTTTTGCCCGCCCCAGAACCACTAATTTTGGAAGGGGTGTTGAAAGACCTGAGTCAGATTGAGGTGACAAATGAGGAGGTCCTACAACTGATAGACAAATTAAAAACTAATAAGTCACCGGGTCCGGATGGCATACATCCGAGAGTTCTGAAAGAACTCAAAGTTGAACTTGTGGATCTTCTAACAAAAATCTGTAATCTTTCATTGAAATCTGCCTCCGTTCCTGAGGACTGGAAGGTAGCAAATGTCACCCCCATCTTTAAAAAAGGTTCCAGAGGAGATCCGGGAAATTACAGGCCAGTCAGTCTGACTTCAATACCGGGAAAGTTGGTAGAAACCATTATCAAGGACAGAATGAGTAGGCACATTGATGAACACGGGTTATTGAGGAAGACTCAGCATGGGTTCTGCAAGGGAAGATCTTGCCTCACTAACCTGTTGCATTTCTTTGAGGGGGTGAACAAACATGTGGACAAAGGAGACCCGATAGATGTTGTTTACTTTGACTTCCAGAAAGCTTTTGATAAAGTTCCTCATCAAAGGCTCCTTAGAAAGCTTGAGAATCATGGAGTAAAAGGACAGGTCCTCTTGTGGATCAAAAACTGGCTGAGTAATAGGAAGCAGAGAGTGAGTATAAATGGGCAGTCTTCGCAGTGGAGGACGGTAAGCAGTGGGGTGCCGCAGGGCTTGGTACTGGGTCCCATGCTCTTTAACTTGTTCATAAATGATTTAGAGTTGGGAGTGAGCAGTGAAGTGGCCAAGTTTGCGGATGACACTAAATTGTTCAGGGTGGTGAGAACCAGAGAGGATTGTGAGGAACTCCAAAGGGATCTGTTGAGGCTGGGTGAGTGGGCGTCAACGTAGCAGATGCGGTTCAATGTGGCCAAGTGCAAAGTAATGCACATTGGGGCTAAGAATCCCAGCTACAAATACAAGTTGATGGGGTGTGAACTGGCAGAGACTGACCAAGAGAGAGATCTTGGGGTCATGATAGATAACTCACTGAAAGTGTCAAGACAGTGTGCGTTTGCAATAAAAAAGGCCAACGCCATGCTGGGAATTATTAGGAAGGGAATTGAAAACAAATCAGCCAGTATCATAATGCCCCTGTATAAATCGATGGTGCGGTCTCATTTGGAGTACTGTGTGCAGTTCTGGTCGCCGCACCTCAAAAAGGATATTATAGCATTAGAGAAGGTGCAGAGAAGGACAACTAGAATGATTAAAGGGCTGGAGCACTTTCCCTATGAAGAAAGGTTGAAACGCTTGGGACTCTTTAGCTTGGAGAAACGTCGACTGCGGGGTGACATGATTGAGGTTTACAAGATAATGCATGGAATGGAGAAAGTAGAGAAAGAAGTACTTTTCTCCCTTTCTCACAATACAAGAACTCGTGGGCATTCGATGAAATTGCTGAGCAGACAGGTTAAAACGGATAAAAGGAAGTACTTCTTCACCCAAAGGGTGATTAACATGTGGAATTCACTGCCACAGGAGGTGGTGGCGGCCACAAGTATAGCCACCTTCAAGAGGGGTTTAGATAAAAATATGGAGCACAGGTCCATCAGTGGCTATTAGCCACAGTGTATGTGTGTATATAACATTTTTTGCCACTGTGTGACACAGAGGGTTGGACTTGATGGGCCGTTGGCCTGATCCAACATGGCTTCTCTTATGTTCTCTTATGGCAACTCTAAGTGCGGGCCTTGCGGAATCTTGCCCAGTTCCGCAGGGCCCAAAACCATCCTCTTCCAGTTGGCCTTTAATTAACATGGAACCTACATCGTCGATGGAATGCCGTTGCACTGAAAAAATAGAATGATGCAATACTTAGATCTTAACAGCAAATGAAATGAAATGCTATTGAATGTATAATTTTTTTGAATGTACTATTTTATAGGATGTATTGTTTTACTACTGTGGAGTTTTATGTTGTGAGCTGCCCTGAGCCTGCTTCAGCAGGGAGGGTGGGATATAAATCAAATCAAATAAATAATAATAAAAAAGTAAAAATACAGTTAAAGATTTTTTTTTAAAAAAACCCTTAAAATAAAACATGTTTAAAACAGCACTCGTTGGTCTTAAAGGTGCTTTCTTTGTATTTCTGCCCTGGGATCCAGGGAACTGGGCAAAGGAAGCTCTGGCTCTTTCCTTCCTTCCCCAGGGGACCAGGAGGGGGAGGAGCCTCAGCCAATGGAAGGAAGAGAGGCTTGGCTTAGTACCGCTGCTGCGCAATTGAGAGAGCCTGGCAAAGCAAGCTCTCCCTTCCATCTTCCTCCTTAAGGGAGGAGCCTCAGCCAATAGACAAAACAGAGTCTTTGCTCTGTAGCTCCTGTGCGATGGAGCGAGCCTTGCAAAGCAAGCTGTTATGCAGAAGGAAGCAAGAGAGAGGGAGAAGGAAGCAGATGACAACCAGTTGCTCGGGGGCTTAACAGGAGCCCTCCGAGGGCCTGATTCAGCTCCAGGCCGAATGTTTGACACCCCCGATCTAGTCCACCCCTCTGCTCAATGCAGGATAGAGCATCCCTGACAAGTGTGTCTAACCACTGCTTAAAGACGGCCGGTGGTGGTGGGGAGATCACCACCACTGAGTAGCTGATTCCACTGTTGAATAGCTCTTACTGTAAAAAAAAGTTTTTCCCTAATATCCAGTTGGTACCTTCCCGCCCTTAATTTAAGCCCATTGTTGCAAGTCCTCTCCTCTGCTGCCAACAGGAACAGCTCCCGCCCTCCTCTAAGTGACAGCCCCTCAAATACTTAGAGAGCACTCCTGTCCTCCCTCAACCCCCTATTCTCCAGACGGAACATTCCCAAGTCCCTTGGCCATTCCTCCTAGGGCTTGGTCTCCAGGCCCCTGATCATTCTCATCACTCTCCTCTGCTCTCGCTCCATTCTGTCCACATCCTGTTTGGTGTATTGGTTAAGTGTGTGGCCTCGTATCTGGGAGAACTGGGTTTGATTCCCCACTCCTCCACTTGCACCTGCTGGATTGACCTTCGGTCAGCCATAGCTCTTGCAAAAGTTGTCCTTGGAAGGGCAGCTTCTGGGAAAGCTCTCTCAGCTCCACCCATCTCACAGGGTGTCTGTTGCGGGGGAAGAAGATAGATTGTAAGCCACTCTGAGTCTCTGATTCAGAGAGAAGGGCGAGGTATAAACCTGCAGTCTTCTTCAGTCTTCTTCTTTCTGAAGTGAGGCCGCACACAACACTCCAGGTGCGGCCTTACCAAGGCAGTGTACAGTGAAGAAGACGACGACATTAGATTTATATCCTGCCCTCCACTCTGAATCTCAGGTCGTTTTCGCACTTACCTTTTACTGGCACGACCACCCTCCTCACGCCGGCGGATCTGCAGGGATTTCGCACCAGAAGCGCCGGTGCAGCCAAAAGAGCCGGCAACTTCCGTCACGGAGCCAGCTCAAACGTTTTCCTGCTTCTTGGCGGTTTCCGTTTGAGCTGGCTCCGCGACGGAAGTTGCCGGCTCTTTTGGCTGCACCGGCGCTTCTGGTGCGAAATCCCTGCAGATCCGCCGGCGTGAGGAGGGTGGTCGCGCCAGTAAAAGGTAAGTGCGAAAACGACCTCAGAGTCACAGAGCGGCTCATGATCTCCTTTATCTTCCTCCCCCACAACAGACACCCTGTGAGGTGGGTGGGGTTGAGAGAGCTCTCCCAGAAGCTGCCTTTTTAAGGACAACCACTGCTAGAGCTATGGCTGACTCAAGGCCATTCCAGAAGGTGCAAGTGGAGAAGTGGGAAATCAAACCCGGTTCTCCCAGATAAGAATCCGCACACTTAACCACTACACCAAACTGGCTCTCTACACCAAACAGGCTCTAAGTGGGACTATGACATCTTGCGATTTGGATGTTATGCCTCTCAATACACCCCAAGATGGCATTTGCCTTTGTCCCCATAAGTGTTGCTTCTGAATCCAGAAACAAAGATCCATCCATCCTTTGGGTGCAACATGAAGCCATTGTTTAAGCTTCAAGAGCACTGAATAACAGAGCTGCCATAGAGTCCACCCTCCAAAGTGGTCATTTTCTCCAGGGGAACTGATCTCTGTAGTATGGAAATCAATTGTAATTCTGGGTCCCTCCTAGAGACTACGAGGACTATTATACCCCGCCCTTCTCTCTGAATCAGAGACTCAGAGCGGTTTACAATCTCCTATATCTTCTCCCCCCACAACAGACGCTCTGTGAGGTGGGAAGGGGGGCTGAGAGGGCTCTCACAGCAGCTGCTCTTTCAAGGACAACCTCTGCCAGAGCTATGGCTGACCCAAGGCCATTCCAGCAGGTGCAAGTGGAGGAGCGGGGAATCAAACCCGGTTCTCCCAGATAAGAGTCCGCGCACTTCACCACTACACCAAACTGGCTGGAGGTTGTCAGCTGTATAACTGAATCCTGATTGGAAAATTCCTGGAGCTTGTGGAGGGGAGGGAACTCAATGATGACCGAGCCCACCCTCCAAAGCAGCCATGTTCTCCAGGGCCACTGATCTCTGTGGTCTGCAGAACAGTTATCATTTCAGGGGATCTCCAGGCCCCATCTGGAGTCTGGCAACCTGGTAAGCCTGGCGCATTCCAAGGGCAGGAAGATCAACTGAGATGTGACCGATCACTCACTGCTAGGGTCGCCCGGTCCAATTCAAGACATATCTGGGGACTTTGGGGGTGGAGCCAGGAGACATTGAGGGTGAAGCCAAGAACAAGGTAATGACAAACGTAATTGAACTCCAAAGGGAGTTCTGGCCATCACATTTAAAGGGACAGCACACCTTTTCAATGCCTTCCCTCCATTGGAAATAAGGATGGGGCACCATTTTGGGGGCTCATAGAACTGGGCCCCCTGGTCCAATCCTTTTGGAACTTGGAGGGTACTTTGGGGAGAGGCACTGGATGCTATGCTGCAAATTTGGTGCCTCTACCTCAAAAAACAGCCCCCCCCCAAGAGCCCCAGATACCTACAGGTCTATTCTCCATTATACCCTATGGGAATCACTCTCTATAGGGAATAATGGAGTACCCGGCAGACAGGCACCATAATCTTAAGTTTAATGTAATTTTAATGATTTTAAGGATGATTTTATATTGAAATTGTATATGAATTTATAATTGATTGCACATGGTTTTATTGTATACTGTATTCACATGTTGTGAGCCGCCCTGAGCCTGCTTGCGGGGAGGGCGGGATACAAATAAAAAGTTGTTGTTGTTGTTATTATTATTATTATTATTATTATTATTATTATTATTATTATTATTATTATTATTATTATTATTATTCTCCCCCTCTGCTTTCTGATGACCCTGAAGCGGGAGGTGGGCCTCCAAACCAGGGGATCCCCTGCCCCTACCTGGGGATTGGCAACCCTACTTATTGCAACCTATTGGGTACGTTCACTGAAAACCGGAGCTGGGTCTTCAGATCTACAAACTACAACTTGCTTAAGAGAACTCCCATCAGAAAACTGAGCGGGGGGGGGGGGGGTTGTTGTAAACGATGACAGAAAGAACTGGATGGGGATTTTTACCACCCTGAATCAAAGTACATTGTCTTTTTTTTATTAGCGCTTTCCACACATTCCAAAAGTGAACCGATTTCTTCCCCGTCCGGGCAGAATCTGGTTCGACGAGACAAATTTCCCTGGAGCGACAAGAGAGCAGAAGTGCAGCCAAAGTTGAACTCAAGCTAATCGGGTCTTTGCCAGCAGTGAGAAGGGGGTTCTGTGCCGCAGACCACTGCTTCCTCTCTGCCCTGGCTTGATGTAGCTGCCGTGGGTTTCGGGATTGCCTGGCAGGGATGAATTCAGGCCCGCTGTGTTTGTTTGGAATACTCGATCATCTGCCTGCTCCAGCGGCGCATCGCACGAGGCTATATTTCTGGTGTGGCTTTTCACTTCTCCCCAAGCTGGACTCGTGTTTCTCCCTCATTCATGGGAGCTTTATGGCTTTTTGTCAAATCATCTGGAACCCCTAAAGGAAGGGGATGTGGCAACCAGTAGGGGAAGAGAGAAGCACCATCCGTAGCTCATCGAACCTTGGCGCCAGATCTCTCAAAGGCAGGGCTTTTGGGAAACAGGTTTCCCCTTTATTGCAAACTCTGTGATTCAAGAGAAATACTAATAAGAAGAAGACGACGACTGCAGATTTATACCCCGCCCTTCTCTCTGAGTCAGAGACTCAGAGAGGCTTACAATCTCCTATATCTTCTTCCCCCACAACAAACACCCTGGGAGGTGGGTGGGGCTGAGAGAGCTCTCCCAGAAGCTGCCCTTTCAAGGACAACTCCTGTGCGAGCGATGGCTGACCCAGGGCCATTCCAGCAGCTGCAAGTGGAGGAGTGGGGAATCAAACTCGGTTCTCCCAGATAAGAGTCTGCGCATTTAACCACTACACCAAACTGGCTCTCTAGAAGAGCTAGAAGAACTGTGCTGGGGGGGGGGGCAACTGATGCCTCTGGGAATGTGCCCAAAGGAGTGGGTTTCCCATTTGGCACTGGCATTGTGGATTCAGAGCAGCCCCCCCCCCGCTCAAATTGCGCACACAAAGTGCGTGTGGCACAATGACATCACCTGGAAGTGACGCCTTCATGACGGCTCAGAACCGAGAAAGAATATTTGACCCGCCCCTTGCCCAGCCCTCTCCTGCTTCAGAGGGAACTGACTGGGCAGCAGCCACATCCTTCTTTCTTCGCTCCGATTGCTTGGAGCGAAGAAAGAACGCTCAGCCTGCCCCTTGCCCAGCCCTGTCCTGCTTCAGAGGGAGCTAGGCAGGGGCTGTGTCCTTCTTTCTTTGAAAGCTCCTTCCGATTGGAGCAAAGAAAGAACAACTCGGTGTTATCAGGGTTGGTGCAAGCAGGAATGGGGAGAGGGCGACCGTCCCTGCCCCCCGCCCCCGTGGCGAGGTGGCACCCTAGGCAACTGCTTACCTCGCCTATTCCCACATGCTGGCCCTGCTTCAGAGGTATCCTTCCTCTGAACATGAGCTTTCCATTTAGAGTAATGCTGTAGTGGTTAAGAGCAACAGACTTTAATCTGGAGAGCCAGGCTTGATTCCCCGCTCCTCCTCCACATGAAGCTTGCTGGGTGACCTTGGGCCAGTCACAGTTCTCGCAGAGCTCTCTCAGCCCCGCCTACCTCACAAGGTGCCTGTTGTGGGGAGAGGAAGGGACGGCGATTGCAAGCCGCTCCTTAAGGCAGAGGGTATAAAAGCCAACTCTTTGACTGATTTCGCATTCACCTTACGCCGCCGTCACGTTCGTCTTCTCGGCGCGGCATCCTTCTGATTTCCCACTATCTGCGCCAGGGCTTCAGCTTGGGTCAGGGGTTTTTGCGCGGCAAACAGAAACCGCTAAAAACCGGTTTCTGTTTGCCGCGCAAAAATGCCAGAGCAAGATGAAGCTCCAGGGCAGATAGTGGGAAATCGGAAGGAAGCCCCACTGAAAAGAGGAACGTCAGAGCGGCATAGGGTGAGTGGGAAATCGGTCTTCTTCTTCTAAAAGGGAAGGGATTGTGGCTCAGCGGAAAAGCCTCTGTTTTGCAGAAGGTCCCGGGTTCAATTCCCCTGCATTTCCAGTTAAAAGGATCAGGCAGCGGTTGATGTAAACGAGACCCTGGAGAGCTGCTACCAGCCTGGGAAGACAATACTAGCCGTGATGGGCTGAGAGTGATTCACGTCTGGGATCCTGTGTAGATGCGCTAGACCCCCTCCTCCATGAATTTGTCAAAGCTGTTCTGAAGGTCAGCTCAGCTAGTGACTCAGAGTTCATGCAAGTGCAGCTCAGGGAATCCCTGGGTCTCTGAGAGTCATGCCTGGGAGGACAGCGTTTGGGGAGCTCGAGTGGGGTGTGATGCAAACCACCCTCTCTGAAGCTGCTGTTTCCCTGGATCTCTGTAATCTGGAGCTCAGTTGTCATTCCAGGCCTCAGCTGGAGGTTGGCAAGCCATTCTGCTGAGCTAAAGTGTAATGCAGTTCCTCAACCTGTCTCATATTTATTGGTGCCACCTCAGCCAGAACTCTGTTTTCAGAAATCCCTGTCTGTGCTTCTAGGAATGGAAGGTCTCCGGTGGGGCTTGGAGATTTCCCAGAATTAGAACCCTGGAGAAAATGACTCCTTTGGGGAGGGAGGACTCAATAGCATTACATCCTGCTGAAGCCCCTCCCCTCTCCAAACCCTGCCCTCCCCAGGATCTACCTTGAAATCTCCAGGAATTTCCCAACCCAGAGTTGGCGACCCTAGCTTTAAGGCATACCTGTTGTTTGAATGGGGCAAAATACCAGGACCCAAATGCAATTGTGGTGCAGCCCACCAAACTATTTTTTCCATCTGTCACAGGAATGTGAGCATCGTGCTTTCCAGGGAGATGCGAACGAGCTCGTTGAACTCTCCCCTGCCATGACCAAGTAGATTGAAAATCTAGATAGTAGCATTTTTAAAATTTGCATGTGCATGTGTGTGTGTGCACCTGGAAATCATGGCAACCTCTGGTGACTGACCCCTACTGAGGGCCTGGAGGATATTCAGGGAGGTGGCTGAATAGAGCCTGCCCCTGCCTCCCAACTGCTGGTATTCCAGGGAGCTCTCCCATCCAAGTACTTGCCAGAGTTGACCCTGCTTAACTTCCGAGATCTGATGAGATCGGGCTTGCCTGGGCTACCCAGGTCAGAACTTAGATCTCAGTATTTACGGGGATTGCCCAATCAGTCTGCATACCCGTCGTCTCAGCTTAGTTACATATTTTATACTATTATATCCTTCCTGGGTGTAACTCTGCCGTGCGATAAATAAATAAATAATACTCTGCAAGGAGGAAAGCAGAAGCACCGCACCTTTTAATATTTGCCGTGCTAATTCTATCACGTGTAGTGAATCCCTTTATATCTTGATTTCAGCCTAGATGAATGCCGTCAGACTTACTGATAAATTTTCATGGAGGGGGAGGAGCTTGTTTTCTTCCCAGTTAGAAACTGGGTTCCCCACCCCCATATTGTTGCTAAAATCAGTTGGGAAATCTGTGGACTGTGCTTAATGGAAGCTCAAAAAGTGGGTGGGCGGCAGAAAGCAGGGGTGCCTGGGATTGGAAGGGCAGGGATTTAATTCCTTGCTCTCCCTGTGGCTAGCAGAAGATTATCATGCAAAAATCGAGTAAACATTTGTACGAGTTATGCGCATTTTAGAGTTCTTCTTGGGTGGTATTGATCGAGAATTCAAATTCTCCTCGTTATTGTGCATACGAGGCTGCTGTGATTGTGCTCTTTTTCCTTCCTAGGAATTAATATTCCTAGGAGATCCAGCCAGGCCCCTGATGGATACCGGTTACCAAATGCCTTTTCAAAGTGTGCTGAACTTGTAAAATCTTTAGTCCCGCAAGTGACATTCAGCAGAGCTGACTCTCTCCCAGCTGGGCTTGCCGTGTCCTTTCCTGGGGAACGCAAAGGACTTGTTTGAATTAATTACACGGGGGAAAGAAATACTCTCCAAATATTAACTGAGGCAGAAATACCAGCGCGCTTTAGCAGCTACGAGAAGCTGCTCATTCAAGGCGCAATAGTTAAATAGCTGTAATTGGGTTCCAGATATTTCAGAGCTCTCCGCCTGGCCTTGGGCCGTGGGTTCCTTGCATTGCTGGAGATGGGAGGATTTGTCCGTGTGGGTCAGGCACTGTATTTCTAGGAATGCCTTCGAATTTGCCAGTTTCAGTTTGAATGTCCCCATTTTGATTTTGTTTCTCCTCTCTGCAAAAGCAAGTCTATTTTTGTGCCCTGTTCTGTTGTCTCACAGCAAATTTACTAAATCAAAATGTGCACGTTTTCCAAGCACAGTTAGGATTGCCAATCCCCAGGTGGGGGCAGGGGATCTCCCGGTTTGGAGGCCCTCTCCCCACTTCAGGGTCATCAGAAAGTGGGGGTGGGGGAGGGAAATGTCTGTTGGGCACTCCATTATTCCCTATGGAGTCCGATTCCTGTAGGGTATAATGGAGAATTGATCCATGGGTATCTGGGGCTCTGTGGGGGTATTGTTTGAGGTAGAGGCACCAAATTTTCAGAATAGCATCTGGTGCCTCTCCTCTAAAAGACCCCCAAGTTTCAAAAAGATTGGACTGGGGGAGTCCAATTCTATGAGCCCCAAAGGAAGGTACCCCATCCTACATTATTCCGAACGGAGGGAAGGCATTTAAAGGGAGCATGGTCCCTTTAAATGTGATGGCCAGAACTGGAGTTCAGTTGTGCTTGTCACACCTTTGCTCCTGCCTCCACACCCAAAGTCCCCAGATATTTCTTGAGTTGGAATTGGCAACCCTAAACACTGTGAATGAACCTTATACATTATATCTATGTTTTATATATAAACGTCTAGTGCATGTCTAAAGAGTGCAGAAAGTGCATAAAAGGAAACAAGCAAGCAGCGCATGGAAATGAAGAGCAATGTTCGTTCACCCCTTCTGATTCTGCCCGACGAGTGTAAGCGGAAAGGTGTAATCAGCTTTGATAGGAGCGCCTTCTGTTGATCTCATTATCGTCTCATCTGATGTGGATCAAGTGGCTGTCATCTTTGCTTTTACAGGCCGCAGCTGCTAATGCACCTTTTGCAAGGGGCTGCCCTAAATAACTATGTGGAAGCTTCGTTTTCAACCAGCATCTTTCCTAACCTGGAGTGGGCTGGGGGAATGGACGGAGGCATGCCCTGTCTCTTTAATAACGGTTATAATGCTCAGAAACGGACCCCTGAAGATTTTCTCGGCATCGCGCTAAGTAAGATCCCCTGATAATTGCTGTAGATCAAATTGATATAAAAGAGAGTGCTGGAAGGACCCGTTCAACAAATTGCAATCCTAGGCCCTAGTTTCTGGGCATATTTCAGGGAGAAGGTTAAACAGCTCGGGGGCAACTTATCCTAGAGCAGGGGGTCTGTTGCATTACATCCCTGTTGAGTAGGGTTGCCAAGACCCCCATTGCCTCCAGCAGGGGACTGTTTTTGCGCCAGCGGGAGGAACCTCCCTCGACGTTGCCTGCCACTCTAGGCGTTTGCGGGGAAACTCTATGGTTTTCCCAGATGCTCTGGCATTTCGGGAGGTAAAAACTCTATGGGTACCT
Source organism: Heteronotia binoei (assembly GCF_032191835.1). NCBI lineage: Eukaryota > Metazoa > Chordata > Lepidosauria > Squamata > Gekkonidae > Heteronotia > Heteronotia binoei. Next base: position 73,389,046 of record NC_083234.1, read on the forward strand.
ATTGTACTATAGAGTTTTTCCTCCCAAAATGCTAGAGTGTCCGGGAAAACTCTACTAGAGCGTGGTTGCCGGCGCGGTGACGTCACTTGCAGGCGACATCATCACGCTCGCAATGTCGTGGGAGGTTCCCCCTCTGGATCAATGTGGACCGGCGGGTTGGGAACCTCCCGGGCGGGAGAACCCCCGCCTGGCCCGGGGAGCTTGGCAGCCCTACTGTTGAGGTCCCTCCTCTCACCAAACCCTGCCTTCCCCAGACTCCACCCCCAAATCTCCAGGAATTTCCCAACCTGGTGTTAACGTCCTTCCACCCAGAGCAGTCCTTGCTGCTTTCAGGGCCGGCCCAGCCACTAGGCAAACTAGGCAATGACCTAGGGTGCCAGCCTTCTGGGGACACCGAATTGGGCGTCCTCATGTGACTTGGTGATGTTATCAGTGTGTGGGGGGGGAACGCCAGACGTTAGCCTTGTCTTGGGTGGCAGTCTAGGGCTGGCCCTGGCCGCTTTGCTGCTAGGTGTTGTGCTTTCCTCCATGCACGGGCCAGGTGTCTTCTCCTTTGGAGAGCCAGTTTGGTGTAGTGGTTAAGCGTGCAGACTCTTATCTGGGAGAACCGGGTTTGATTTCCCCACTCCTCCACTTGCACCTGCTGGAATGGCCTTGGGTCAGCCATAGCTCTGGCAGAGGTTGTCCTTGAAAGGGCAGCTGCCGTGAGAGCCCTTTCCAGCCCCACCCACCTCACAGGGTGTCTGTTGTGGGGGAGGAAGGTAAAGGAGATTGTGAGCCGCTCTGAGACTCTTCGGAGTGGAGGGCGGGATATAAATCCAATATCTTCTTCTTCTTTGCTTTTTGCATGCAAGTGCGCCAAAGTGCATCCGGTATAGGGTTTGTGCCATGTGCAGAAAGAAGACTGCAGATTTATACCCCACTTCTCTCTGAATCAGAGGAGTGGCTTACAATCTCCTATAGCTTCTCTCCCCACAACAGACATCCTTTGGGGTGGGTGGGGCTGAGAGGGTTCTCCCAGCAGCTGCCCTTTCAAGGACAACTCCTACAAGAGCTATGGCTGACCCAAGGCCCTTCCAGCAGCTGCAAGTGAAGGAAATGGGGAATCAAACCCGGGTCTCCCAGTTAAGAGTCCAGGCACTTCACCACTACACCAAAGGGGGTGGGGGAGTGGAAACTCTGAGATCAGATCACAGGGGCAGCCCAGCCCAGGTTTCTATTAAAAGAAATAAATCAGTGGAGGGAAATTAGCGAGGTATCGATGGGGAGTGAGGTCATAGAGCTTAGGGAGCCAACTGCCTATTAAGAGGGAAAAGGAAGCAGAGGCTCTAATTAACGGAGGGGGAGGCGCAGGGCAACGGCTGAGCCCAGGGACAGAAGAGGGAGGCCTCTGTCTCCGCCGGGGGCGCTGGCCTTTCTGAAAAGGTTTAAGCGTCCATGCAAACACGTATGGAGGCAGAGCGCAAAGAAAGAAACGAGCCGCAGGGAGCGATGAACCGGCTTAGCGCTTTTGCATGGTTATTATCAGCGGGGAGGTTCCCCCCCCCCCCCCCGTGCAACCCCTGGTTATTTCTTTATTTAGAAATGAACTCTGTTACCTCTCCAGAGACCTGCTAGAGATCTGTGCCCCTGCTGTATAGATAGATCTATGCCGCAGCCTCGTTTGGAATACTGTGTGCACAGTTCCGGTCACAGTATCTCACAAAGGATCTTGCAGAACTGGAAAAAGCGCCAAGGAGGGCAACTGATACGAATAGGCGCAGGGGTGGCCAACGGTAGCTCTCCAGATTTTTTTTGCCTACAACTCCCATCAGCCCCAGCCAGCAGGGCCAATGGCTGGGGCTGAAGGGAGTTGTAGGCAAAAAAACATCTGGAGAGCTACCATTGGCCACCCCTGGATTAGGGGTTTTGAGCACTTGCCCTGTGAGGAAGGGCTGAAGAGTCTGGGACGAAAGAGGAGGGACATGGTAGAGGTTTTATAGAATTATGCATTATCCAAAGTTGAAAAAGAGAAAATTTTCTCCCTCTCCCCAAATACTAGGACTCAGCAATAGGGTTGCCGAGTCCCTCGCGGTCTCTGGCAGGGGGCTTTTTTTTTACCATAGAGTTTTCTATTGTACCGTAGAGTTTTCCCTTCCAAATTGCTGGAGCGTCCGAGGAAACCATAGAGTTTTCCCGGAAACGCCTAGAGCAGCCGGCGCACGGCGTCGCCAGCACAGTGGTGTCACTTCTGGGTGACATCATTGTGCCGGCGACATCGGGGGAGGTTCCCCCCACCGGCTCCATGTGGGTCGGTGGGTTGGGAACCTCTAGGGCAGGGGAAACCCCACCGATCCCAGGGGCTTACTCGGGGGCCTGATGGGCAGTAGGTTCAGGACAGACAAAAGAAAATCCTGTCTTCCACAAAGTGTGATTCAAATGTGAGATTCCCTGCTGGAGGATGTAGCGATTGCCACAGGAACAGTTTTCAAAGGGAATTAGATAGAACCATGGAGGATAAGTCTATTGGCGGTAGGGTTGCCAAGTCCAATTCAAGAAATATCCGGGGACTTTGGGGGTGGAGCCAGGAGACATTGGGGCGGAGCCAGGAACAAGGGTGTGGCAAGCATAATTGAACTCCAAGGGAGTTCTGGCCAGCACATTTAAAGTGACAGCACACCTTTTTAAATGTCTTCCTTCCATAGGAAATAATGGATAGGGGCACCTTCTTTTGGGGCTCATAGAATTGGACCCCCTGGTCCAATCGTTTTGAAACTTGGCGGGTACTTTGGGGAGAGGAACTAAATACTATACTGAAAATTTGATGCCTCTACCTCAAAAAACAGCTCCCCCAGAGCCCCTGAAACCTCCAGATCAATTCCCCATTATACCCTATGAGAATCGATCCCCACATAGGGAATAATGAAGTGCTCAGCAGACATTTCCCTTCTTCCCACCCCCCCACCCCCGTTTCTGGCAACTCTGAAGTGAGGGATTGGCCTCTCTACTCACAAGTTGCTGCCAACTTCTTCCAAGTAACACAGACACCCCATCCCAAGAGGAAGCCTTTCAATCGGAGACTGGAGCCTCCGGAGATGGAAAGGCACATGGTCCTCTGGAGGCGGGGCTTTCCCCGACCGGCCAGCTGACTGGGGGCGGGAAGGAGCCTGGGAAAGAGGAAGAACCCCCGCTGGGACCTGGGGATTGGCAAGCGTAATTGGTGGCCACCAGCCATGGGGACTGAGGGGAACTGCCGTGTTCAGAGGCACTAATCCTCTGGATCCCAGAGCCAGGGGTTCAGGGAATGGCCTCTCTTGCTGGCCCTCCATAGGAACCAGTTGGCTGGGGTCCGAGACAGGATGCTTGACTAGATGGACTGTTGGTCTGATCTAGCAGGGCTCTTCTTGTGTTCTTATGCTCTGGGCAGCACACCACTAAACAACGCACACACACAAAAGGACATAAAAGCAACCGAAAGAAAACACTCCACAAGGGTTGCCAAGTCCCCTGCAGCCTTTGGTGGGGGACTTTTTTTGCGCGCACACGGCACGCGGGGCATGATGACGTCCCTCTCGAGTGACGTCGTCGCACCAGCAATGGCACACGCCGGCCGCTCTAGGAGCTTCTGGGGAAACTCTATGGTTTTTCCTGGTTGCTCTGGCAATTTGGGAGGGAAACGTCCCGGCAACATCGAGAGGGGATTCCGCCCCGCGCCAGCCCAATGCGGTCCTACACTGAACATTCTTAAAACAGCCCTTCAGGCTGGAAGCAGTCAATGAACAACAACGAAAGGGAAGGATCTTAGTATTCCAAGAAATGTTTTGGCCTGGTGCCTGAAAAGAAAGCAAAGTAGATACCAGGTGCATCTCAAGGGGGGGGGGGGAGGCGTCCCAAAGACAAGGAGGAGCCATGACAGGAAAAAACTCCATCTCTGGCTGCTACCCGCATCATCTCTGCAAGGCTGAGGCCCAGAGAACGGGGCATGAGAACAAAAGCTCCGCTGGCAGGCTGGACAACAGGGGAAGAGACAAGTGGATCCTAATAGACAAACCGCATGTTCACAGATGTCACATGGTATAGCCTCTCTTCACTATACCACTTCACAACGCAGGGGCAAAAAACTCTCTGTATCTTAGAGGAAAGGATTCGAACTTAGCCAACTTCCTGAGGGACGACCTTTTTAACTGCAGGGAGGTTATCCCTGCAAAGGAGGATTCCAACATGTAATTTTTCACTAGCAAATGTCAAGTGGTAAAGGCCCCTTCAAACCTGTAGCATGTGATCTGTCTGATGGTTTAGGGTTGCAGGTAGGCTTCCCAATCCCCAGGTCCCAGCAGGGGATCCCCCGGTTTTACAGGCTTCCCCCCTCCCCCAGCCAGCTGGTCGGCGGGGGAAGCCCCTCCCCCACAGCCATTATGCACCTCCATGAACAATTCCCATAGGGAATGATGGGGAATTGATCTGTGGGTATCGGGGGCTCTGAAGGGGCTGTTTTTTGAGCTAGAGGTGCCAAATTTTCAGTATAGCATCTAGTGCCTCTCCCCAAAATACCCCCTAAGTTTCAAAAGGATTGGACCAGGGGGTCAAATTCTATGAGCCCCAAAAGAAGGTGCCCCTATTCTTCATTATTTTCTATGGAAGGAAGACATTTTAAAAGGTGTGCTGTCCCTTTAAATGTGATGGCCAGAACTCCCCTGGAGTTCAATTATGCTTGTCACACCCTTGCTCCTGGCTCCGCCTCCAATGTCTCCTGGCTCCACCCCCAAAGTCTCCTGGCTCCACCCCCAAAGTCCCCAGATATTTCTTGAATTGGACTTGGCAACCCTAGTTGCAGGGGGGACTTGCCACTGGTGCTGGGCCTCTCCAGCAATGTGTTGATGTCACTTTCTGTGTGCACTGGAAGCGACATAGGCATGTCATCAGCAATAGATTCATTCATTTCATTCATTTATATCTTGTCTTCCTCCCCAATGGGAACTCAAAGCAACTTACAGCATTCTGCTCTCCTCCACGTTATTCTTACAACAAGCCTGTGAGGTAGGTTACGCTAAGAGACTGTGACTGACCCAAGGTCACCCAGCAGCTTCCATGGCAGAAGTACAGTTGCCGGTCCCCTGGTCCAGCCAGGGGATCCCCCGGTCTTTGGGGCTCCAATCTACCACTGGCCAGCAAGCCGGTGTGGGAAGCCTTACCCCCAAAGGGGCCCATCCCACATCAATATGGTTGGCACAATGACATCACAGGGAAGTGACATCATCATGCCAAGGGTAGCACAAGCCAATGCTCTAAACCAGGGGTCCTCAAACTACGGCCCGCGGGCCAGATGCGGCCCGCTGAGGACATTTATGCGGACCGCCGGGTTATGGCAAAATTAGACCGGAAGTGACGTTCAATCTAAACTCTCGTTAGCAACGCACACTTCCGGCACTGGGCTGAGGTGGCGGAGACAGAGTGTGAGGTGATACCAAGGTGAGGTGAGTTCCCAGGCCGGGGTGTGTGGTGTGGGGAAGGGAGAGAGATGCAGAAGACGGAGAACTGACGGCCCGCGGCCTTGTACAGTAACGGCAGTTCGGCCCTCCAACAGTCTGAGGGACAGTGAACTGGCCCCCTATTTAAAAAGTTTGAGGACCCCTGCTCTAAACTCTATGGTAACCATCGAGTTTTGGGCAAAAATGCTAGAGTGCTGATGTGTGACATCCCTGGTGTGCTGATGTGACTTCTGTGCGACATAGTGCTGACCGCATCATGCTCGGCAACATCCCACCACCCTCCACCTCCAGGACAATCGTACCTGGCAACCTTAGGCATGTGAGGATTTGAACCCAGGTCTCCCAGATAATAGTTCAGTACTCTTAACCACTATACCACACCGTTTGGCAATGCTTTTATTTATTTGAACAAAAGTCAAATAAATAAAAACTAAATCATTCAAATGCTTAAAAGGTCTCGAGGGGGTCAATTCTCTTCTGTCTGACTTTCCTTTCCCGACTTTAAGTGATGCTCAACGGTTTTTAGCATTCTATGCCTCCGAGAGCACGCTCAGTCCGCATCAGGCTGGTTTGGGTGGGAGGAGTCTTCTCCTTAATTCAGAAGAAGAAAAAGAGATTGGATTTATAACCTGCCCTTCACTACCCGAAGGAGTCTCAGAGTGGCTTACAATCTCCTTTCCCTTCCCCTCCCCACAACAGACACCCTGGGAGGCAGGTGGAGCTGAGAGAGCTCTGACAGAAACTGCTCTTGAGCAGAACAGCTCTGAGAGAGTTATGACTGACCCAAGGTCATTCCAGCAGTTGTATGTAGAGAAGTGGGGAATCAAACCTGGTTCTTCCAGATAAAAGTCTGTGTACTTAACCACTGCACCAGATTTACACTGTAATATCTTCCCACCTACCTGAGAAGTCTACCCAGCATGCTGAAACCTCGCCCTTGAAAATAGCCGAGCCCATTTCTCTGCTCTCCTGATCAGCGCGGGACCATCGAGTTTGTTGTTAAAAGGGGGACAAGCCGGGCACCTCACGAGGGAATCGCTGACCAATAAACAGCCCAGCAATTTCTGCTCCACATCCAGAGCTTCCCCCTCCCAAATATTATGAGCTTGCTGGCCATTTTTCCAGTGTGTTCCCCCCCTCCTCCCCTTCTGCTTATGATCAACTCTCCTCCAACATTCTACGCCTCAGTGAACATGTTTGGTCATCATTATGCATTTTGTGGGGAAGAGATTCTTTTTAAAAAAATTTGCAAGTCATATTTTTCTTCATGCCGGGTCAATCCGCCAGCCATGCAAAAAAAAAACCCCTCTTCCATCTTGTCTGCAGATAGGCACTGAACCGTGACGTTTTCTATTAGGGGGAACAAGCTGGGGATCGCTGAGAAAGCAGAAGGGTGGGAAAGAGGGAGATTTCACCTTCAGATCTCACTTTCCTAGGGCTCCCAGCTCTGGGTGAGGAAACACCTGGATATTTTTTTGGAGCGGGGAAGCCTAGGGAGGGCTCTCCGCAAGGTACAGTGCCATCGAGTCCACCCTCCAATGCAGCCGTTTTTCTCTAGGGGATGTCTCTGTATTTGGAGATAAACTGTAATAGCAGCAGATCTCCAGGCCCCACCTGGAGGGTGGGAATGGGAAAGAGGTCACTTGTAGGATAAAAACAGCACCACCGAAGTTATAGCGACCAAATGACGAAGAATGTGTTGAAACAAAATGATACAGATATGTTCAATAGAAGACTAAATAGCAATAGCAATTCCTTCAAAGTTTCACAGTTCCATCCAAGGAGTCTCAATGAACAGGAGGTTGACTTGATTATTCCTGCTTCGAATCCTTTTCTAGCATCGGGGGCACCAACCACATCTCTCAACCAAATTCTCAATGAACAAATGGGACAGAAAGTCTCCAGTAAGATTTCAAAATGGCACTCAGCTGAGCCTTTTGGAGTTTACCACCTCTGCCTCCCTCCCTCCCCCTGCCCCATCTTCCTTCCTTCCTTCCTTCCTTCCTTCCTTCCTTCCTTCCTTCCTTCCTTCCTTCCTTCCTTCCTTCCTCCCTTCCTCCCTTCCCTTCCCTCCCTTCATTCCTTCCCTTCATTCCTTTCCTTCATTCCTTCCTTCCTTCCGGCTCTCAAACATCTGACATTTATTCAATGTGGCTCTTACGTTAAGCAAGTGTGGCCATCCCTGAGCTAGAGGGATGATGCTTGCTAGGGTTGCCAACTCCAGGTTGGGAAGCTCCTGGAGATTAGAGGGGCAGAGAGCCTAGGGAGGGCCTAGGGGTTTGGGGAGAAGAGGAAGCTCAGTGGGGATTTGACACTACGGAGTCCGGTTTACAAAGCAACCATTTCCTGCAGGGGAACTGACCTCTGTCGGGGAGATCTCAAGGCCCCAACTGGAGATTGGCAAACCAATCAGCTTAACAACTTCCCTCCCCCCTCCTCTCCCCCCCACCGATAAGATCTGCACCTTTTTGAGCAATAGAACAACTTATTGAGCTGGCTTCGGGCAGAAAACGATCAGGCTCGCAAGATGTGCAAAGTATGGTAAACGAGAAAGCGCACTGATTGCATGGGCATGATGTATTATGCAGCATCAATATAAGCGCTCAAGGGCAAGCCTAGGATAAACCCTGCATTACGTTTAATGCCTGATGTTATGCAGGGAATTTTAAGATTGCAAAACTGCTATCCAGAACAACCGGCGAGGAGCAGCAGACGTGTTTTTGGTCGCATGTTGCCAAAAAAAGAAAACAACTTAAAAAGGGGGTGATGCCCCCTTGGTATCTTGCACAATACAGATGTATGAGTGGGAGCATACCAAGTCTCATAGGGCAAAACGACACATTATGGTGATCTGATCATGCATCCCCCAATCAGTTTACACCAGGCAAGGCCAAACTGTGGCTCGGGAGCCACATGCGGCTCTTTCACACATACCGGGTGGCTCTTGAAGCCCCATCACCCAGTCGGCCAGCTTGGAGAATGCATTTGTAGTTAAAGTTGCTATCTTTCCATTTCTCCCTCCCTCCTCCCCCATCTATTTTCCTTCCTTCTCTCCCTCCCTCCCTTCCTTCGCCGCTCTCAAACATCTGACATTCAAACATCGCAATTCTCAAACATCTGACATTCATGTCTTGTGGCTCTCAAACATCTAACGTTTATTCTGTGTGGCTCTTACACTAAGCAAGTTTGGCCACCCCTAGTTTACACTTGAAAAAGCTGGGTGGAGGGGGGGAGATGCCATTTCCCCATTTATTGACACCTCTCCTGCCCCACAGTTTGCTATGAGCCCTCTCCCCGTCTAGCACTGTTTTCTGCCAGTGGATGAAGACTTGCTTCTTTTGACTGATGTCGCGATGGCCACAGGAATAAACAACTTTAAAAAGCGGATTCAATAAGAGTCACAGAGGATCAGTCTAGCAATGGCTACTAGCCATGGTAGCTGAGGGGAACCTCCACATTCAGAGGGACTCAACCTCTGAATCCCAGAAACTGGACGCTACGTCAGGGGAAGGCCTTGGCCTCTATGCCATGTAGTTGGCCCTCTGAAGAAACTTGTTGTCCACTGCGTGAGACAGGATGCTGGACTAGATGGACCACTGGGCTGATCCAGCAGGGCTCTTCTGATGTTCTTACCCCAATAATCTCTCCTTCCTGCCCTACATTTTTAATCGATGTCTCTCTGATGGTATTTTACGTGTAGCTTAGTTCTGGTTTTAAGCATGCTTTATGATGTGTTTTTTTCATCTTTTTTTTAAAAAAGTTTAAAACTGGTGGTCTTGATTGGGCTGAAAGGTGGAATACCAATATTTCAAAGAAAGAAATAGAATAGCATGGGGGCATCCATATCGTACCTGTCTTCTGTTCTAAGTTTCAGACTTGGCTCCCTTGCTTGAGCTATCTGGCGATTTTAACCCTGCTGGCACCTCTAGGGCATTATGGGATGTCAGAACTGGAGCCCAGTCGCGAGGAATTATAAGGCTTAGCATTTATGCTGCCCATTCTTCTGTTCCAAGCGCTTCACATGCATTATTTTTTTTTGCAGCCTTGTAAGGTAGTTCAGTACTGCTGAGACAAAGGCTTTAACTTTTGGGGAGGGACGGTGGCTGAGTGGTAGAGCATCTGCTCAGGAAGCAGAAGGCCCCAGGTTCAATCCCTGGCATCTCCAAAAAAAAGGGTCCAGGCAAATAGGTGTGAAAATCCTCAGCTTGAGACCCTGGAGAGCTGCTGCCAGTCTGAGTAGACAATACTGACTTTGATGGACCAGGGGTCTGATTCAGTAGAAGGCAGCTTCATATGTTCATATGTTCTGGGGAGGGACAGTGGCTCAGTGGTAAAGCATCTGCTTGGTAAGCAGAAGGTCCCAGGTTCAATCCCTGGCATCTCCAAAAAAAGGGTCCAGGCAAATTGGTGTGAAAAACCTCAGCTTGAGACCCTGGAGAGCCGCTGCCAGTCTGAGTAGACAATACTGACTTTGATGGACCAGGGGTCTGATTCAGTATAAGGCAGCTTCATATGTTCAACTAGGTGAGACACTGAAAGACTCCCAAAAAGTTTCCCCCCATTAATAAATAGAAGCCACGATGGATTGGGACCATAGCACGAGTAACTCCGTCTCTCTTCCCTGTTGACCTTACATCAAATACAATCTGTATTTTCCCCCAGTGAGTCTGAGAGCAACTTCACAAAGCTATCTGAAGCTGAGAAAACAGTGCAGGGGGGGGGGGGGGGAATTTCCATTATACCCCTGAATCAACTTTCTCTGCCCTCCCCTCCCCACCAGTAGTTCCTTATTAGGACGAAAGCATGATAGAGATCCACTTGTGGATCTCCCAGAATCTTTTCTCATCAAGCCGTACTCAGGGGGAGTGGCTTGTCTATAGCCACCTGCTGAGTTCATGGCAGAGGCAGGACTCGAATTAGAGACTTGCCAAATTCACAGAGCAGCGTAATAACAGCGACTAGCCCCTTGGGAAGCGGAGGCTGTGAATCAGTGATCCAGTGACTGATTGTGCCATCGTAAATAAACCGGCTGTGTTCATTCCTCCTATCTTCTCAGCCCCGTGTGTTTACTATTAATTATTAAAAATGCGACGAGGATGGAAGGAATGGAAAGAGATTACTCTTGTTCTTTGTTCTTTCCAAAACTGTTACCCCCACCCCACCCCATCGTGAATTTTGCAATGCCCTTGCAGCTGTTTCTAAATCAGTGAAGGCTGGCTGCAGTGTTTGAGGAAAGCGCTCTGGACATGCTCAGAGTTCCTCTAATCTTCCTGTAAGCCAGGACCAAGCCCAGACAGTGGTCTCATCCTGAGCCCTGGCTTCAAACTGAGCCGAGTGAGAGAACGGCACTCTGCACGCTCCTCAAGGTCTTGCGTTATTATTACATCACACGTCCCAGCTCTGTGTCAAACTATGAGGCTTGAATTGGGCTTTGCTCTAATGTGAGAACTACACTGGCTTATGTGCTTTTAACTGTTAAAAAAAATTACAATATTTCTCCTTCCTTAGTCAACATTTGATTTATAGTCCCAAATGGCTCCTGGATGGGGGCAAAGCCACCTTTCAAGCGCCTTGGGTGGGAAACGCCCCCCCCCAAGTGCTGAAAACAGGTTTGGGGGCTAAACCCCTGGTCAAATGAAGATGTTGCAGCCGGGGTGACGGGGTCACTCACAGCCAGACAGCGTAGTCTAAAGAAGGTGACAAAGGGGGCTTTGACTCTCCAGAGCTCACGCCCCGAACATTTTGCTGGTCTGTAAGGTGCCAATCACAAGAACACCTATGCCTGCAACCACATTACAAAAAAAAAAAAAGGGATGCCGGAGCGCAACTTTGGAGCCATCCCCGAGTTCCCTTTGGCATCCTCTGTGATGGGGCGTGTCTTGGGCAATGTTCTCCCTAAGCTGAATTAGCGTGAGCTAGCTCACCGGTTTTTAGCCTCCAGCTCACACCTTTTTTGTCTCAGCTCAGGAAGGAGGGCCCCAGCGCACACTCATGAATGCAGGAGCTCCCCAAGTAGAATTTTTGCTCACAAGACTTTGCAGCTTAGGGGGAACGTTGGTCTCATGCAGGGTTCCCTCGAAGCCGAGTCAGTGTGAGCTGGCTCACAGATTTTCAGCCTCCAGCTCACACCTTTTTTGTCTCAGCTCAGGAAGGAGGGCCCCAGAGCACTATCATGGACGCAGGAGCTCCCCACTTTCATGCCAGCAGCCCTCCAAGTAGAATTTTTTGCTCACAAGGCTCCACAGATTAGAGGGAGGATCGGTCTTGGGATCAGGGCTTTTTTTTTCTTCCCCCCCCCCCCGAGCAGGAACGCAGGCAGTGCCGGCTGGCTTGGGGCCGGGGTTGCGGCCAAATATGCAAATGAGTTCCTGCTGGGCTTTTTCTACCCCAAAAAAGCCCCGCTTGGGATGGCACTAAGCTCACTGGCTGCTTGCTTCCCCCCCCCTCCTCCCCCCCCGCCCCTTGCAAACCATCCCAGTCCCGCATTAACCCCCAGGTGGCTTTCCCCCTTCAGGTGGGCCCTGGCGGGGGGGGGGGGCGCAGAGGGGGGCACCCGGCAGGGTGGGGGTGGCACGCCTGGCTGGCCGGGGCAGATGGGGAAGGGCCAGCAAGGTCAGGGGGGCGCCTGGGGGAGGGGCTGCTCAGGAGGGAGAGAAGGGAGCAGCCCAAGGCCCCGCCCCCCGCCGCCTGGCCCATCCCGGCGTTCCTCCTTGGGGGGGAGGGGGCGGGGGCTGGGGTCCCTCCTCCTCCTCCTCCCGGGCCCCGCCCCCGAGCAGCGATGAGGTAATGGGGCTGAAGTTAAAGCCCAGCAGCGGCGGCAGCAGTCAGCATTAGCAGTTGCAAAGCCGGGCGCGCTGCGGCTGGATCTGGGGGCCGGGCCGGGAGTCGGGAGCCATGACTGACCGCTGCAGCCTCTGGAGCGCCCTGTCGGCGGCCGCCTGCTGCTTCTACCGGGGCTCCTTCATGCAAGTGCAGGTGAGGGGGGAGAGCGCGCGGCCGGGGACCCCCAGCCCACCCCCAAACCCCCTCCCGCCGGGGTGGGCGTGCTGCACAAGCAAGAAGGGGAGGGGGGGGGTCCAGGAGGCTGCCGAGCAAGGGAACCCCCGCCTCCCCCCAACCTGCAGGTGTCACCCAGATCTGATGGAGGCTGCTCTTGCTCCAGGTTCATTGTGGCAGAACTGGGGTGGGTGGGCGGGCGGACCCCCAACATCTGGATCTCTCCCTGCAAGGGTCTCTCCCCAATCGCAAGCGATTGCCCTGCACCCTTGAGGGGGGGGGGGGGCATGGGATTGCCTCTGGATCTTGGGGTGCCTCTCTTTTTCTCGGGATTCCCCATCCCTCCATTCATTCATTCTTTCCGGCTGTAGGTGGGATGCCTCTTCACCCCCTCTCCCGCCCCACACGCGCACACACCCATGCAGTTCCAATGTCTCTTTCCCCCCTATGTGTTTGTGCAGAGGAATAAGGGCTTCCAAGAATGCTTGGGGGGCGGGGGGGGAGGGGGATATGGGAACTTCTTTTCCCAGATTCACTCTTCCAGAGTTTAGAATGGGAACCTTAGTGACCTTTCAAATCCAGGAATTGGGGGGTGGGGGCGGCTTGTACCTGTGTTTATTTTCTATAAAGTGTAAATTCTCCCCCCCACCACTACTTAAAAAAAAATCTGTCTCCAGAAATCCCGTTTTGGAACCGAAAGTAATGAGAGAGGCAGATTCATCGCCTCCCATTGTGAAATGGTGATTCTTTAGAAGGCCCCCCCCCCGTATTGTTTTCTTTTTTTAAACAAAACTTGGCTTCTTTGATACCTGCTCTCTTCCCCCCCTTTCATCCTGTGACACAGAATCGGTGGGAGGTGGGCTTTGGTCTCCAGGATCAGGTTTGCAGCGATGAGTCATGACTTGGCAAGGGGTCCGCCCCCTTCGGTCTGACTCAGTCTTTGGGGGCGCATGAGGAGCCCCTCTCTCCTTCCACCCAGTTGCAGAGCCAGCCAGCTGTGTGGAGATGAGGACAGGTGGGTTTTTTGTGTCGGGGGCTTGGCAGCCTCCCGGGCAAGCCCCTGCTGGCACCACTGTGTAACCAATACCATGTCAGGGCCTTACCTGCTGGAGAAAGGGGGCGTGCGTTCGCAGCCTCTCCTTGCAAGGGGAGGAAAAGTCGGTCAGAATTAACCCTCCACATCTCTCACCTTTGTATGTAGGGCAGAAAACAGAAGGTAGGGGTCTTTCCTTCCCCCACCTCCTCCCAGATCCCCCATTCTGGTTCACCAGGAGAGTCCCGTTGTAGCTCACCCCCTCCCCAGAGTGCTCCTCTGCCCTATTGGTAGGACTCTCGCCTGCTCCTTAATCCCTCGTTGCAGCTGGCAAAGCTGCAGTGCCCAACTGTGCTGCCCGAGAAAGGGAGCATCTGCAGATGGTCCAGGATCTCTTGTGGCCTCAGACACGGCAGGTGTTTGAGGGTGGGAGTGCGAAAGGAGCTTGCCTTGGCATTACTTTCCTTTGACTACCTTGCCTGGATTCAAGGCCTATCACCTGCCGGTTTGGGATGCATCCACACCGCTTTGCAATCTCAGACACCCTGCAATATGCAGCCGGTGGAGCATGCAAATCGCGGAAGTGGGATATAGATGGAAGCCAGGCCCGGAGCCCTGGATGAAAGAGAGAAGGTACCTGCCAGGCGTAGAGACCATTAAAAATCAGCACTGGGACCTGCGCATTCTTCATCCTTTTTTCTTTATTCTTATTTTTTTTACCCTGGGGAAATTATTTGATTTGGGTCTAGTTCCTCCTTTCGAAACGCCCCGTCCTCGGTTTTTTGCCGCTTCAAAATGTATTTAAAACCTTGCAGGGTTTCTACGGTCTCTGGAGGAGGGAGGGATTGATTACTTGAGCATGATGTAATCCTGAAACCAGGGACCAGAAAGCAATAGCGCCGAATTAGCTTGCTCACATCTCTCCTGCTGATGATGTATGCGTGTTGTCTCCTCCACCCCTTCCCTGGAAAGGCCTGGTTCTGGTTGTGTAGGGTGGGCACGTGTGCACTGAGTGACCCTTTTCTTTGTGTCTCCCCCGTTGGGGCTGCAATCTCATAGTGCCGGGGCAGTGTTGCTACTCATTCCTGTCCGGACAGCATTTCCAACACCCCCCACCCCAATCATCTTTGTTGTAACCCCAAGTTATTTCCAAGCAAGGTCTCCCTGACCGTCTCAGCTGGGCAGAACCTACGTGAACCTCCCCTTTCCATCATGTTATACAAGATGCTGGAGCTCCATATGTGTCATCTGGATGCAGGATTCCAGATATGGATTGGGGCCATGGTGCTGGAGAAGGACGGGGGAGGGGGGGGAGATTCTCTATCTTGTGACATTTCTGTAATGCAAAATCCAGGCTTTTTCGAGCAGGAACGCAGTTCCGACTGCCTTGGTGTCGGGGCTGGGTGGCCTAATATGTAAATGAGTTCCTGCTGGGCTTTTTCTTTTAAAAAGCCCTGTGTGAAACAATGGTGATGTCAGGGGTGTGTGGCCTGATATGCAAATGAGTTCCTGCTGGGCTTTTTCTACCCAAAAAAGCCCTGGGAAAAACATTACGCACCCCCAAGCTGCTTTTATCCCCTGTATGGTAGAAAAGCCCAGACTTGGATGGCCCCGGGTGGCCTGATTTCATCAGCTCTCCAAAGCCAAGCCGGGCCGGTTCTAGTTAATATTTGCCTTGTAAATCCCAGGGGGTCACCCTAAGTCGGGTAAGATGATAGGTCAAAAGGGCGGAGAGAGGCACAATATGGGTACCCAGGGGCTTTTCTTGAACAGGAAAGCACAGGAACGCAGTTCCGGCTGGCATGGCATCAGGGGGTGTGGCCTAACATGCAAATAAGTTCCCGCTGGGCTTTTTCTACCAATAAAGCCCCGTGTGAAAGAATGGTGACATCAGGAGATGTGGCCTGATATGCAAATGAGTTCCTGCTGGACTTTTCCTACAAAAAAAAGAGCCTCGTTGGTACCTGACTTCTTATTCCCCCTTACTGTGACTTGAAACAGCCCAGTGGAGGACCATTTCTCCCCCACCCCCCAGGAAATGGCACAGGAAGGGAGAATCTGTTCCCCGTGCCACGACTCCTACAGTCCCATCCATATCATACCCCATGCTGGTTGCTAAAGCCTCTCTCACCTGCAGCACTTTTGCAACCTCCAAGTGCTTCCTATCTAAAGATGGCTTTAAAATCCCACCCCTAGTGGTACTGAAGGTGATCCTATGGGAGGGAGAAAATATGAGTCAGGGTCTTCAGCGTGAGAGCACAGGGTGGGACGACCTGCTCCACAGCAGTGGGGCACAGAGAATCAGTCATCCTTCTGTTGAGATCATCCACGCTGGTACATGGGAGGAGTGTGGTCCTGTCTGGAATCTTAAATCTCTCACTGGGCAGCCTGTGAATCAATGGGAGGGCCTAGGACAGCAGCCTACCAATCCCAGCATGTTCCTCTTCCAATTCATGGAGCGTCAGCCTATCCACAGCTATTAGCGATGGCAGCTCACTGGAACTTCCATGTTTAGAGGCAGTTTGCCTCTGAACGCCAACTCGCTGTGGAGAGGAAGATGTACATCTTCATGCTCTTGTGGTGGGCTTCCAAAAAATGTCTGCTTGGCCACTATTGGAAACAGGAGGGCTCTTCTCAACATCGTCCCCCTCCCTCCCTTGGAAATGCTGACAATCCCACACATGCTCAGAAAGAGAAATCTGCAAAAACCTAACATTTACAGGCAATATTTGTTATCTCATTTTTCCCCCAAGCCGCCTTTTTCAGATAGGATGGAAGATAATGACAGGTCTAGGCCAAGGGTAATTTTGCTGAATGAAGCAGGAAATCCAAATGAGTTGCGCGCAAAAAATATTGGTCGTCTTGCTGCCCTTTGCCTAAAGGCTAGACCAGCTCCAGAGAATTAGTTGCTTCGGAGAATACTTCATGGCTGAACAGGGATGTGAGTTTCGTCCTCCCGTTGCCCCCCATGGGGTCGCCAAGTCCTCTTGTACCATAGAGTTTTGCCACCCAAATGATTAGAGTGCCGGGAAAACCATAGAGTTTTCCCAGAAATGCCCAGAGTGGCTCGCGTACGCGCCGCCATTTTGATGACATCACTTCCGGGTGATGTCATTGTGCCAATGATCCAGGAGGAGGTTCCCCCCCCTCCGCTGGCCCAATGTGGGCCGGTGGGTTGGGAACCTCCCAGGCGGGGGATTCCCTGCCTGGCAGCCCAAGCCCCCCATTATACAATACTTATTACCCCCTTGTCTCCCTGGAAGCTGAAATGACTAGGCTGAGGCCATCATGCTCTGGTCACATTACAAGAAGACAAGAGTCACTCGGAAAAGGCAATCATGCTAGGAAAAGTGGAAGGCAGCAGGAAAAGAGAAAGAAGACCCAACAGGAGATGGATTGACTCAGCCGAGGAAGCCATGGCTCTCAATTCAAGACTTGAGCAAGGCTGTAAACGATAGGGCATTTTGGAGGACATTTATTCATAGGGTGACCATAAGTTGGATGCAACTGGATGGCACTAAACACACACACACACACACACTCAAGTTAGCATTTGTAAGCAGGGGTCATTGTGTAGGAAAAAAATAGGTGGTGGCGCTCATCAGCATAACTCATCAGCATATGCTGTTCCCCCCCTCCAACCAAAAACAACCCGATTGAAGAAAGGAGAGCCCCAGGCAAACGCGGCCTGCTAGGGCTGGCTAGAGACCCGGCCATCCAAGCAGGCCTCGCTCACCTGGGGCTCTCCTTGGCCACCCTCCCCCAGTCAAAAGGCCAGCAAGCCACCCGTCACCCAAAATCACATAAGAAGTGAATTAAGGGGGGGCGGGCTTCTCCAGGGGTTAACGAGGGCTGCCGGGGGCGTGGCAAAGCCCCTGGTGGCTGGCTGCCCGCCCGCTCTCCTAATCCAGGGATTGTTATGCAGCTGCACCTACTATTCAATGGACAAGGTAGGTGCGGAGGAGGAGGGGGAGCCCTCAGAAAGGTTCAGGAGCTGTGCTCCTGTGAGCTCCTGCTGCATTCAAGGCCTGCTTGTAAGTACATAAAGCACTGCCTCTGTGTGTTCCTGAGTGAGACCAGTGAAGGCTAGAGAGCTTCAGGGAAACCTGGGATCAGATTCCTGCTCAGCCGCAAAGCTTTCTGGGTATTTGCGGGCCAGTCACTGCCTCTCAGCCTAACCTAGCTCATAGATTTGTTCTGAGGAGAAAATAGAGGGGAGTAGGTTGATCGGTATGCCTCTCTTTGGAAAAACATAAATGATCTCAAGTAATCAAAGGGGAGGGGGCAGTCCAGCCACGTAAGTGTTCTTCACTTCAATGATTGCCATTTCTGCATTGGTGTTCTCCGTGCCCCCGGCCCTGCCTTTCCCGGGCATGTTGGACGAACAGTGAGACACAAACGCTTTTAAAAACCATGTTACTGTCGGCTAATCGTGATCCCCCTTGGCAAGAGCCGTCACGGTTTAAGCTGGGAGCTTTCCCAATGAAATCTGCCACCAAGTTTATCCTCGTGTACTCCTTTCTTTGTGGCCCAGTCTGGCCCCTTAAGCCTTCTGCCGCTGCTCAGACAAAATGCCCAAAGCATGAGAGGTCAAGCTTGCTGTAAAAAAAAAAAGAGAAAGAAATCGCTCTCTTAGACTCCTGCAGCGAGGTTTGTAGAACGGATCTGAATTCCGAACGCATGGCAGCCCCTGCGGCCTTGCAAGGGTTAACAAAGGTGCGGTATGGGCTAATTCTGCACGTTGGTGTCCTGGTAGCTAAAAAATCCACAACCACCCTCCTCTCCTTCGGCATTCTCTTGCCCGGGCTGCCCCTCCAGACTATCTTTTCTTCCTAACTGATTTTCCGCCCGAAGCCGGCATGCTGAACTCTGCATGAATGACCGGGGCCTTTCCAGCTGACAGCAGCATCTCTTGCCTCTTTCCCACCAATCGCGGTGCGCCTGGCGCTTGGAGCAATGACATCATTTCTGGCCAATGGAAGCCCAGGGAAGAGATGCAGCATTTGGAACGGGACAAGGGATGGATGGATGGATGTATATTCAGTACGCACGCATCGCACACCCCCGCACCCATCTGTGTCTAGGTATCCGAAGGGGTGGCGCCGCACCAGCCTAGAAGCCCAAGCGCTTCCTCTCCCCACCCCATAGTTGCGTGTACCTCTCTGAAGGACCTCTTCAGTGCATTTACTCACATTCTCCCCCACTGCACAAACACACTGTGCCTGGCTCCTTCCACATTTGAAAAAGCCACGAATATATTCCATCTGCAGCAACACGAAGCATCGCTTCCAGGTCTCAGTGACCATTCTCAGCGGTTTTAAAAGAAACCCCACGACCCTTGCTTTGGTTTTCCAAAGCAGCTCCAGACTTCTCATCTCGTCACGTTGGCTCACTGCTGCTTTTTATGGATTCCGGCTGGCCCACAACTAACCGGCCTTGTATCCTTGTATACCTGTATACCGACTACTGAATATCGAATATGGAACATCGAAATGTTGAAGACGGCATACCGAATCAGTATTTGAATTTGAATAGAGTGTAGCTTTACGACCGCTGTCTGATTTTAACGACATGTACATTTATAATAAACGTTGGATTTTAATTATTTAATGAAATGTTAATTTTATAGTGTAATTTATTTTTATGTTAGTTTTACATATGTTGTAAGCCACCCTGAGCCACTCGATGGGAAGGGCGGGATATAAATCCCAGATAAATAAATAAATAAATAAGATGGGGTCTGTTTAGGGTTGCCAAGTCCAATTCAAGAACTATCTGGAGACTTTTGGGGGTGGAGCCAGGAACAGGGTTGTGACAAGCATAATTGAACTCCAAAGGGAGTTCTGGCCATCACATTTAAATGGACCACACATCTTTTAAATGCCTTCCCTCCATTGGAAACAATGAAGGACAGGGGCACCTTCCTTTGGGGCTCATAGAACTGGACCCACTGGTTCAGTCTTTTTGAAACTTGGGGGGTGTTTTGGCGAGAAGCGCTGGATGCTATGCTGAAAATTCGGTGTCTCTACCTCAAATAACAGCCCCCCCCCCAGAGTTCCAGATATCCATGGTTCAATTCACCATTATACCCTATGGGAATCAGTCCCCATAGGAAATAATGGAATGCCCAGCAGGCATTTCCCTCCCCCCCCCCTGCTCCACTTTCTAATGACCCTGAAGTAAGGGGAGGGCCTCCAAACCAGGGGATCCCCTGCCCCCAACTGGGGATTGGCAACCCTAGGTCTGTTTCTTGCCCCAGTACCTAAGTATCAGCAGTGCTAAGTATGCCCTGGCCTGATGTTTTTTGGGGGGTGATTCACAGCTATTATCTAGGCCTTCTATTGGACAGGTCCTGCCTGTAGGAACGGTGCAAGCTTTTGAGTCGCACAGAATTCTTCAGCAAGGACTTCATGCCTTAGCCCATGCAGTTGAAAACAACAACTTGACATACTCGTAATGCTTTCGTTAATTGTGAGACCAAACGGCCTGTTTATGAACTATGTAGTTAGATGTACATAACATTGTGTATATTCCGTGCACATGGCTCAGCACCAGGTGTGGTGTCTTGAGTTTCTGAGCATCCCAGCTTTTTAAGAGCAACATGTTTCCTGTCCTTAGGGAAGCAGAAAGCGTGTGCAAAAAAGTCTGCCAAACACCTAAAAAAAGAGAAGACCAAGGTAGCCTCAAGTAATGTTTTTGTGCATTCCACTAAAAGCACTGCAGAGCTCTCTTGCACTATTTCCCCCTCTCACACCTGCGCAGATCAGTACATCTGTATGGTTTGTCAGGCTCTGACTGTTGGCTTCCAAGTGTGGATTTTTAATTTTCCCCAGCAATTCAGTCTGGTGGGTTTTGGAATCAGCTATTAGGCAGAGGTGCCTTCCCTGTCCCTGCTTCCATCCTCCTTTAATCCCCCTCATCTGCCTGCACGTGTGCTTCCAAGAGAGAGGTCAGGGCAAAGGTGTCCTCGCAGCGCTTGGATGGGAACGGGGATGGCTGAGGTCTCTGGTGCAGTTCACCTTCCACCTTTTTAGGCCGGTGGAGGAAGAGGTTAAAAAGGGCACGGGTTATTAAGGGATGCCTCTCTCCCGCGAGAGATTTGGGGAGGAGAAGTCACATAAGCAAATGAACAGCGGCGTTTTGAGGAAGGGGGGGAGAAGCGGTTGAACACGATGCAGCGGCTTGCAGTTAGATAGCAAATAACTCCGAAGATATTTTGTTGCTGGTGTTCTCCAGCTCCCCCTCCATCTCCCTTTTCCTTCTCTTTGTTTCTTCTTGGCCTTTTTGTTTTGTCCTGCGTCAAGGTCACCCAGCCTCCCACCTTGCCCAGTCAGTCACGTTCCTCCAGCCTCCCTTGTCATTCTCCACAGGAGGTCCCTAGGAGAGGCAGAGAGCGGCCAGAAACAAAGACGGCTGGAGAGAAAACGTGTCTTACCCACGGGTCACGAGCAAAAAAGATGTCTCTGAGGTGAACAGAAGGGGAGGCGAACAAAATGAGGATCTCATTTACTGGATCCCTTTGGCTCCCCTGGCTCTGCTCCGGACTGTCCAGATTTTTGTTTTCTTGGCAGATGCCTGGGTGAATTGAAATGGCAACATTTATCACCTGGCAGTAGGGTTGCTGATCCCCAGGTGGGGGTGGGGGATCCCCTGGTTTGGAGGCCCTCTCCTCTTCAGGGTCATCAGTAAGACGGCAGGGGTGGGGAGGGGAGGAAAATGTCTGCTGGGCACTCCATTATTTCCTATGAAGATCGATTCCCATATAATGGATGATTGATCTGCAGGTATCTATGGCTCTGGAGGGGTGTTTCTTGAGGTAGATGCACCAGATTTTCAGCATAGCATCCAGTGCCTCTCCCCAAAATACCCTCCGTGTTTCAAAGGAATTGGACCAGTGGGTCCAGTTCTATGAGCCCCCAAAGAAGGTGCCCTTATCCTTCATTCTTTCCAGTAGAAGGAAGAGGTGTGCAGTCCCTTTAAATGTGATGGTCAGAACTTCATTTGGAGTTCAGTTACGCTTGTCACAACCTTGCTCCCGGCTCCACCCCCAAAGTCCCCAGCTATTTCTTGAATTGGACTTGGCAACCCTGCCTAGCTTGGGACTTGGGGATCCCCTGGAATTAGAGCTTCTCTCTAGACTAAAGAGACCAGTTCCCCTGGAGGAAATGGAGGGTTTTGGAGGGTGGATTCTGTGGCAGGATTCTGTCCTCCACAGGCTGCAACCCCAAATCTCCAGGAATTTCCCAGCCTAGGCGTTCCTACCTCCCATCTCCTGCTGGTGGCTAGAGGGGAACTGGCAACCCAACCCGACTGCGTCCAGCTAGCTCCTTGGGGTCCCAAGAAGTTGAATTGGTGAGAATCAGGGTAGGGGGGAGAGCAAAAGCCAATACAACACATTGCATTCAGATACAAGCACTGGGTTTAGGGTTGCCAAGTCCAAGAAATATTGGGGGGCTTTGGGGGTGGAGCCAGTAGCAAAGTTGTGACAAGCCTAATTGAACTCCAAAGGGAGTTCTGACCATCACATTTAAAGGAACTGCACACTTAAATGCCTTCCCTCCATTGGAAAGAACGACAGGAGTACCTTCTTTGGGGGCTCATAGAATCCCCCCAGTCCGATCTTTTTGAAACTTGGGGGTCTTTTTGAGGAGAGGCACCAGAAGCTATGCTGAAAATTTGGTGCCTCTCCTCAAAAAGACAACAGCCACCCCACCTCCCCAGAGCCCCAGATACCCGCGGATCAATTCCCTATGGGGATTGGTCTCCATAGGGAATAATGGAGTGCCCAGCAGACATTTCCCTCCCCCACCCTCGCTTTCTGATGACCCTGAAGCGGAGGGGGGAGGACCTCCAAACCGGGGGATCCCCTGCCGCCACCTGGGGATTGGCAACCCTAACTGGGTTGGATCAGGGCGGAGAATGATCTCGGGCTACGATCCTTGGTTTGAGGTTAGTGTGCAAGCATGACCTGTTCTCCTTGGTGAAATGTTGTGGGGGGGTGTGTGTGATATGACCCCTTCCCTATTATAAATCCCGTGTGATGCTGCCCCATTTTTGTCTGCCCTCTCTGCCTACACACAGCCCTGCCCTCTTCTGTGATGGGGGCTGACTGAGCAGGCCTTGCCCCGGTCCGAAAGAATTTGGCTTCAGAAAAGGATTTCTCACACAGGCCCCACTGGAAGAGGCAGGCGTCTCCGTGGCTGAGGAGGGGGTCGTCATGGCAACGGCATCTGCCATGGCCGAGGGAAGCCCTTGGGAAGGCCGGAGGACCTGTGCCCGTGGCTACCGTGCATTTTTAATGACGAAAGGGGCACTTTGCGGGGAAGAACCGAAGCCTTTAAAGCCACGTCTGGGCAGGCCTTGAGTACTGTGTC
Source organism: Heteronotia binoei (assembly GCF_032191835.1). Taxonomy (NCBI): domain Eukaryota; kingdom Metazoa; phylum Chordata; class Lepidosauria; order Squamata; family Gekkonidae; genus Heteronotia; species Heteronotia binoei. Next base: position 73,411,917 of record NC_083234.1, read on the forward strand.
AGCCCTCACAGTTATCTGTAGGTCCTTCTTATTTACAGGATCCGTCCTGCAATATTGCTGTTCTCTGCAAGAGCCCCCCTGTCAGTTTAAGATCAGTAGAAGAAGAGGCCCCTGCTGAGAGTTTCCAAGAGACGCCCGCCTTGCCTCAACTAAGGCCCGGGCTTTTTCAGTCCTGGTGGAATCAGCTCCCTACAGAGATCTGGGCCCTACCTGGCTTATTAGCCTTCTGTGGGGCCTGTAAAACGGAGCTGTTCCGCCAGGCTTTTAGTTGAGGCTGCGGCCGTTTATTTCTTGATCTGGTTGGCCTCCCCTGTTGGCGTTGTCATCTGTGCTATGAAATGGAATAATATCGGCCATCTTTATGGGATAACGTCAATCAGGCTGGGCAATAGTGTGATGATATGGAAATTTTTCTGAGTGCCGTTGAGTTGTCTGTTCATAAAATGTTTTCATTGTATTTTATTGTTTTATCGTGTGTTGTGCTCCACCCTGAGCCCTACGGGGAATGGGCGGAATAGAAATAGACTTAAATAAATAAATAATAAAAATAATATCACGAAATAGCCATTGCCAGGGCCTTCTCAGTTGTGGTCCCACCAACATTTATAATAATAATAATAATAAATTTTATTTGTATCCCGCCCTCCCCGCCTCGGCAGGCTCAGGGCGGCTAACAACATTTCTCAATAACATACAGTATAATAAAACCTTTAAATTTAACAATATAAAACAATATAAAACATTATTTAACAACATTAAAAACCAGTCTATACAATTAAATAGTTTAATCTGACAGTGCTGCTGATGTTTGACGCTAGTTCTGCCATTTAGATAGTCCATTTTCCAAGCAGACCCAGCTAAGAATAAGATCAACTCAAGAATTAAAGGCTTTGCTTCAGGTGCCAATACGGTCAAAAGTGGCCACCTGTAGAAGATTCCAGGGGGGGTGGGGAGCCTGTAGGGGTGGGGAGGGAGGGATATAATGCCAGAGAAACCATCTTCCGAAGTGGCTATTTTCCCCAGGTAAGCTGGTCTCTCACCTGAAGATCAGTTGTAATCCCAGGAGATCTCCAGCTACCCCCTGGAGGTTAGCAACCCTATGCGGAAGAGTCTTTTCTGTGGTGGCACCCTGACTGTGGAATGCTTTTCTCCACAGCCATATCTAATCTTTCTGAGGTTTAGGTACCAAATAGTCTTTTCCATTCACTCAAGCTTTTGAAACTTATGTTGGACTGACTCGATTACTACTATTGTTATTTGCTGTGAACTGGCTGTTCTGAATTATTGCCCTATGTTGCTTTATTTGAGTCATTGGCTGTTTTATGGGTGTGATTTTAACTTTTTTTCTTTGGAAAGCACCTTGGAAAGATTAGGCTGAGAATTCCTAGGTAAGAATTCTTTTAATACATTTTTTAAAAAGAAACCCGTGCCAAGACTTTGTTTGCAGAACGTCATTTAAGGAACCACTTGGGGAGGGAAGGATTAGTATTTTGAATGCCATGGCTTTTAGGGTGTGCTGCTACTTGAAATTATAACAAGTTTGTAAGTAACTCTTATGGTACTTTGTTTTGCTGTCTGCTCCTTTGGTCTTTCCCCCCTGTATTTATATGTGCATGTGTGTATGCGGGGTATTGTGTGTGTGCGTGAACACTAGGGTTGCCAGGTCCAATCCAAGAAATGTCTGGGGACTTTGGGGGTGGAGCCAGGAGACATTGGGGGTGGAGCCAGGAGCAAGGGTGTGACAAGCATAATTGAACTCCAAAGGGAGTTCGGGCCATCACATTTAGAAGGACCGCACTCCTTTTAAATGCCTTCCTTCCATAGGAAATAATGAAGGATAGGGGCGCCTCCTTTGGGGGCTCACAGAATTGGACCCCCTGGTCCAATCTTTTTGAAGCTTGGTGTATATTTTGGGGAGAGGTACCTGGAAGTCATGGTGACCTCTGGTGTCTGCCCCCTACTGGGGGCCTGGAGGATATTCAGGGAGGTGGCTGAATAGAGCCTGCCCCTGCCTCCCAACTGCTGGTATTCCAAGGAGGTCTCCCATCCAAGTACTTGCCAGAGTCGTTCCTGCTTAGCTTATGAGATCCGACAAGACTGGGCTTGTCTGGGCTGTCCAGGTCAGGGCTTGTTCCTTGGTCTTATTGAGTATTTGAATATATGATGAATTTCTAATTTCTGGAAGCTGGCTACGGCACTTTGTGATATGACAGTATAGAAATTAAGTTTCTGAAAAAAAGATACCTTGCTGCTATTCTCATTTCATACATGGGAAACCATTGATAAGTTGTGACTTAACTACAGTTAAAAAAATGATGCCACACTAGTGATAGTATTTCTAATCAATATCTCCCAGATAAACATCGGGGCAGATTGGGATGTTTAAAGCAGCACTGAAGGAACTTGAGCCAAGTTGCCTCCGCAGCATCAGCAGGGCCAAAACTAGGGTTGCCATTTACCCACATCCAGCAGGGCATTTACCCACATCCAGTCCCCCATTGACGCTCCTCATCCCTCCACTGGTGGACTGGCAGAGGGGAAATGGAGGAGAAGCATCTCACAAAAACACCCCATGCAAACAGCTGGAAAACTGGATGTGGCGTTGGAATCCCATGATATCTGTTAGGATAAAGAACAGGGGTGGCCAAACTGTGGCTTGGGAGCCACATGTGGCTCTTTCACACATATTGTGTGGCTCTCAAATTCCCCCCTGCCCCATTGGCTGGCTTGGAGAAAGCATTTGTCTCTTTAAATCACTTCTCCAAGCCAGCCAGCAGCAGTGCATTTAAAGTTAAAGTTGCTTTCTTCCCACCACTCCCTCCCCCCGTTCCCCCATCTATATCCTTCCTTCCTTCCTTGCGGCTCTCAAACATCTGATGTTCATGTCTTGCAGCTCTCAAACATCTGACGTTTATTCTATGTGGCTCTTACGTGAAGCAACTTTGGCCACCCTGGTAAAGAACAAAGAGATTTTGAAGATTCCTAGAGTGTCACACCATGTGGCAGCGTCACTACTAGGCCATTGCCAACCCTTGCACAGTGCCGCCTTGCACAGTGTTTGCCTGGCCTCTGGCAGCCCTCCAGGACAGTAGCCCACCAGGAACGAGGGCTGCCAAGCCCCCAGGCCGGGCAGGGTTTTCCCCACCCTGGAGGTTCCCAACCCACCGGGCCACATTGGGCCAGTGGGGGGAACCTCCCCTGACATCGCCAGCGCAATGACGTCAATGCGCCAGTGACACTGTGCACCGGCTGCTCTAGGCATTTCTGGGAAAACTCTATGGTTTTCCCCGGGGGCTACCAGGAACTTTCCCAGTGAATCAAAGGACTAGTCAGCCCCAGCTAAACATAGTGTGAAAGCATACATTCGAGGTGCATCGCATTCCGAACAAACCCGATAGCCTGGGGCCGCAGCCGAGGATGTCGCTGTGCATAGGCGCAAGTGCCCTGCCGCCTCCTCAACCAGCCCAGACACAATATATGCACTAGCTGCTTGCTCACCCCACAGGAACCTCTCCGCCGCATTTGCCCAGAGCATCGCACTGAGGCCGACACCGCTGCTCTCGCAAGCTCCGGTCCCTCATTCAGTGGAGCTGAGACATTACATCATTGATTCGTCCCTCCCCAGGGAGCGGGAACGGGTGAGGAGGAGACAGCGGGGGGGAAATGAAGAGGGTGGGATTGTATGTTTAAGGCTCAGGTGCGTGAGCATTAGCAGAAAGCTCATCTTTATGCAGATGATTCCCTGTTAAATCTGTCATTATTATTCATTACACTAGCAGGCTGACAGGCGGCAGAGTTAACCCTTCGCAGCTGAGGCGTCTGCTTTGCTGTTCCACCCGTCATGAATATTTGGGGGAAACAGGGAGAAGAGCCGTTTCCTACCAATGCATTGTTCGTTCCTGTTCAGACTGTCTAGCATTGGCTTTGTGTTCCTTGACAAGCCTCTCCAGAATTGCCGAAGCGGTCTTTTTAAAGGTTTATTCGTGCTAAAAAGTGGCTACCTTATGGAAAAAAATGCAGTGATCGCAAACATAAAATCTGTCAGGAAATCCGAGGGTTTCGGGACAGCAGGGAGAGCTGACAGGGCAGGGTGGGGGGGAAACTTGCTTAATGGAAGAGCCACACAGAATAAATGCGTTCCTGTGCATTCCTGCTCAAAAAAAGCCTTGTTAAACCCCATCGACGAAGGGTGTCTCAGGGGCACCCACAATTCCCCAAGCAGGCAGAAATCCGGAAGAGTGGGACAGCCGTCATTCAGGATGTTGTGCTGAAGAGGAGCAGAAATATTTCTTGTTTATAGCCAAAGGCCATCCCAATAGAAAATTAATAACTTCATGATTACAAAAGCAAAAAAAAGACCAAAAGCATCCAAAAAAGGAATCCGTTACAAGATCAGATATAGAGGCCAGCAATATTGAATTACAGAAATGCAATTACCATTAGGCTCAACCATAGTAGACCTAATTGATTACAAATATTAATATGTGATAAAATGATGAACGCCTAGAATAAAACCAGTTAGTCATAAGATTTATTTACTGAAACGGCAATCTTGACCCTAATTTTTTTTGGCCGGCAGGGCAAAGAGCAGCACTCCGTAGGTAACGAACAAACTTCATGATACCGATTTTATTAACTTTCGATGTCACTTTGACATTCTCTGCCTGATGCTAAGCCCTACAGAGTAAAAGGGGAAGTTTGATCCAACTGGTATGGAGATTAAGGCCTGATTTCCATGGCCCAGGCTAGCTCAATGTTGTCAGGTCTTGGAAGCTAAGCAGGGTCAAGCCGTGGTCGATATTTGGATGGGAGACCAGCCCACCAAGGAAGTCCAGAATTGTGGGCAATGGGAAACCACCTCTGAACATCTCTTGCCTTGAAAACCTCAGGGGTTGCCATAAGTCAGCTGTGACTTTAAGGGGGGGGGGGAGAAAATGAGATCAGGGGAAGGGATGTGCGGGCTACTGTGCATTTAAACTCTTTACATAATCAGCAGACGTACTATTCCATTACCTCAGTACCAAAGTGCACGCATCATTTAATCATTGCTGTATTGATTTAAATGCGTTCTTTGATTCTGCTGTCACCCGTCCAGCCTCTCGATGGTTGCATAATGTGCCGCTCGCTGGTGGACATCGGTATCTTGGCTACTGCTCTTTGATGACTAGCGGCTGCAGGGATTTATGCCAAGCCCTGCAGTTTGAAATGTGGGCAGGAGAAAGGAAAAGTGTCTGAGTTTACAGTGTGCTAGAAAAGCATTATTAAGAGGGCTTTAGTAGAAATACATCCTAGGGCATGGCTGGCCAAACAACGGCTTGGGAGCCACATGTAGCCCTTTCACACATATTGTGTGTCTCTCAAAGCCCCCATCACCTCGTCAGCTGACTGGTGACTTGGAGAATGCATTTAAAGTTGCTTTCTTTCCAGCTCTCCCTCTCCCCATCTATCTTCCTCCCTTCAACATCTGATGTTCATGTCCTGTGGCTCTCACACATCTGAGGTTTATTCTATGTGGCTCTTACATGAAGCAAGTTTGGCCATCCCTGTTCTAGGGGTGTGCCAGCTGGACAGCTATTTCTGGACTGCCTGCCTTGCTCAGGGCCTGTTCTCCAGGCAAGCCCCCTATGTGACTGCTTGGGGCAGCCAAAGGAGAAGGGTGCCTATGCTTTTGGCCATCAGCAGCAGAGAGGGTGACTGGCATCCCTTCCTGAATCTGGTGGGCAGACCTAGGTGTCATGGGTGCTGGGGACCCTGTAGAGGAAGTTGAGCCTGCAGCAGAAACTGTGCCCCTGCCACCTGCACCAGTGCCCCTGCCTCCTGCTGGAGAAGATCCCAGCCCCCCTGCCTCGCCCTCTCGGGTGGCGCGTGTGCGTGACCGCCTCCGTCAGGACCTCAGGGATCGGAGGAGGGCGGCACGCTCACAAGCAAGACGCTCCCTGAGCCCTGAGTTTTGAGAGGATTCTGGCCCTTCTAAGAGCAAGGATGCTTGAGTTGCAACAGGATCCTGGCTGCCTCTCTGAGCCAGCAATTAGCCCAAATGGGCAACAGCCAGCAGAGGGCTATATAGCTGTAGGCTTTGGGAGGAGGCTTTGTGGAAGCAACTAGTCATCTACTTGACGTCCTAGCATCCACTTCGGCTTTTGACTTTGGACCTCCTGACCTTGGCTTGACTTCTGGACCCCCTGACTACGGCTTCTGAACCTCTGACCTACGATACCTGGACAACGATTTGGCTTTGGCACCTTGGACACTCTTGCTCACCGGTTACAGACCTTGGACTGCCCCTGGACTTCGCCTGGCCTGGCCCCAGCTCGTGACACTAGGAGAGGATGGGGGTGACAACCTGAACCGGCCCTGACTTGCCAGCTCTTTCTGCAGCTTTCCAAATAAACAGACCAAGCCAGTGGTTAGGAGCGCAGACTCTTATCTGGGAGAACCGGGTTTGATTCCCCATTCCTCCACAAGCAGCTGCTGGTGTGACCTTGGGTCAGCTGCAAGTTCTCTCAGGGCAGTTCTCAAAAGCTCTCTCAGCCTCACATACCTCACAGGGTGTCTGTTGGAGGGAGGGAAAGTGAAAGGAGATTGTAAATCTCTCTGAGACTCCAAGTGAAGGGCAGGGTATAAATCCAGTCTCCTCCTTCTTTGCAATATATATCTATATCTATATGGCTGTCTTAGAAGAAGATGATTTTGGATTTATATCCCGCCCTATACTCTGAATCTCAGAGTCTCAGAGCGGTCACAATCTCCTTTATCTTCCTCCCCCACAACAGACACCCTGTGAGGTGGGTGGGGCTGAGAGACCTCTGACAGAAGCTGCCCTTTCAAGGACAACTCCTACGAGAGCTATGGCTGACCCATCCCAGCAGCTGCAAGTGGAAGAGTGGGGGAATCAAACCTGGTTCTCCCATGTAAGAGACCGCGCACTTATCCACTACACCAAACTGGCTCTTAGAATTTTCTCTTGCTTAATGGGTCCATAGCCAATTTTCCTTCAATATCTAGTCAACTGAGAGCACCGCCCCCACACACTTCTTTGTTACATTGATGGGCAGTTTATTAAATCTTGATGTCATTTGTAGCATGGTGAAAAGAACGGAGTTGGGAAAGCATTCACCAAGCCCTGTGTGAGAGAAACCAGTCCCGCTGGGAACTTGGGAAGTGGCTTCCTAAGCCAAGAGAAAAGCAGCAGGACTATTCTTCCTGCTCTCCTTGATTGACTACCAGTTCCAACTTGTTTTTTGGCTTGTTTAGATTTCTGTCTTGCCCTGTCCAAGGTGCCGGGTCGGGCACTCACCCTCAGAAGTATGAGGAAGGGATGGAAGAGGTGGGAGCGGGGTAGAAAGAGAGCAGGGGGGGGGAGCTGTCTTCCAGAGAATCTTGTCTACCATCACCAGTCTCCTCATTATTAACAAAAATGTCCAAGGAATCCATCTAACACTGTGGCAGAAATTAGCGGAGTGGATGTTTTGCATGCAGAAGAAATTAAGCCCAGTAGCTGTTAAAGGGTCTCAGGAGCTGGGAAATAACTTTCTTCTGCCTAAATTGCTGTAAAGCTGCTGCCCATCGAAGCAGAAAGTGCTGGGCTTGATGGACCAGTGGTCTGATACACTGTGCACAGCTGGCTCCAGATGCCCAGCTTGAGAGCCAAACTTGCCATGATGTTAGGCACCCTGTTTTCCCCCAGAGGACTTTGAGTCAGGGAATGGGGGACCAGTTAACCCTTTCCCCAATGCCTTATCACCGAACCAAGGCAAGGCCTCTAGCTTTCGTAAAGCTGAGCTATGGAGTCCCCATGTCACATCTAGCTTGCTCCTAACTGTTTCAGATGAAGAAGATGATATTGGATTTATATCCCACCCTTCTTTCCAAATCTCAGAGCAGCTCACAATCTCCTGTATCTTCCTCCCCTATGACACACACCCTGTGAGGTGGCTGGGGCTGAGAGTGTTCTTACAGCAGCTGTCCTTTCAAGGACAACTCCTGCGAGAGTTATGGCTGACCCAAGGCCATTCCAGCAGATGCAAGTGGAGGAGTGGGGAATCAAACCCAGTGCTCCCAGATAAGAGTCCGCACACTTAGCCACTACACCAAACAAGTCTTCCCCAACCCAATTCTTTGATCAACCTCTCTCATACCAAAGGAAAATTTCCCCCTCTCTTTTTTCCTTCAAGTGTCAGTTTCTGATTTCAGATGACCATCCACGCATCTTTTCAAGCCCACCCCCTACTCACTTTCCATTAGTTTTGGCCTCCGCAGGACAACTGCACAATCTGGGATCTCGTTGACAATTTGTTGCCCTTTCATGAGATCCCAGGATCTGCCACTGGGGCAAAAAGTAAAGAGAGAGGAGAAGATGAGGGAACCAGAGAGTCAATAAAGGGATAGCAAGCATGCGCAGGGGGTGCGATAAGGGGAAGACAAGGACCTAGTAGCAGCTATGCTCAAAAGATGGCACGCGCATAGGAAGCCTCGCAGCTACCGCTTCCCACATCTTCAAAACATTAAGCGGACGTGCAGCCTCAGCTCGTCGAAACCGCCATGTGCTTTACAAGCTATTGTGGTTTGCTGAATTTTGCACTGCCGTCCAAGGCAACTTCTGTGGTAGCTGGGTGTGGGGGTGTTCCACCAGCTGCTGCCGCGCCACACACCACTCGCTTGAGGATTCTGCACCTCTCCTGGCTGGCGAGAGCCTGGATTCCCATAGCCTCGCTATTTCCCTTGAATGGACTCTCAGCTTCTGAGTTTGCATCATCGTGTCCTCGGCCTCACGAGACTCTTCCAGTGGACCGAAATAACCCAGTGATGTCAGGCTCTGTTTGCCTGGTTGCCGCGAAGGAGAGGCAGCTGGGCCTGGGGGAAGTTTTCATCCCACGGGATAACTAGATATCCATGGCAGGCCACCCGGCCAGGCGGAAGGGAGCAGGCCGGCAAAATTCACGTTCCTTCCGCGAACACCCGCACGACGCAGCCGCCCAGGAGTGCGGCCTGCGAGTTGTGCGGCTGCCCTGTCAACTCGGCATCCTCCGCTGACAGGCCTTTTGCAGGAGAACCCACTTGGCAGCTCACGTTAGCTGGCAGGTCTGTTTACCCTTGCCCTCGTTCCCAGTCCGCGGTAATGCTGGCAGCCACGTGTGGGCGGCGGACTGCTGCGCTAGCGGCTGGTTAACCGGAGCCAGGAAACCGGTCCTGAAGAGGAGGAGAAGATGACGATGATGATGGTGGATACTGGACTTATATCTTGCCCTATACTCTGAATCTCAGAGTGGTCACAATCTTCTTTACCTCCCAACCCCCAACAGACACCCTGTGAGGTAGGTAGGGCTGAGAGAGCTCTCCCAGAAGCTGCCCTTTCAAGGACAACTCCTGCGAGAGCTATGGCTGACCCGAGGCCATTCCAGCAGCTGTAAGTGGAGGAGTGGGGAATCAAACCCGGTTCTCCCAGATAAGAGTCCGGGCACTTAACCGCTTAGCAAGAGTTATGGCTGACCCAAGGCCATTCCAGCAGCTGCAGGTGGAGGAGTGGGGAATCAAACCCGGTTCTCCTAGATAAGAGTCCGCGCACTTAACCACGACACCAAACTGGCTCTCTTGTTGACCCAGTTGGTTGTCTCTTGGTAGGGGAAAGAGCAGCAGGGCCAGCCCTTTAACAAGGCAAAGTGAACCCGGGGCTTAGAGTCGCTTCCTCTGTTTTCTTCTTTCCTGCATGGCCGGTGACTCTTAATCCCGCTGCGTGAATTCTCTGGAGGGAACGCAGATGCCGGCACCCTTTGGCAGAAGCGGCCTCATCTACTTGCATTAATAAAGAAGAGCTGCTTTTGGCAAACGCAGGATTCCCTGGTGCCAAGTTTGTCAAGAGGCAATGGAAGCATGGACTGCTAGCCAAAGATTGGTAATCTAAACCAGAAGAGTTAGAATATCGGGAAAGAGACATGAGGTTCCCACTTCCCAGTCTGTGTTTCCCTCCTAATGATAACGCAAGGTGGCGGCAGGGAGGTTACTTTCAAAGGGAGGAGGGAGGGCTGTGTAAGCCAGGGGTGTCGAACTCGTGTGTTATGAGGGCCAGATCTGACATAAGTGAGACCTGGCTGGGTCAGGCCATGTCATGCCGGTCCATGTGTGTACCTATTTAAGATTAGCAGAGATATAAATTTTATAAAGAACACAACACACAAATATATATTTTTTAAAAACTTAAAACATGCTTAAAACGTTAGCACTCATTGGTCTTAAAGAAGCTTGCTTTGTATTTCTCCCATGGGAACCAGGGAACTGGGCAAAGGAAGCTCTGGCTCTCTCCTTCCTTCCTGGTGGGGGGGAGCCTCAGCCAACAGAAGGAAGAGAGGCTCGGCTCAGTAGCTGTGGTGTGCGATTGAGAGAGCCTGGCAAAGCAAGCTATTCTTCCCCCCTTCCTCCCCAAGGGAGGAGCCTCAACCAATGGAGAAAATAGAACTTGCGATTGAGCAAGCCTAGCAAAGTAAGCTGTGATGCAGAAGGAAGCAAGAGAGAGGGAGAAGGTGGCATCATGAGCCTGCAGATGAAGACACAGCAAGGGTTTTCAGAATACTCAACCCTGTGGAAGTTCCCTGAAAACAGTTCTTTTCTTCTGGGCTGGAGTCCTGAAAGCCAAACAACCCACCAACTTGGTTCTACAAGTTTGATTCTGACTGGGCCCAACACTGATGATGTCTATCAATGGCTACCAGCCACGGTGACACATTCAGAGGCAACCTTTGAATTCCAGAACCAGGAGGCAACATCACCAGAAAGCCTTTTGGCCTCTATGCCCTGTTGTTAGGGTTGCCAATCCCCAGGTGGGGGCAGGGGATCCCCTGGTTTAGAGGCCCTCCCCCCATTTCAGGGTCATCAGAAAGCGAGGGGAGGGGAGGGGAATGTCTGCTGAGAACTCTTATTCCCTATGGAGACGTATTCCCATAGGAAATAATGGAGAATTGATCCGTGGGTGTCTGGGGCTTTGGGGGGGCTGTTTTTTGAGATAGAGCCACCAAATTTGCAGCGTAGCATCTGGTGCCTCTCCCTGAAATACCCCCCCCCCCCAAGTTTCAAAAGGATTGGACCAGGGGGTTCAGTTCTATGTGCCCCAAAAGAAGGTGCCCCCTCCTTCATTATTTCCTATGAAAGGAAGGCATTTAAAAGGTGTGCAGTCCCTTTACATGTGATGGCCAGAACTCCCTTTGGAGTTGTTATGCTTGTCACACCTTTGCTTCTGACTCCACTCCCAATGTCTCCTGGCTCCACCCCCAAAGTCCCCAGATATTTCTTGAATTGGACTTGGCAACCCTTCCTGTTGTTGGCCCTCCAGAGGAACTGGTTGGCCACTGTCTTAGACAAGAGGCTGGACTAGATGGATCATTGGTGTGATCCAGCAGGACTCTTCTTACATTCTTATGATGTCACCGTGAAATTACCTCCTTCCCCAAACCCTGCCCCTTTTACACTGCAATCTTAAGAACATGTTCCTTGGAGTAAGCCCTGTTGAAAAGAGGTCTCCTTGGTAGTCGGTGATGCTTTGGGATGGCTACTGCACTCAACCAACAGACATTTTAAAGATCTCTGCTAGTATCTGGTCTGTTTCGGTGGTTCGTTATTAGATCCTATTTTTATTCCTTTAAATCTGGTTTTAAGGTTATATCTGTTGTTCTTTGACTGATGATGGCTTCCTTTCTAACAACAATTCTGCTTTTGGTTTTAATATTGAGGTTGTTCGACTGCTGATTGTACAGTTAGTTATCACTTTAAGTTATTTTTGTTGCAGTTCTGAGCTGCTTTACTGCCATTTTCTACTTTTGTCATTTGAAGCTGTGATTGTATCGATCTTATCTTTAATGCCTCTCGGTGTTTGAAATGGAGGTTGTGATCTGCTCCCAGCATTTTTTGGACAGAGGAGCGGCCTGTGAATATCTCAGGTAAATAGACTTGATGGTAGCTGATTGAGATCCTCCGTCTCTCTTTCTCTGCAGTTCTCGAAGGAGAAGTACATCCTTGATTCTTCACCCGAGAAGCTGCACAAGGAGCTGGAAGAGGAACTGAAACTGAGCAGCACAGACCTCCGCAGCCACGCCTGGTATCATGGGCGCATCCCCCGGGAGGTGAGGGTCAACCCTTCCGGTCAGATGGATCGTGATGCGAACATCCTGCACCAGAGGCCAAAATGGAATTCACATGTGCCTCTTAAAGTGCTTGTCAACCCATCTCCTTCCATTGGTTTGAGAATGCAAAAAAGGGCTTTAAATGCAGTTGTTTTTCAATCAATTGATGGCCCATGCCCAAAAGAAAAGTGGATTTACAACTGGGTTTCCATCTACCCTGTTAAAGGGATCTTTCTGTCCTGACAGTGTAACCCTTGAGAATGCACGGAGAAGACTTGACCTGGATAGCTAAGGCAAGCCCAATCTTGTCCTGTCTTAGAAGCTAAGCAGGGTCGACTCTGGCAGGTACTTGGATGGGAGACCTCCCTGAAATACCAGAGCTGGGGGCAGGGGCAGGCTTTATTTGACCACCTCACTCAATATCCTTCATGCCTCCTGTAGAGGTTAGTCACCAGAGGTCACCATGATTTTCAGGTGCATGCACACACACGCGCGGGCATGCTTGTGCACATGTGAAATAAAAGAAAGAGAGAGTGCATAGAGAAAGGCATTATGATTCAGGGTGAACTGAAAGAAATACCTTCAGACAGGAAACCAGCTGTCGGAGAGACAGATAGGCTGGCTTTTCACAGACAGGTATCATTCTGGACCGCTTTGTCAAATGCCAAGGATGTATCTGTGCCTCAAATTGCCATGAGCCAGTGGTGGTAAGCTGGGTAGATATTTCTGTCGGTGCCACAGAGGTCGTGTATTTCCCTGTGCTTAATTTCTAAGAGAGAAGGGCTGTGGCTTAAGGCAGCCTCAGACTGTTTAATTTCAGGAATGTTAATTACGGTGAGACAGTAGTATTCTCTGCACCTGTTCAGAGGTTCTCTTTTCATGCCATCACACGCTGTTCCTTGGCGTTCATTTCAGTTAAAGCTGCTTCCGCAATGCAGTGATTCTCCAGTTGCTTTCACTGCCACTGCAAATGCAGTGATATGCGCTCCGGCACTGGAGATGCTGCGCAGAACTTTGCGACTTCGACTTTCTTTGCAATTCTCCCCGCCATGCCACTGGAAGGGTTTTTACCCGTCCCCATGAATACTTCTGCTGGCATGATGTTATAGCAATTATCAATATTTTCAAAAGCCCTCTGATGAACAGTGGGGGGAATAGTCCCAGCATGGCAAGAGATGAGCACCTTTCCGTCCACTTGGACTGCGCTTTCTCCAAAAGCATTGCGGCCAAGGAGATGTTGGAAATAGTGTGTTGAGGGAAAGGAAAATTAGATCCTGGTTAGAGCATATTGTGTGGATGCTCCAAACAGGGCCGGATTAACAAGTAGTCCAAGTCGGCACTGGCCTATGGGCCTCATGCCTTTAGGGGCTCTGGGATGGCTCCCCCCTCCCCGTTTTGCCCCCCCTGCTTGCAGCCCTCCCAGCCTGCACGCACAGCCAGCAACTGAGCAGCTCTTTGCCCAGCTTGCCTGCTACTGCTACTGCTGGCGTTGTCGCCAAGTTTGCCTCTCTCTGCCTCTCCCCTGCAGCTTTGTCAAAGGGGCTTTTGAGAAGGTGCCTGCAGGCTGCAGTGGGGGGGGGCAGGGGCAGCGGGGCAGGCAGTCTGACTCTGAGATAATTTGCAAGGCCCCCCCCAACATTTTGACTGCCTTGGGGCCTCCACAGGGTTTAATCCGGCACTGGCTCCAAAAAAAATGCTCTGCAGCGTGGAGCCAAAGTGCAGGAAAACTGCCAGCTGGATGTAGCCTCAAATGAAAAACTGAGCCCAAAGAACCTGAACGTGCAGCTCTGGTCTTTACTGTGGCACTGCTGCAACACTGGCCTCCATGTTTCTATCTGCTCTTTCAGGTATCGGAGAGTCTGGTGCAGAGAAACGGGGACTTCTTGATCCGCGACTCGCTCACCAGCCTGGGGGACTACGTGCTCACGTGCCGCTGGCGGAACGAGCCCCTCCACTTCAAGATCAACAAGGTGATGGTGAAGTCCAGCGAGGGCCGCACCCACATCCAGTACCTGTTTGAGCAGGAGAGCTTCGACAACGTGCCCGCCCTGGTGCGCTTCTACGTGGGCAACCGCAAGCCGGTCTCGGAGCAGAGCGGCGCCATCTTCTACTGCCCCATCAACCGAACTTTCCCGCTACGCTACCTGGAGGCCAGCTATGGACTTGCCAATGGGAAACACAGCGGCTCGAACGGCCACTCCGGCCAGAAAGGGGGGCACATCAAGCGAAGGAGCATCACTATGACGGACGGATTGACAGCTGACAAGATCACAAGAGGTGACGGGTGCCCGACAAGGTAAACGTCGCTTGATTATTTATTTGTTTGTTAACGCTGCAACCAGCTGTCAGTGGCAGGCCCAGCGATGGGGGTTCTGGCGCCCCAGGTCGAACCCCACGCCCCCTTCTTGGTTCTTCTCGCACATGCAAAGCGCACACAGTCTGATGATGTCACTGGAAGTGACGCCATCAGGCCACGCGCCCAAACGCTCAGCTCGCCCCTCTCCTGCTTCAAAGGGAGCCGGCAAGAGGCTGCCTCGTTCTTTTATGCGAAGAAAGAAGGAGGCGGTCTCTTTTTGGGTCCCTCTGAAGCGGGAGAGGGCAGGGCGAGCTGCGCGTTCTCAAAGAAACAGCTCTCTCCAGCTTCAGAGGGACCCGGAAAGAGGCCGCCTCCTTCTTTCTTCACAAAGAAAGAAGGACGCGGCCTCTTCCCGGCTCCCTTTGAAGCGGGAGAGGGGCGGGGCAGGCCGAGCCACGGGATCTCGAAGAAAGAATGTGTGACCAGTGTTCCCTCTAAGCTGAGTTAGCATGAGTTAGCTCACAGGTTTTTAGCCTCCAGCTCACACATTTTTGTCTCCGCTCAGGAAAAGTGGCCCCAGAGCACTCATCGATGTAGGAGCTCACCACTTTCATGCCAGCAGCTCACAAAGTAGAATTTTTGCTCACAAGACTCAGCAGCTTAGAGGGAACGTTGCGTGTGGCCCGCCCTGCCCCTTGCCAGGCCCTCTCCCGCTTCAAAGGAAGCCAGCAAGAGGCCGCGTCCTTCTTTCTTGCCTCTTCCCGGCTCCCTCTGAAGTAAGAGGGCAAGGGACGTTCGGGTCAGTGGGGATGGGGAGGGGGTGCCTGCCCCCACCCCCCGCCCCTGCAGCCAAGGGGTGCCCCAGTTGGCTGCCTACTTCACTGACTCCCACGCGACGGCCATGGTCATTGGATTACCTCTGATGTCACAGAGCTAGACTAGACTGTCATTGGCTCCTCTGCTGTGATGTCAGAGAGAAGCTGACCAGCTAGGTGGGGCTTAGTGTCATTGGGGATTTCAGAATTGCAACGATGAGAGTTGAAAGCCAGTAGAAACTTTATGCCAGGAGGTTGTAACGTCCAGAGTGACCTTTTCTCTCTCCTCTCCCTGGCTCAGCGTCTCCTTGCCACATCACCGAGACATCATCCGCAACTGTGCGGTCAGCGTGGACCAGATCCAGGATCTCCACTCCCCAATGTCTCCTATCTCTGAGACCCCCGCAACTCCAGCCTACAGCACCGGTAGGGAGGACTCGACCCACAGATTCTAGCTCGCTGGTCTCTTCAACAAGAGGGTGGAGTGATATTGAAGAAATATCAGAGAAAGGGAGCAAACAATGGCCTAGAGAAACTCTCCCTTCAATAGGCTCATTTCGTTTTTGACACGGAGGGTGTCTGGGCATTCATACGTGCAACAGCCCTAGGCAAGGCTTTTTTTGTAGCAGGAACTGCTTTGCATATTAGGCCACACACCCCTGATGGAGCCAATCCTCTTAGAGCTTACAGCAGTGGCCCCCTACCTTTTTGGCACCAGGGACCGGTTTTGTAGAGCACAATTTTTCCACGTACCAGTGAGGGGCTGGCGCTGGGGGTTTTGCCACCCCAGGCTCCCCGGCCATGCTACATCCCTGCCCCTCAAATGGGGGGGGGGGAGACTGGGGCTGTTTCTGCCTCCCCCTCCCGTTTAAAGACCCATTTAAAGAGCCTATAAATGAGGGGTAGGCTACGGTCACAGCAGCTCTGCCCCTTCTACTGGTCCAGGACCCTGCAAGGGGAGGCAGCCCCGGAGTGAGGCCATGCTGCCTGTTCCGTCCGAGGCTGCTCTGTCTCACTCTGAGGCTCTGTTGCTAGCAGACCACGGACCAGTACTGGGCCACGGACTGGTGGTTGGGGACCCCTGGCTTACAGGGTTCTTAGTGCAGGGCCTGCTGTAAGCTCCAGGAGGATTGGTTACATCAGGGGGGTGCGACCTAATATGCAAAGGAGCTCATGCTACAAAAAAGGCCCTGGTCCTACGTATATTCTGAGATGTGACCAGTCCCTTGCGGACTTTATTGGGTACCCTTCACGAATGTGGGATTTTATTCCTATGCTAGGTTCCAGAATTGAGAGAATTGAAAGACTATGCCCCCCCCCATTAAAAAAAATCCTTTCTGCTATTTCACAGCACTGTCTATGTATGTCAAACGTTCTGAAATTTGTGACTTCCAACTACCAAACTCAAAGAGGGGCTTAAACACGTACGCGTTATTATTTTGTTGGATTCAGAGAACAAGATATCGAGTTATTTACAGCACACTAGATTACTGTATTTTTCGGACCATAAGACGCACTTCCCCCCCCAAAAAAGTGGGGGGGGAAGTGTGTGCGTCTTATGGTCCAAAGGTACGTACCTTCGGGGGGGGGCGATCTGCTGCCTCTTCCTCCGATCCGGCGCTTCCCCCGCGCCTGCCTGCCTGGCTCCATCTTCTTCAGGCAAGCGCTGGGATCGCTCCACGTGGCCCCAGCGCTTCGCAAGCGCCGGCTGTGGAGGGGGCAGAGTGCTTCCTCCTTGCCTGTGTGCCTAGCTTCAGCTGCGATGTTTAAAGCAAGCGAGGGGGGAGGGAGCTATCCCAGCGCTTGCTTTAAACATCACAGCTGAAGCTAGGCACACAGGCAAGGAGAAAGCACCCGCCCCCTCTGCAAACCCAGCGCTTTGCGAGCGCCGGCTGCGGAGAGGGCAGCGTGCTTCCTCCTTGCCTGTGTGCCTAGCTTCAGCTGTGATGTTTAAAGCAAGCGCTGGGATCGGAGGGGGGAGGGAGCGAGGAAGCACGCTGCCCCCTCCGCAGCCGGCGCTTGCGAAGCGCTGGGGCCACGTGGAGCGATCCCAGCGCTTGCCTGAAGAAGATGGAGCCAGGCAGGCAGGTGCGGGGGAAGCGCCGGATCGGAGGCAGAGCCAGCGGATCGTCCCCCAGGAGGAAGGTGCGTCCTATCCTCCGGAGCGCCTTATGGTGTGAAAAATACAGTAACTTGTGGAACTCACTGCCCCAAGATGTCATCACAGCCACTGACTTAGATGGCTTTGAACAAGAAGTATGGAAGTCCATGGAGGGCAGGTCTGTCAATGGATAGCAGCCATAACAACTAAATGGATGCTCCCTTGTTTAGAGGGCCGGCCTCTGAGCACCAGCAGAGAAACGGGGTGGGGGGGCAGTTGTGCCCGTGCTCTGCTTGTGAGTTTTTCTGAAGCATCTGTCTGCCCCCTGTTGGAAACCGGCTGGGCTAGAGGGACTCTGGGTCTGATCCAGCGACTCCTTCTTAAAACGTCGTATCGTTCAGGGGTCAAAAACGAGGGAAAGCAACATGGGATTCGGGGGAGGGGGGGTGGAGTGTTACTGACTGAAATTCTTCTGGTGTAGGACTAAGTGGGGTTTCCCGTAACAACAACCAGCTCTTCCTTGGCCAGCTTAAAAACTGGCTTTTAACATTTGTTATTCCGGAGCGAAACTTTAAAATGTGTCTCAGTGTCTGATAAATTCACGGAATGCTGAGAAACCTGGACAGGATTTCTTACGGTCAGAGCGAAAGGGCTCGAATATGCTGCATAACTCCGTGTCTCATCCCAGGGATGGCAAAGTTTCCGTGTCCCTCCAAACCTACTGATTCCTGATCCTCCAGACCAAAACCTCTTTCCATAGTCATCAAGAAATTCCAATCTCTTCAAAAACTCCATGCTGCTAGAAGGAGAAGTCTCAGCCATGAAACTTGCCTCTCTGGAGGCCAGTTGTACTTTCTCTCTCTTTACACCTTGCGGAGTTGTTGTTGTGACTGTAATAGTGGGGAGGGAACAAAGGCTATCACCCTACTTCCCGTCTTTGGCCAGTAGGACGTTTTAAAAACAGCCTGCACCACCTTAAGAGTGGCATCTCTTCTCTGCTTTAACCTAGGAAGGAATGCCTCTCGCAAGACGACTGACGTGGTCTAAAAAGCACAACCCCCCCACCCTCCCCGCCCAGACATGCATTTCCCCTTCAAAACCATTGTCTGATTCACAAAGCCCAAGTTAAGTAGATTTGTAAGCAATATAAAAACATGTACAATTAATCCACTGAGATTCCTTTAATTGAATTACAGCTCTAAAAGTAAGCCGCTGAGACACATTTTTTTCTAATAACATTCGGGAACAGAAAAAAGGGGGCTGAAAGGATGCCCCAGTTCTGCTTTGGCGCACAAGTTTCCAGCGTGTGACAAAGTTGTGTGCCTGGGAGTGTGTGTGTGCACAGAATTCCCAGGCCCCCAGCGGTCACTCGTATTGTTCTCCATGCTTGCAGCCTTTGATCGCAAGCTGTCTCTCCTTCTCTTTGCAGTTACACGGCTAAAACCCCAAGCGGGACCGGCCAGCAGCAGCCTCACCCCAGGGTCCCCCGTCATAAGGAGATCCAGCGAGCCGCAGCTGTGCCAAGGGACCAACGGCAAGGCCGAGCAGACCGACAGCAGCCACTCCACCCCTTCCCACGGATACTCCCGGGCCTCTCCTTCTCCTTCCGTGAACAGCTACAGCGATCCGGACACGGGACACTATTGCCAGCTCCATCCCCCTTCCCCGATCGGCTGGGAAAGACCCCCTCCGGATGGGAAGCAGGCGCCGGCCAAGAGCTACGTGGACCGGCTAAAGGGAGACGAGGTCCAGAAGGCGGGGCTCACGCTCAACGGCTCTGAGGTGGAGACCGGGCCCAGGAAGAAGCCACATCAGGACACTCTGGGCTTCACGGCCCCGGTGGTGGAGAGGACCTCTTCTTTCAACCCAGCCGTG
Source organism: Heteronotia binoei (assembly GCF_032191835.1). NCBI lineage: Eukaryota > Metazoa > Chordata > Lepidosauria > Squamata > Gekkonidae > Heteronotia > Heteronotia binoei. Next base: position 73,431,114 of record NC_083234.1, read on the forward strand.
TTCCGCTCCCTCCTCATCCCTCTGGAAAACAAGCCCTTGGAAATGGCTGTGCTGAAGAAAGTCAAAGAGCTCCTGGCCGAGGTGGATGCCAAGACGCTGGCCAGGCACATCACCAAAGTGGACTGCGTGGTACGTACGGTTGCCATCCTCCAGGTAACACCTGGAGATCTCCCGCTATTGCAGTTGACCTCCAGATAATAGGCATCTCTGGGAAAAATGGCTGCTTTGGAAGCTGAATATGGCTTTACTGAAGTCCCTCCCCTTTCCTGAGAGCCAGTTTAGGTGTAGTGGTTAAGTGTGCGGACTCTTATCTGGGAGAACCGGGTTTGATTCCCCACTCCTCCACTTGCAGCTGCTGGAATGGCCTTGGGTCAGCCATAACTGGCAGAGGTTGTCCTTGAAAGGGCAGCTTCTGGGAGAGTTCTCTCAGCCCCACCCACCTCACAGGGTGTCTGTAGTGGGGGAGGAAGGGAAAGGAGATTGTGAGCTGCTCTGAGACGCTGAGATTCAGGGTGGAGGGCAGAATATAAATCCAATGTCGTCTTCATCTTCTTTTTCATCTTCTTCTTCCTGTTGAGTTTCATAGAATCATAGAGCTGGAAGGGATCCCCAGGGTCATCTAGTCCAACCCCCTGCACAATGCAGAAAACTCACCAGTACCTCCCCCCCCACACACCTCCAGTGACATCTGCTTCATGCCAAGAAGAGGTCTCTCCCATTCCCAAGCCCGACCCAACCCAGGCTCTACCCCTAAAATCTCCAGGAATTTCCCAACCCAGAGGGAGCTGCCCTACTGGTACGGGATCTTGCGGAAGGTGGCAGTTCTTCTCAATGGTCTGTTTCTCACGAGGGCAGCCAATTAACACTTAACACACAAGAGCCAGTTTGGTGTAGTGGTTAAGTGTGTGGACTCTTATCTGGGAGAACTGGGCTTGATTCCCCACCTCTTCACATGCACCTGCGGATGCGACCTTGGGTCAGCTACAAGTTTTCTCAGGGCTATTCTGTTTAAGAGCAGTTCTGTCAGAGCTCTCTCAGCCCCACCTCCCTCACAGGGTGTCTGTTGTGGGGAAGGGGAAGGGAAAGGAGATTTGTAAGCCGCTCTGAGACTCCTTCAGCTAGCAAAGGTCAGGGTCTAAATCTGTTAACATTGAGGGAATCGTTACTCACGACCTGAGCCATAGCGTTTGCGGAGGTAGAAGTTTGCTGCTCTGTGTTGGACATTGATTCAGGTTTCCAGTGTCTTCCCCGGGAAACATGTAAACCCTGTATTGGTCAGACAGCACTTTGGGTGTGAGAAGCTTTGATGTTGTATGCCAGCTGAGTTGCTCTTCTTCCTGGAGCAAAGTTCTCTGGGGAGAAGAAGCCAGCTAACAAAAGCAGCCATGTAGCAGATTTAGATGTAGTTGGCCATGCTAGTAAGCTAAGCTTTATTTCTTTTATCCCAAGTACCTTTTCCTGATGTTTTTCTAGTCAACTTTATAACTTTTGATAAGCTTAAGCCTCGTCTCCAATTTATTGCCATCTCCACACCTCTGAATTTCACACGCATTTCTCAACAAAATCCAGTCTCTTCTACTAGCTATGCCAGCGCTTGGGGAGGGATGGTGGCTCAGTGGTAGAGCATCTGCTTGGGAAGCAGAAGGTCCCAGGTTCAATCCCTGGCATCTCCAAAAAAGGGTCCAGGCAAATAGGTGTGAAAAACCTCAGCATGAGACCCTGGAGAGCCGCTGCCAGTCTGAGAAGACAATACTGACTTTGATGGACCAAAGGTCTGATTCAGTATAAGGCAGCTTTATATGTTCATTACAGCTTTGGGGTTTCTGTTCAGGAGGCCCGCTCAGCTCCGTGGCTCAGTGGGTTTCCCATCCTTTGGAACAATTGTCGTCTTCCTCTGGCAACCAGCTTGCAGAGCCACAAAAGCCGTACGCCAGAGGAGTCCCCAGAGCCGTTTCATCCCACAGTTGGTCCAGGGCAGCCTGTTATCGCCTCCTCCCAGGCTGAAGCGGACAGCGTTAAAGCCACGAGAGGCTTTCTTTCTTTCTTTCCTGAGCCTGTCCCCCAAACGTTTTATGCATCTGAGCCAAAAAAAAAAATTTCCTCCGCAACTCCCGGTGATTCCCTTCTCTCCCTCCATCCAAGGACAAACTGAACTGCTTTCTCTCTTTGTTGTAGGTTGCTAGGATACTGGGCGTTACCAAGGAGATGCAGAGGCTCATGGGAGTGAGCTCAGGGATGGAGCTGCTAACCCTGCCCCACGGACATCAACTGCGCCTCGACTTGCTGGAAAGGTACAATGCAAGAGCCAGGCGAGGGCAAAGGTTGGCAGGCAGGTGGCTCCGGCTGTTCACCGCCGTGCAGGATCGATCCTTCCAATGGCCTGCATTGCATGAATTCAAAGGCAGGATAAGCTAGTTTCAAATTCTGCATTCCAACAATCTTGGCTTTTGGGTTTTGTTTTGTTTTGTTTTTTTAAAAATGCAAGTTTCTGGTCCTCAGGGCTGTGAAGAGAGGCTTGAATGCACACGGGCGGTGCCCACTCCTGCTAACAGGCGCTCGGGGTCACATTGCTCTGTGCCCGTCATGGGTATTCCAGGCGCCAAGGCCACGTTACGGTTTTCGTCGGCCCTAGCCATTTCTGCCCTTGTGGGCCCCTACCACTGTAATAATGTCTACATTAAAAATTATTTTTGCTAGAACCTTAAATACTTTTATTTCCACACACACACACACACACACACACACACACACCCCGTTGCAGGTAAAATTTAACAGATTTGTTTCTGTACATTTGTAGTCCGCCCTTTCCCACGAAGGGCTCGGGGCAGATTCCAACAAGCTAAAACATTAAAACCAACAGTGAAACATCAGAATAGTTAAAACCATGAAGCCAGTTTGGTGTAGTGGTTAAGTGTGCAGACTCTTATCTGGGAGAACCGGGTTTGATTCCCCCCTCCTCCACTCGCACCTGCTGGAATGGCCTTGGGTCAGCCAGAGCTCTGGAAGAGGTTGTCCTTGAAAGGGCAGTCTCTTATCTGGGAGAAGCAGGTTTGATTCCCCCCTCCTCCACTTGCACCTGCTGGAATGGCCTTGGGTCAGCCAGAGCTCTGGAAGAGGTTGTCCTTGAAAGGGCAGTCTCTTATCTGGGAGAAGCAGGTTTGATTCCCCCCTCCTCCACTTGCACGTGCTGGAATGGCCTTGGGTCAGCCAGAGCTCTGGCAGAGGTTGTCCTTGAAAGGGCAGACTCTTATCTGGGAGAACCGAGTTTGATTCCCCCCTCCTCCACTTGCACCTGCTGGAATGGCCTTGGGTCAGCCATGGCTCTGGCAGAGGTTGTCCTTGAAAGGGCAGACTCTTATCTGGGAGAACTGTTTGATTCCCCACTCCTCCACTTGCACCTGCTGGAATGGTCTTGGGTCAGCCAGAGCTCTGGCAGAGGTTGTCCTTGAAAGGGCAGACTCTTATATGGGAGAACCGGGTTTGATTCCCCCCTCCTCCACTTGCACCTGCTGGAATGGCCTTGGGTCAGCCAGGGCTCTGGCAGAGGTTGTCCTTGAAAGGGCAGCTGCTGTAAGAGCCTTCTCCAGCCCCACCCACCTCACAGGGTGTCTGTTTTGGGGGAGGAAGGTAAAGGAGATTGTGAGCCGCTCTGAGACTCTTCGGAGTGGAGGGCGGGATATAAATCCAATATCTTCTTCTTCTAAATTAAAATTGTTTAAGATGGCCTGGATGGTATGAGCACATGAGGCATGATCATCGTGGAGGGCCTAAGTTGCCCAAAGATGTCAACAATCGTTGCTGGGAGGCCAATACAGGGGTGGGCAACGGTAGCTCTCCAGATGTTTTTTTGCCTACAACTCCCATCAGCCCCAGCCATTGGCCATGCTGGCTGGGGCTGATGGGAGTTGTAGGCAAAAAAACATCTGGAGAGCTACCCTTGTCCACCCCTGGTATAATAGAATGAAGACATCCACCTGCCTCAACCGTAGACCTGGCAGAACAGCTCCATTTTAGAGGCCTTCCGGAATGGTAACAAATTTGGAAGGGCCCGAATCTCTATAGGAAGCTGATTCCACCAGGTCGGGGCCAGGACCGAAAAGGCCCTGGCCCTGGTCAAGGTAAGCCGGACGTCCTTTGGGCCAGGGATGGTCAGAAGATGTCGGGCGGCTGATTGTAATGGCCTTCGGGGCTCATAGGGGGAGAGATGGTCCCGCAGGCATGGCACGGGCCCTAAAATTTTGTGTGTTTTTTCCTGATGTGAGAAAAAAAATTAAAACATTTTCTTCGACCCTTAAAGTTTATTTGTATTTTTCTGACTTTAAAAGAAACAGAAACTTTTTCCCGGGCTGCTAAAAGTTCTCGAGGGCCCCAGGCGCTGTGCCTAATGGAAAAGCTGGCCCTGCCGGGTTCCAAGTTTGCAATTCCTCTTGGGGGTGAAGCAGCAGATGCCGGCCAGCAGCCTCTTCCCATCGGGTGTCCTGCGTGACCTCCTCCCCATCTCTCCCCTCCCGCCCTTCGTTCCTCTCAGGTTCCACACCATGTCGATCATGATCGCTGTGGATCTCCTGGGCTGCACGGGCAGCATGGAGGAAAGGGCGTCCCTCCTCCACAAGACCATCCAGCTGGCTGCAGAGCTGAAGGGCACCATGGGCAACATGTTCAGCTTTGCTGCCGTGATGAATGCGCTCGAGATGACGCAGGTACCAGAAGCCTCCGCACCCAGCCCCTCTCCCCCTTGTCCGTATTGCAGGCTGCGTCCTTTCCGTGCGGTCTCGGAGCGGTTTCCAATAAAACAGTTGATAATAAACATTCAATAAAAGGCATCCAGATGTTCGAATAACACCGGCGCTAGGACAATACAATGACAATAAAGAATTCATGAAATGACAGAGGCATAAACCAGCAAACTGCTCAAAAGCAATCCAATTAGCAATTACCAGGCACAGGGAGAGAACAATTTCACAAAATTTAACCAAGGGCCTGACAAAACAGAGCGGCCTTATATGCCCTGTGGAACGCAAGACAATCCCGCATAGGGTTGCCAATCCCCAGGTGGGGGCAGGGGATCCCTCGGTTAGGAGGCCCTCCCCCCGCTTCAAGGTCATCAGAAAGCGGGGGGAGGGGAGGGAAATGTCTGCTGGGAACTCTGTTATTCCCTATGGAGATTTATTCCCATAGAAAATCATGGAGAATTGATCCACGGGCATCTGGGGCTCTGGGGGGGTTGTTTTTTGGGGTAGAGGCACCAAATATTCCGTATAGCATCTAGTGCCTCTCCCTAAAATACCCCAAGTTTCAAAAAGATTGGACCAGGGGGTCCAATTCTATGAACCCCAAAAGGTGCCCCTATCCTTCATTATTTCCTATGGGAGGAAGGAATTGAAAAGGTGTGCCGTCCCTTTAAATGTGATGGCCAGAACTCCTTTTGGAGTTCAATTATGCTTGTCACGGCCTTGATCTTGGCTCCACCCCTAATGTCTCCCGGCTCCACCCCCAAAGTCCCCAGACATTTCTTGAATTGGATTTGGCAACCCTAATCCCGCAGAACTTTCGAGAGCCAAGGCTCCCTTTGTCAGATATCCCGAAAATCTTCTTGGTCTCTCCGGTGCTACGGGACTCGAATCTGGCACATCCCGGTTTGTGTCATGAACCCCACGCCCCCGCCTCTGAGCAAGGAGGACACCCACCCAGCACTGCTGTCTGCGTGCCAAGAGACAGCGCCGTTCAACAAACGATGGTTTTGGGAATCTGCATAGTGTGACAAACCACAGTTTACTACAAACAGCATTTTAACAAACCAGCTGCAATCCTTAGTTTGCAGTCCCGGTTCGGTGCTGAGCCACAGCTCTGCCTTGTTTGATCATCTGCATTCACAGGGCTGGATTAACAATTAGGCCAAGTAGGCACTGGCCTATGGGCCCCCATGCCTTTAGGGGCTCCAGGTCAGCTTTCCCCACCCCCCACCCCCCGCTTGCAGCCCTCCCAGCCTGCACGCACAGCCAGCAACTGACCTGCTCTTTGCCCAACTTGCCTGGTGCGGCTACTGCTGGCGTTGTTGCCAAGTTTGCCTCTCTCTGCCTCTCCCCCGCAGCTTTGTCAAAGGGGCTTTGGAGAAGGTACCTGCAGGCTGCCGCGGGGGCCGTGGGTGGTGGGGCGGGCACTCAGACTCGGAGATAATTTGCGAGGGCCCTCCCAAGATTTTGACTGCTTAGGGACCTCCACGAGGTTTAATCTGGCACTGTGCATTCAGATGCCAAAACGACCTGGGACTGCCCAAACCTTGGTTCGTTGCGATGTCTGAATGCAGCCTGTATTGCTGGCAGATTCCCCACTAGGAGGTGGCGCGGTCTTCAGACAAGGATTTTTTCAAGAACAGAGACTTTTCAAAACACCTCGGCAGTTGCTTCCCATTGTCAAACTGCTTGTGGAAGCCCCATTCGTTCTTGCCGCTAGAACGGAAGAGGAGCGCCACCCAGAGGGAATTTTTGTACAAGGCTCCTTTAAGCGTTTCAAGCCCAGAGGGGCCTGGCTCCTTTGCATCCTGAGCTGCAACACTTTCAGCTGTAAGGTCCCCCTGCTAGAACATAACTGGTCTGCTTAGCACTGCTTCCCCCAGCCTCACACCTCCCTTTTAACTCTGCTTTCAGATTTCCCGGCTGGAACAGACCTGGATGGGTCTACGCCAGCGCCACACGGAAGGCGCCATCCTCTACGAGAAGAAACTGAAGCCTTTCCTAAAGAGCCTGAATGAAGGCAAAGGCAAGTGTCGGGGAGGGGGCTGCCCGACCCCTTTCTCACTCATCCCCCTTTTCATCCACTGTTGATTTCAGGGGTGGCCAAACTGTGGCTTGGGAGCCACATGTGGCTTTTCCACACATATTGTGTGGCTCTCGAAGCCGTCAGCTGGCTTGTAGAAGGGATTTGTCTCTTTCAATCGCTTCTCCTCGCCAAGATAGCCGGCAGCTTGGAGAAGGCATTTAAAGTTGCTTTCTTTTCACCTCTACCTCCCCCAGCTATTTGCCTTCCTTCCTTCCTTCTTTCTCTCAAACATCTGATATTCATTCTGTGCGGCTCTTAGTTAAGCAAGTTTGGCCACCCCTGGCTTATTTGAATGGTTTGAGCCGAAATCTGACCTTGATATCCTGCCTTTTTTCCATCATGGAACCCAAAGTGGAGCATGTAGAGCTCTCAAGAGGGCCTGACCACATCCAAACTTGCTGAGCTTCAGCAGGCTTGCTGGCTCTTACACCCTCCGCCATGACTGGGCTTCCGCTATGGGGCATGAAATACATGGGCTCCTCCTCCTTCCTCGGGAATGGGGGAAATTCAGATATCTTTCTCTCATCCATTGTGACAAAATTACATACATACCATAGACCTTTATTGGCATTAATACAAGAATACAGTAGACTTTAAAACCAACAGTGACAGTATAGAATATAATAAAACCTTAAAAAACCAGCAAAAGTTAAATGACATAAAATAGCAGTAGACTATGCATGAGTAAAAGCCTCTCTGATTTGGAGTGCAAATCAGTAAAAAGCAAGCAACGTGAGTAGTGACAAAGTTGTGTTTCCCGTGGAGTAAAAAATGAACCTTGGCATTGTCAGAAAGGTCTTGATGGTCAGAAAGCAGTGCATCTAGATATCTTGCACGTGGACTGCTATAAAAAGGGCAGTCCAAAAGAACATGAGGGACCGTTTCGATGACTCCTTGACTACAAAGGCATCGTCTAAGATTGCGGGGGATTCTGTGGTATCTTCCGAAAAGGATGGCCGATGGTAACGCATTAAATCTAGCCAGCATGAAAGCTCTTCTTTGTCATTGTGACAAAATTGCATTTCCCTGGTGCTTGGAAAAGCAATATGTTCTTATTTGGAAAATGTGACAGCTGGCTGGGAGGGGCTGTGGCTCAGTGGTAAAGAATATGCTTTGAATGCAGAAGGTCCCGGGTTCAGCCCCCAGCATATCTCCAATTCATGGACCTGGTGAAATACCTTTCTCTGCTTGAGAGCCTGGAGAGCCGCTGCCAGTAGCTAGCTTGGCGCCGGGGGTGTGGCCTAATATGCAAACGAGTTCCTGCTGGGCTTTTTTCTACAAAAGAAGCCCCGGATTTCAGTATAAGGCCGCTTCATGCATGTGTCACGTTTGATGATGCCCCTAAATTTAGCAAAGGATTACAAGGAGCTGACGGTCTGTTAGAAACACTGAGCGCATAGCAGCGTTTACTGCTTCTGTCACCTTCCCCGAGGGATTGGCGAACACTAAGCAGCACGCGGAGCATAAAAAAGCACAGCCCATGGCTATGAACCACGACGGGGTTTGAGGATGCCCCCTCTGCTTGCCGTGAGCGGTCGAACGGCAACTCTGCGTAGGTTTGGGACTCACTGAGGGAGTTGGTCTGTGTCGAACTCGGACCTGGGAGGCCCCGTTTGAATCCTCGCTCTGCCGTGGAAGCGCGCTGGGTGACCTTGGGCCAGTCGCAGACTCTCAGCCTAACCTGCCCCACAGGATTGTTGGGAGGATAAAATGGAGAAGAGGAGAATGATAGAACCTGCTCTGGGTCCCCCTGGGGGTAAAAGGCAGGATATAAATAAAGGGATACATAAATAATAACACGTAATGCTGCCAGTACTGATAACTATCCCAGCGGCAATTAGAAAACAAACCATGCGGTTTTCAGCAAAGTTCGGAAGCCTGTCTTCCTTTTCCATTCTGTCTTCTAGTGTACACTGTACAATACTGTCTACAGTACTAAGAGCCCGGTGGCGCAGAGTGTTAAAGCTGCAGTACTGCAGTCCTAAGCTCTGCTCATGGCCTGAGTTCGATCCCCGGTGGAAGCTGGGTTTTCAGGTAGCCGGCTCGAGGTTGACTCAGCCTTCCATCCTTCCGAGGTTGGTCAAATGAGTACCCAGCTTGCTGGGGGGGAAAGTGTAAATGACTGGGGAAGGCAATGGCAAACTACCCCGTAAAAAGTCTGTTGTGAAAACGTTGTGAAAGCAACGTCACCCCTGAGTCGGAAACGACTGGTGCTTGCACAGGGGACCTTTCCTTTTCCTTCTAGTGATAGTCTGCCATCTGGTGGCTACCTGGAGAACTCACCGGTTTGGCATGACTAGACTAGACTCATGAAGGAAGCTGCTGTATCCTGAGTCAAAGCACTGGTTTGTCGAAGTCAGTCTTGTCTACTCAGGCTGGCAGCAGCTCTCCAGGGTCTCAGGTGGAGGCCTTTCCCATCACCCACTGCCTGCACCTTTAACTGGAGATGCCCAGGATTGAACCTGGGACCTTCTGCATGTCGAGCAGATGCTCTGCCAGTAGGCCCCTCCCTGACTCCAGCTTTACAATGCAATGTTGTTGGTATTCTAAGTATACATTCCTTTAGCTGAGTGATAATATCAGAGACTCCTAACATTTTAAATCCATATAAACAATTAAAAAAATTAAACCATGCTGATCTGAAAAGGGGGGGGGGGAGGAGTCAAATTAATTCTCTAACAGGAAAACCAGTGCATTGTGGAAGAGATCAGGAGACAAACACAGAGTCATCTTTTCAGGAGACACCTTTCAATAACAGCCCACTAGTTCTGTCCTGTGTGAGCTCTGGTTCTTGGACTAGGATCAGGAGAACTCCGATTCAGTTCCCATCAATACTGCCTCTAAGCTGTGAGTATGCCTGGATAAAGAAGGTAGAGAAAGAAGTACTTTTCTCCCTTGCTCACCATATAAGAACTCGTGGGCGTTCAATGAAATTGCTGAACAGTCAGGTTAGAACGGATAAAAGGGCGATTAACACGTGAAAATTCACTGCCGCGAGAGGTGGTGTCGGCTACAGGCACAGACAGCTTCAAGAGGGGATTGGATAAAAATATGGAGCAGAGGTCCCCTCAGATGGCTATTAGCCACAGCGTATCGTTGGAACTCTCTGCCTGGGGCAAGTGATGCTCTGTATTCTTAGTGCTTGGGAGGGACAACAGTGGGAGGGTTTCTGGTGTCCTGGCCCCACTGGTGGTCCTCCTGATGGCACTTGGGTTTTTTTGCCTGCTGTGTGAGTGGATGGGCCATTGGCCTGATCCAACATGGCTTTTCTTATATTCTCATGTTCTGTGGAGTATTGCGAGCAAAAATTCTACTTTGTGAGCTGCTTTCATAAATGAGTTTGCTCTGGGGCTGTTTTCTCCTGAGCTAAGACAAAAATGTGTGAGCTGGAGGCTATAAAAACTGTGAGCTAGGTCACGCTAACTCAGCTTAGAGGGAACACTGATTCCCACCCCAGTCGCTCATGAAATTCACAACGTGAGCTTGGACAGCTGCCGTTCTCTCAGGCTAACCTACCTCACAGGGGTGTTGTGAAGATAAAATGGAAGACAGCCACAAATGACATCATGAGGACCTTAGAGGCCAGGCAGGATTTTTAAAAAAATGAAAGAGAGAAGACTTTACTTGAAAATAAAAAGACACGTAATAGCAGGGGGAGGAGCTCCGTGGCGCAGAGTGGTAAAGCTGCAGTACTGCAGTCGGAGCCCTCTGCTCACAACCCCCGGTGGAAGCTGGTTTTCAGGTAGCCAGCTCGAGGTTGACTCAGCCTTCCATCCTTCCGAGGTCGGTCAAATGAGTCCCCAGCTTACTCGGGGGAAGTGTTAGATGACTGGGGAAGGCAATGGCAAACCACCCTGTAAAAAGTCTGCCGTGAAAAACGTTGTGAAAGCAACCTCGCCCCAGAGTCGGAAACGACTGGTGCTTGCACAGGGGACTACCTTGACCTTTTTAATAGCAGGGAAGGGCCTGAGAGTGGGGACCCTCTGTGTTGAGGTGGGGGGGGACAGTAAATGGCCAGACATTTTTGCCAAGTCCAGGGATGGCGTCCACTGCCATGTTGTCTTTTTAATTGTGCTTTGGTGACTAAAGAGAAACTGCCAGGGCAAGGGAGTTGAGCCTTCCCCCTTCCCAAGCAAATCCCAGCAGGGTTCATTTCTCCTCCTCTTCTGGTGGTTTGGCAACCCTATTCCAAAATGTTACTTAATAGTGGAGTGCAGGGCTTTTTTTTTGGTAGAAAAAGTCCAGCAGGAACTCATTTGCATATCAGGCCACACCCCTTGACATCACCATTGTTTCACACAAAAATGCTCAGCAGGAGCTCAATTGCATATTAGGCCAAACCCCCTGACCCCAAGCCAGCCGGCACTGCGTTCCTGTGTGTTCCTGCTAAAAAAAAAAGCCCTGGTAAAGTGTGTTCAGAATTGTCGGCATGACTGCTTGTGATTTTAAAAAACCCTCTCTGCAACCGGAGAGAGCTGTCCTCAACCAAGGTAAGGCTGAGTCAGACGAATCGACAGCAGCTCTTTATAGAGGAATTCTCCCCTCTTCTTCTATTTCAGAAGGACCCCCCCTGTCCAACACAACCTTCCCACACATCGTGCCCCTCATCACGCTCTTGGAGCGGGACACGGCCCTCCCCGACAACCCAGAGCCCTGGGAGAACCTGGACGACGGCGTGGAGGTGGTCATGGCCCACCCTGAGGCAGCACGGATGGTGGCTCACCACGGGGGACTGTACCACACAAACGCAGAGGTGAAGCTGCAAGGTAAGGAAGCCCACGTGGGCCAATATTCATCTCAGGACGTGTGCCCCAAGAAAATGCCCGCTCAGCAGCATGAGAATGATACACTACCCTGTGCCCAGATAGGAAGTAGCAAAAGAAGGAGAGACAGCTGATTCTCAAACTTTGCAAGTCTGAGTGTTTATCTTCAACGTGCATTGGGGCTTTTGAGAGTACAAGACAACATTGTATGCGCAGCTGTGGAAACAGGGAAAAATACCAGAGAAATGGGACTGGATTGTGAAAATTTTATCATGAGTGAGATGGACAAATTAACTAAAACTTTAAAAGACTATGATTTAGATATATTCAAAAAGGAGTGGAAGAAATTTAAAAGATATGAGAAAGAATGGAATATAAAAAGTCATTGGACAATTTTTTAGTAGTAATGAGAGAAGAAAAATATTGAACTTTGGTTAGTGCTACCTTTATAATTGAATTTAAATTTACAACTTCGGGGAAGTCAAATATTGGAGGGAGGGGGGGTGAAATATCATATGGGGTTAGTATAGAAAAGAGACAATTACTGTAACCATATGTTATTAATAAATTGTTAAAACAAAAAAAAGAGAGTACAAGACAACAGGCCTTTGCCCCAGAAGAAAAAAAAAACCGTATATCCCTTCTCCCTGAATAGCTCACTGCAGATACCAACATGCTTAAAATTTGCTTTCATTGTATTAAGTACTCCTTATCTCCTGTATACTTCTTCTTGGGTTTACAGGACTTGTAAAACAATGCCATAAGACCAGTGCAGTACACACAAGAAACAATCCAACTGGATTTCATATTCAGAAAAAGGATGAAAGAAAAGCGGTATAATAACCCAATAAAGCAATGCAATATGGGGGGGGGGGGGAGAAGGGGGAGCCAATTGCAATATCGCTACGCAGGGCATTTTTAAAAGAACATTTCATCTGACAGGTGGCTGCCTACAGTTTTGACCGCCGAGGGTTTTTCACAGACAATTCAGCTTGACTTCCTCCAGCTAATCAAACACCTGCATCTTTTTATCCGTCTCCCCTGGAATAAGCCAGGCGGGAACCGAAGCTAGTTCCCTTCTTGATTCCCGTTGCAGGTTTCCAGCCGAGGCGGAGCTGCTCGAGGTCTTCAGCACGGAGTTCCAGCTGCGTCTGCTGTGGGGCAGCCGAGGCGCCGAGAGCAGCCAAAGCGAGCGCTACGAGAAGTTCCACAAGGTCCTCACCGCGCTGTCCCACAAACTCGAGCCGACGGTGCGCTCCAGCGAATTGTAGCCCGGCAGCCCAGGCTCTTGAGCTGGACTAGCAAAGGAGGATGCCGCCAGCTTGGCAGCCTGCGGCCTTCTCTCTGCGTAGCCCAGAAAGGGGGCTGTTTTGGGTTGATGCAGGGTTGGAATCTGGAATCCGGATCTGTGACGGTGGCAAGGAGTGAAGTGGAGCAGCTCAGGCCTTTTGCTGCAGCAGTTGCTGACAATCAGCATCCAGAAGGTAGAAGAAGCGGTTTCTTGCTTGGGAAAAGCCGGCAACCTGCGCGTCTCCTCCTGGCTGCCACGACTGCCTTTGCAAAGGAGCCTGAGGATGCTTTTTGCAACTGTGCCAGCCAGGTCGTAGGCAGCTGCTCTCAGGTGCTTTGCCTTCCTGAACGCGAGCTGCTGCAAAAGACCCAAGGCTACGTGGCAGTGTACAAACTTGGTGTGGATTCATCCTTTGGCCGTGGCTGACTCCGAGGTCTCACACGTCCGCTTGAGGCCAGAATGTAAAAGTTAATCTTCCTTGTTCCTTTGCTGGTTGGCTTCGTCTGGAGGGTTATCGGTGTCCACAACTTTCTTAGGCTGCAATACTACTTAGGAATAAGTCCCGCTGAAACCGGCGGGACTTACTTCCGCATGAATGTCAATGCAGGGGCTTCTTGTCTGTGTCCCCCCATCCCATTTCACAGAGCAAGGAGGCCGCCGGCTCACAGCCTTTGTCCACAGCCGCTCCTGGTCCAAGGAGTTGAGCTCACCAATTCTTCTGTGCCAAAGACTTGGGATTTGGCTGGGGCAATCTCCCCCCCTCCCCTCCCCACATTCTTATGCAGAGGCAACTGATCTATACCCATCCCCAGGGCCAATTCTAGGTTTTGGAGGGCCTTGGGGCAGAATTCCCAGGGGCCCCTTTCTTAGTCACTCACCCATGCGCAGGGGTCAGTTTATCGAAAAATAGGTGGCGGAGCTCATTAGCATAACTCATTAGCATATGCCGCTCCCCCCAGCCAAAATCTACCCGATGCAAGAAAGGAGAGCCCCAGGCGAGCGAGGCCTGCTTGGGCTGACTAGAGATCCAGCCAACCCAAGCAGGTCTTGCTTGTCTGGGGCTCTCCTGGGCTGCTCCCTGCCCCAGTCCAAAGGCCAGCAAGCCACTCGCCACCCTAAAGGACATAAGAAGTGGAGAAAGGGTGCCATGGGCTTCTCCAGGGATTAATGAGGACTACTGGGGGTGTGGCAAAGCTCTTGGTGGCTAGCTGGCTGCCCGCTCTCCTAATCCAGGGATTGTTATGCAGCTGCACGTACCGTTCAATGAACAAGTGGGGGGGGGGGAGCCCTCAGAAAGGTTCAGGAGCTGTGCTCCTGTGAGCTCCTGCTGAATCCGAGGCCTGCGCATGTGTCTCGACACCAGTCTGTGCCTCCCTCCTTGCCCTGCCCACAGCCATGCGCACTGCCTGCAGCCCTTTCCCTGATGGGCCATAGGTGCAACTGGACGCCTGGGTCGCAAAATGCAAGTGAGGGAGACGGCATGTTGCAGGGGGGGGGGGTGTGCCCTGGCAGAAGCTCCGGTAGCCATCCCATCTGAGGGCATGCGGACGCCAGCCCCGCCCGTCCTCCCTGTGTCCTTGGAAGCAAGCAAGATGGCGTCCTTGTATTCAGTGCTTCCCTGCCCCTATCAGTCAGCGGAAGTCAGAGGAAGGAAACAACAATGTCCAGCCATGGGTTTCTAAATGTTGCTCGGATTATGCAGCAGCGAAGGAGGCCTGGGTTCGAGTGTCTGTCGGTATAGCCCGTGCTCTCACATCTCTCCCCAAAAGGTTGGACCGGGCCAGGGGCCCCATCTCCCGTCCAGCCCTTGCCATCCTGAAGTTTCCCTTTACCTCTGCGTCGGTCTCTGGCCTTTCCAGTCCGTCTTTCATCTTGTGAGGCCTTTTCTGCCTGTAAATAGAAGATCCACCTTGGTGTGTAAATATCTCTCTCTATATATATATCTATAAATATTCAAAAGGGACAATTGTTGTAAATAATTACTCACCTCGAGATTTTTTTTTTGTCTTGTAAATTAATGTACATATACCATGGAGTGTCTCTCTTTCGGTTCTTGCATACAATAAACTTTTATGCTTTTTTTTTCTTCAAGGCAGGCTCTTCTGCTGACCTTTGCCCCCCCCCCCCCCGGAAAAGTAATCCCTGCTCTTCAAAAAGAGCAGCACCGTTTCTGTATCTACTTTGTCCGACCTGTTTTAGCGTAAGATGGAGAGTGCTAAACCTTTTCCACACAAAGCGTGCCTTTTTGGCATCTTGCAGACTGGATCTAGAACCAGGTGGCCAAACCTTTTTTTAACATAAGAGCCACAGAGAATAAATGTCAGATGTTTGAGAGCATCAAGGGAGGGAGTGAGGCAAATAGATAGGAGGAAGGGAGAGGGAGGGAGGGAAAGAAAGCAACTTTCACTTTACATGCATTTTCCAAGCTGCTGGCTGGCTTGGAAAAGTGATTTAAAGAGACAAATGCCTTCTCCAATGGGGTGGCGGGAGACTCAAGAGCCACACAATATGGGTGAAAGAGCCACATGTGGCTCCCGAGCTACAGTTTGGCCACCCCTGGTCTAGAACTTCAACAGTGTCCTAGTTTGGGCCTACAGAGGGATCAGCGTGACTGCGACAGAATCATGTTTAAATGGAGAAATGGACTTCCAGCGTACAAAATCTGTTGGATTTAACTACAATTTGCTTTTAGGGAACTGACCTGCCCACGCACACCTCCATTCCACACCCCATGACTTGTCCTGGTTTTAAGTGTTTTGTCCTATTGATTGTTCATCTCCTGTGTTTGCCTTGCCAGCACGTTTTTAGCAGCCCATTTGTTTTCCTTAGTAAGTTCACAAACGTTTCTCTCCATCCCATCAAGCACAAACAGACCGAGTTTTCTTTCACTGCCGCTGTAGTTATCGTCTATTCCGTCACCGTTCCCACTTCCCTCTGTGCTCTTCCCGGAAGTGCTGCTTGTTGGTTGCTTGAGGAATACATTTCCTTTAGTCCTGAACACATTTGCCATTTGTTCCTGAAAGGGAACAAGGGTGAGCAGGTGGTGACTGGACAGTGGGAGGGACTGCAAAAAATTATTTTATAGTCCTGGTGTTCCAAGATGCTTGACAATCCACGGAGGGAACCTTAGTGGAGCAAAGTACCGAAGGTGTGTCTATGTGTTGTTTGTTCATTCACTCCTTTGTTCGAATAAACAGGAACGGGATGGGGACGGAGAAGGACCTCCAAAACGCTGTTGTGTTATAATTCTTATTATAGCATTGGAGAAAGTCCAGAAAAGGGCAACTAGAATGATTAAAGGGCTGGAACACTTTCCCTATGAAGAAAGGTTGAAACGCTTGGGACTCTTTAGCTTGGAGAAACGCCGACTGCGGGGTGACATGATAGAGGTTTTCAAGATAATGCATGGGATGGAGAAAGTAGAGAAAGAAGTACTTTTCTCCCTTTCTCACAATACAAGAACTCGTGGGCATTCGATGAAATTGCTGAGCAGCCAGGTTAAAACGGATAAAAGGAAGTACTTCTTCACCCAAAGGGTGATTAACATGTGGAATTCACTGCCACAGGAGGTGGTGGCGGCCACAAGCATAGCCACCTTCAAGAGGGGTTTAGATAAAAATATGGAGCAGAGGTCCATCAGTGGCTATTAGCCACAGTGTGTGTGTATGTATAAAAATTTTGCCACTGTGTGACACAGAGTGTTGGACTGGATGGGCCATTGGCCTGATCCAACATGGCTTCTCTTATGTTCTTATGTTCACACAGACTGCTTTACAACAACACAAGCAGTTTCTTAAAAGACACCAGCCTTTTCTGTTGCCATGATGCTAAGGACCAAATAACGCTCTCGCCCATATGATGGTGAGGAGCAGTTTGTGATAGACCAGGGGTGGCCAAACTTGCTTAACCTAAGAGCCATATAGAATAAACACCAGACGTTTGAGAGCCACAAGACATGGACATCAGATGTTTGTGAGCCACCTGACAGAAAGGAAGGGAGGGAAAGATGGGAAGGAGAGGTAGAAAGCAAGCAACTTTAAATGCATTCTCCCAGGTTGACAGCTGACTTGGCCAAGTGATTTAAAGAGACAAATGCCTTCTCCAGGGCAGTGGGGGCTTTGAGAGCTGCACAAGATGTGTGAAAGAGCCACATGTGGCTCCTGAGCCACAGTTTGGCCACCCCTGTGATAGACGAACATTAATTAGCAAAATGTGGTATGAGAAAAAGGAGTGGCTTTTTCACGCATTTGTCAGCATTTGTGTTAATTGCTGACTTTTACAGATGAAGATAATGCCCATTTAATTTCCCCCCAAATACATAATTTATCAATTCTTTCAATGGGCATCTCTCTTCTATTTAAATGAGACTTCAAAAACATGGATTAATGCCAGAGTGTTCACAGCCTTTCACAGTCACATGCATTTCTGTAAACACTTTGGTGGGCAGGGGGGGGAGAATCACCGTGTTGGAGTGGTTAGAACAGGATCCAGGAGATGCAGGTTTGAATCCCCATCCACCTGGGTGACTTTAGACCACTCACAACCTATCCTACCTCATAGGTCTGCTGTGAGACAAAAGCGGAGCAGAGGAAAACGATGGAAGTTGCTTTGGGTCCTTATTGGTGAGAGGCAGTATAAATGAACTTCCATGCGTTAAAAACAGAATGACCATTCCAGTTGAATATCACTGGTTTAACCAGGTCCCGGCCTTCTGACCAAGGCAATTGGAAATGTAATTTAGTCCAGATCCTGGGTGAAAACCTTGTATCCCAGCCAAAGATCATGTAGCATTATTTTAAAATCTTTTTTTTTAAAAAACTACTTGTTCTTAAAATGATCAAGTCATTTAGAGGAGACTCGCATGGGTCCAGGAGATTAAATATGCAAACCAGTAATTTCTTGTTCTGTGTGGTCTCAAGTTGCAAGTGACTTATAGAGGGAAACAGAGGTGGTTGGTGATTGCCTGCCTCTGCGTAGCAACCTTGGGCCTCCTTAGTGGTCCATCTGAATAGTAAAAAGGGCTAACCAAGGGGTGTCAAACTCATTTGCTACAAGGGCCGGATCTGACATAAAAGAGACCATGTTGGGCTGGGCCGTGTGTGTACCTATTCAAGATTAGGTAGCTGAGATATAAACTTTTTAAAGGACACAGACAAACACGACTAAAGATTTTTTAAAAACTTCAAATAAAACATGCTTAAAACATTAGCATTCGTTGGTCTTAAAGGTGCTTTCTTTGCATTTCTCCCATGGGATCCAGGGAACTGGGCAAAGGAAGCTCTGACTCTTTCCCTCCCTCCCCAGGAGGGGAGGAGCCTCAACCAATGGCAACGACTGAGGTTTTGCTCTGTAGCTCCTGTGTGATTGAGCAAGCCTTGCAAAGCAAGCTGAGATGCAGAAGGAAGCAAGAGAGAGGAAGAAGGAAGCAGACAAGAGCCAGTTGCTCGGAGGCCTGACAGGAGCCTTCTGGGGGCCTGATTCAGCCCCTGGGCTGCATGTTTGACACCTTGCTTAGCTTCTGAGATTAGAGAAGCCTGGGCCTTCCAGGTCAGGGATTTTTATTCTTCCTAACTTCAAGTTAGAAGGAATATTTCTAAGATTCTTACCAGAGCCTTTGCAGAAAAGACACAATTACATGTGCCAACACGACCATATTAAACCCTCTAATTTGCAACCTCTAAAGTACCAAGAGATGCATCTTTAAGCACACAGCGATACTTTCCCAAAGAATATTTGTAGCCAACCGTTTTCTGCTTCTCCTACGATTGTTCTGGGCATGAAGTTATCTATTCACAGCTCCATGTAACATTATGCATTAGTTGTTAACAATAGACAATAGATCTGGGTGGTGTTTTGTTGTTTTTGCCATTGCGTGAGTTGTCTGTCCAAGGCAAAACCTCAAATCACTAGAACGGTAAAGAAAAACACATGCTTGCAGCATTACACAGAAATTAAAACCAGTTCTCAGGCTTACCAGTGCTAATGCCCTAAATAACACACCTCCATCAAGTCCTCAACAATTCCAAATCCTGAAAGAGCCATTTCACTAAACGGTCCATTGTGCAACTGAGTCAGATGCCATTTGGCTGGTGAAATGGCATCGAAAAAGGAAGTTTCTTTGCCATGGAGTGCTCCATCTGATTTGGCCTGAATCTTCTACCAGTGGTACCCAAAAATCAGTGCTTCCTCTAAGCTGTGGTGTCTTGTGAGCAAAAATTCTACCTCATGAGCTGCTGGCATTCAAAGTTGTGAGCTACTGCATAAAATTAGTTTGCTCTGGGGCCATTTTTCCTGAGCTAAGACAAAAATGTGTGAGCCGGAGGCTAAAAAACTGCGAGCTAGCTCACGCTAACTCAGCTTAGAGGGCACACTGTGCTCAAAATGTCTCCCCCATTCCCTTTTGTTTCTTCATCTCATCTCAACGCCACAGTGCTGCGACTCAAAGAAGAGGATGCCTGGGAGTGACATTCTCCAAGGCACTTAGGTGGCTGGAATTCCAGTCTCTGTCTAGCCTCGGCTGAGCTGCCAGTCAAGCACTTCTAAGTTCCCCTGAGCTTTTTAGAAATCAACTGGATCCATAAGCTTTGGAGATAAAATTACCTGGGTCTTGCAGAGCAGAGACAGCAGGACCACTGGGCAAAAGCTACGTTGGGGCATTTTGCATGGTCCACATTGCTTACATCCACTGCAGGAATACTTCTGCAGTGCTAAAAAAGGTAAAGGTAGTCCCCTGTGCAAGCACCAGTCATTTTCGACTCTGGGGTGACGTCGCACCATGACGTTTTCACGGCAGACTTTTTACGGGGTGGTTTGCCATTGCCTTCCCCAGTCATCTACGCTTTCTCCCCAGCAAGTGGGGGTACTCATTTTACCGACCTTGGAAGGGTGGAAGGCTGAGTCAACCTGGAGCCAGCTACCTGAACCCAGCTTTCGCTGGGATCGAACTCAGGTCATGAGCAGAGTTTGGACTGTAGTACTGCAGCTTTACCACTCTTCGCTATGGGGCTCTTTTGTTTTTTAGCTCTGCAGTGCTACACTTTACATAAAGCCTAGTTCAGGGGTGGGCAAACTGTGGCTCTTTCACACATAACTGTGTGGCTCTCAAAGCTCCCACTGCCCTGTTAGCCAGCTTGGAGAAGCCAAGCCAGCTGGCAGCTTGGAGAATGCATTTAAATAAAGTTGCTTTCTTTTCACCTTTCCCTCCCTCCCCATCTATTTGCCTCCCTCCCTCCCTTGCCCTGTGTGAAACAATGGTGATGGCAGGGGTGTGTGGCCTAATATGCAAATTAGTTCCTGCTGAACTTTTTCTACAAATAAAGCCCTAATCAGTATGAATAGTAACTGGCAGCAAAACCTCCAAACCCAACATCGGTCTCATCTTCTGCGATATAAAGAAAATGCACGCTAAAAAAATAGGACAGTTGTGCTCAAAATAATGGGGTTTTTTACTTTTATTGTGGCAACAAGTAATCTTCCACTGTATGAACCTGATGCTCCTTTCTCCAAACGGACTTATCTGGAAATAGTCACTATTCAAAAATGCACTCTTCAGTTCCCATTGCTTTCAACCCCTACAATAAATCGAGTAAGCGAATTTCTCCAGGTCATTCAAGCTCTCTGAAGGAAAAGTTTAAATTTCATTCCGAAGGCCAAATCAAGAGGACTTCACTTTCTTTGGAAAACAAGCATCCTGACAAAAGCGGCCTCCACCATTAAGAGAGATTTCTGTGTAAATCCTCCACTTCCAGTGCCCACATGTTCCTATGCAAGACGCTGTCCGTAAGAGCTGTCATCTTCACTGCTCGAAGGACGGGCTTCGGGCTACAAGACAGAACCTGCCCCATCACCATCACGTACTTCCCGGCACTGAGGCAAGGCCGCCCTTTGGGGACCTTGTCTGCTCCCTGAACTGTGAAAGAGCCACTTTCATCTTCAATATGCACGGTCGAGCCGTCCTGGTCCACGATGAGCACCGTGCCCTGCATCCACACCAGAGGAACTGCCAAAGGGGGACATCCATACTCCTCCCGAGACAACAGCCACGGACCACCAGGAACCCGAGAGCACCGTCTCAGCTGTGCAGCCAGAACCTTCACTGGTGGAGACTGCAATGAGAGGTCCTCTGACATCACTACACTCCTCCTTCCTGCCTGTTTTCACCTATTAAAAAAGCACACGCAATAACTTAAGATATGGGGCAAAAGATATGAATGGCTTGTGCTGGGTCTCAGCTGACTGATCTTTACCAAAAAAAGAAAAAGGGGAAAAAAATAAGAGAACCAAATTTCTTTCAGAAACAGAAAGTAACAGGATGCTTAGACTAACAGAACTCTCCAAAACAGAGAAATGCCTTTTTCCAGGAAAAGAATTTATAAATGGGATCTTATAAATAAAGCAACGCACAAACACACTACAGTTGCAATACCTACAAATTTTGCAAACTAAAAACATAAAAAGGAGGAAAAAAACTAAAACTAAAAACATAAAAATGAGAAAAAAAATGTCAAGAGGGTTTGAAAATCTGCTACAAAAAATGATCCTAGTACTGTATAATTCAGATAAAGGACCAGTGTACACCAAACAATGGGGAACATGAATGGTACAACTACTGCTGTAGTAGTAGTATATGGATAATTATACTCATATACCTCATACCTAAATGTAAGAAGCATTTCTAAGAATTCTTAACTGATGGTATATGATATCTCCAAATAGATATATAGAGTGGTCCTCAGAGTTATTCAGACTTCTAACTCCAAAGAAGATAGACGGTAACTGTTCAATACTTAACTTTTAGCTACTTTAATACTCAAAAGCTATGTTGGGGAGGGGGGGGGGAATGGTCATATTTTCGCTGCTGGTGGAACAGTCACACAGTAATAAGATTCCAGGCAAGAAGAAAATGTCAAGAAAACTAGAGGTTACAAGATACAGTTGGAACCAATCTCTTTTTTGCTTAAACATATTAGATGAAAAAAGAGCCCCGTGGCACAGAGGGGTAAAGCTGCAGTACTACAGCTGGAGCCCTCTGCTCACGACCTGAGTTCAATCCCAGCGGAAGCTGGTTCAGGTAGCCGGCTCCAGGTTGACTCAGCCTTCCATCCTTCCGAGGTCGGTCAAATGAGTACCCAGCTTGCTGGGGGGGGGGGGGGGGAAGCATAGATGACTGGGGAAGGCAAGGGCAAACCACCCCGTAAAAAGTCTGCTGTGAAAACATGAAAGCAACGTCACCCCAGAGTCGAAAACGACTGGTGCTTGCACAGGGGACTACCTTTACCTTTATTATCCTCCAAATTAAAAAATTTAGGTAAAGTGTACCAAGGTAACAGGTATTCTCAAACCACTTATAAATGGAAACAGGACATAGAAAACTTTCGAAAATTCTCAAGTTACCCTGAGTCAGTGCAGCAGCACATATGGTGGCCTGACATTAGGGATCCCCGCCAGTGTTCCCCCTAAACTGAGTTAGCATGAGCTAGCACACAGCTTTTTAGCCTCCAGCTCACACATTTTTGTATTAGCTCAGGAACGATGGCCCCAAAGCACACTCATTGATGCAGGAGCTCACAACTTTAATGCCAGCAGCTCACAAAGTAGAATTTTTGCTCACAAAACTCTGCAGTTTGATGCCAGGTCTTGGAAAATGCCTGGAGACTTTGGGGGTGGATCCGGGAGAGGGTGGGGCTTGGGAGGGGCCTCAGCATAGTCCAATGCCACAGAGCCCCCCCTTCCAAAAAGCCATGTTCCCCAGGAGAGCTGCTCTCTGCCAGCTGGAGATCAGTTGGGAAAGCAGGAGAGTTCCAGGCCCCATCTGGAGGCTGACAACCCTATAGCAAACCAAGTACTTTTACAAGGAGGCTGGACACCCCTACAATACTTCACTATTCTGAAGTAAGTCAATCATTTTGGGTGCAGCGAGGTGCAAGATTAAGATAGCACAGGATTATAATCGGACAGAAAAACATTGTTTAACAGCTATTTAAGTCTACAGGCTTTATGATTAATTCTGCCCCACCCCTCCAATTGTAAAATCACTTGTACTCAAGGGCAGGGCAGAATAAATAACCAATCTAAACAGTTCTACTGAAACTAACCAGGAGCCTAGGGTTGCCAAGTCCAATTCAAGAAATATTTGGGGACTTTGGGAGTGGAACCAGTAGCAAGCATAACTGTACTCTGAAGGGAGTTCTGGCCATCACATTTAAAGGGACTGCAAGCCTTTTCAATGCCTTCCTTCCATAGGAAATAATGGATGGGGCACCTTCTTTGGGGGCTCATAGAATTGGACCCTGTGGTCCAATCTTTTTGAAACTTGGAAGGCATTTTGAGGAGAGGCACCAAATGCTCTGCTGAAATTTTGGTGCCTCTACCTCAAAAAACAGCCTCCCCGCCAAGAGCCTCAGATACCTATAGATCAATTATCCATTATACCCTATGGGAATTGGTTTCCACAGGGAATAATGGAGTGCCCAGCAGACACCCCCCCACCCCCCGCTTTCTGATAACCCTGAAGCAGAGGGAGAACTCCAAACTAGGGGATCCCCTGCCCCCACCTGGGGATTATACAACACACAAAGAGTAACACGGCAAAAGGACAGGAAATCAAAGGCACAGAGCCCACCGTGAAAACCAGCTTCTATTATTAAATTATACAAAATCAACATAAATTAACACACTCCTATATAAATGTCACCATCATAAATTACACCAAAGCAACCCTAACATTCAGTCCTTAGTACAAAAAGGAAGCATTGACACCAAGTAGGGTTGCCAATCCCCAGGTGGGGGCAGGGGATCCCCCCGGTTTGGAGGCCCTCCCCCTGCTTCACGGTCGTCAGAAAGCGGGGGGAGGGAAGGGAAATGTCTGCTGGGAACTCTGTTATTCCATATGGAGATTTATTCCCATAGAAAATAATGGGGAATTGATCTGAGGGTATCTGGGGCTCTGGGGAGGCTGTTTTTTGAGGTAGAGGCACCAAATTTTCAGTACAGCATCTAGTGCCTCTCCCCAAAATACCCTCCAAATTTCAAAACGATTGGACCAGGGGGTCCAATTCTATGAGCCCCAAGAGAAGGTGCCCCTATCCTTCATTATTTCCTATGGAAGGAAGGCATTGAAAAAGGTGTGCTGTCCCGAACTCCCTTGGAGTTCAATTATGCTTGTCACACCCTTGTTCCTGGCTCCACCCCTAATGTCTCCTGGCTCCACCCCCAAAGTCTCCTGGCTCCACCCCCAAAGTCCCCAGATATTTCTTGAATTGGACTTGGCAACCCTAACACCAAGAGTCCTTCTTTCATTTTGTGGTAAAATTTTCAATTCATCCCATGGAATCCTGGTGTGGTACTCCAGATGATTAATGGATGCAGCCAATAATCCAAATATCCAAGGCCAAGGTCGTACTGAACCCTTGTTTCGTGTAAGCTTCTTCAAGCTGCAATAATCCTCCTAGCAATAAGGCCAACATAGCCGGCTCGTTTCTAAGTGACCCCCAGAAAGGTGCCCAATCCTACAGGAGCCCCCAAATCCCCGCGTTTCCTCCTCCCCGCAGCCTCAAGCGCCACCTACCCGCGCCTTTTCCTCTCGGCCGCCGAGGGACAACCTGGAGCCTCAACGCGACCTCCAACCTCTTCCCGCCAAATCACCAGACCACGCCCCCTGCAGGCCAGACTCCGCCCTCTTCGCGCAGGTACTGGGCGGAGGGAGCGGGCGAGCGCGGGAAATCGCCCTGCCAGAGGAGCCTATCACAGCTGCGCCCCGCCTGAGCGCCGCGGTGCAGGCTGGGAGTTCGCGTGGCCAGCCGGGTCCGGGGATCGAGCGGGGCCGAGCGGCTCGGGCACGCGCGATGGGGAGGGGCTGGGTGGCCCTGGCGCTGCTGCTGCCGCCTCTGGTGGGGTCGGTGCTCTCGGGCGCCCCCTGGGAGCTGAGCTCCTGGCACTGCAGCTTCTCGGGCTCTTGCGAGTGCGACTTCCGGCCGGACCTGCCAGGTGAGCGGGAGGGGGAGGGGCTGAAGGTGAGGGGGTGGATTGGTTGCCAGACTCCCGGTGGGACCTGGAACTTGGGAGGGCAGGAGGGATTGCATCAGTGCTCAGTTCTCCTGGCTCTTTGAACATATGAAGCTGCCTGATGCTGAATCAGACTCTCAAAGTCAGTATTGTCTACTCAGACTGGCAGCGGCTCTCCAGGGTCTCAAGCTGAGGTTTTTCACGCCTACTTGCCTGGACCCTTTTGAGTTGGAGAAGCCGGGGTTTGAATCTGGGACCTTCTGCTTACCAAGCAGATGCTCTACCACTGAGCTGCCATCCCTCCTCTACAGGTCCCCTTAGAGGTCCAGGGAAATTCTGATTGCCACTTCGGGGTTAGAAAGCAGATTTTCTCCAGGCCAGCTTGGACAGGGATCCTGGAGGGGTTTTGCCATCTTCTGGGTGTGAAGCAGGACTGGATCGACATGTTTTTTGAGGGGCGGGGGGCAAAATTAAAAAATGATGCCCCCTTGTGGGCCCATTCTATCTTATGGACCCATAAAATAGAATGGACTCCATGCCTAATTTTGCGCCCCCCCCCCCCCTCTGGTGGAGCCCTTGGCAAGCGCCTCCTCCACCCCTCCCTAGTTCTGGCCCTGGTGTGGAGTGGGGGTCGCTGGGGGTGTGGAGGGGGAGGTATTTGTGGATTCCCTGCATTGTGCAGGGGGTTGGACTGGATGACTCTGGAGATCCCTTCCAACTTTATGATTCTCATGATCCCTTGGAATTACAACTCACATCCAAACTGCAGAGAGCCGTTCCCCTGGAGAAAATGGCTGGTTTGGAGAGTGGACTCTATGGTAATGTATCCCGCTGGAGTCCTTGTCCTCCCCAGACTCCATCCCCAACTTTCCTGGAGTTTCCCAGTCTGGATCTGGCAAACCTAGTTACCAACTCTGAATTGGGAAATGCCTGGAGACTTAGGGACAGAGCCTGAGAAGAGAAAGGATCGATGGGACTCGAAGCAGAGTGTTATGTCTGGTTGCCAATTTTGGGCCAGGAAACACCTGGAGATTCAGGGATAGAGCAGCCATTTTCTCCAGGAGAACTGATCTCTGTTGTCTGGAGGCCGGTTGCAATACCAGATCTCCAGGCCCCACCTGGAGGTTAGCAACCCTAGTCCACCCTCCAGGGCAGCTACTTTTCTCCAGGAGAACTGATCTCTGTTGTAATTCTGGGAGCTCTCCAAACTGCACCTGGAGGCTCCCAATCAACTGTGAGGGGAGGGGATTTTGATGGAGGGGGAGGTATTTGGGAAGGTGAGGCAAAGTGATTTTGGAAAAGAAGGGAAGGGGGGCTACAGTGGTATTTCTGATGGCTTAAGACAGGGGTGGCCAACAGTAGCTCTCCAGATGTTTTTTGCCTACACCTCCCATCAGCCCCAGCCATTGATCATGCTGGCTGGGGCTGATTGGAGTTGTAGGCAAAAAACATCTGGAGAGCTACCGTTGGCCACCCTTGGTTTAAGAGATGATGGGTTGAGAGAGCAGGGCCACTTTTCCTACGGCAAGGCAAAAATGGGTGAGCCGGAAGCCACAAAACTGTGAGCTAGCTCACACTAACTCAGCTTAGAGGGAACATTGGTGGCAATTATTATTCCTATCCGTGGTTTCTCCAGCCCTTCATTCTCTCGATTCCCAATTCGTTCCAGGTCTAGAATGTCATTTAGCTCTCTACCTGGCAGGCCAGCATCTGGTAAAGCAGCTCGTCGTGAAAGGGGTGAGGGAGTTTGTGCAAAACCAGGCTCCCGTGAAGCCTCTGGTGATGTCGTTCCACGGCTGGACGGGCACGGGCAAAACCTACGTGAGCTCTCTCCTGATTCGCTACCTCTTCCGGGCCGGGCACCTCAGCCCGTACGTCCACCAGTTCTCTCCAGTGCTTCACTTCCCTCACGCGGAACACGTTGAACAGTATAAGGTACAGAGACTGCCTTTCCGTGCTGAACAGCTAGCTTTCTTGTCTGGTGGCGCTTCATATTGTTGGAAGTGGAGGGCTTTGCACTTGCCGCCTATCGCAAACCAGGAGGCGGCACCAAGGATAGACATCAGGACCAGCGTTCCCTCTTAAGCTGCAATGTTTTGTAAGCAAAAATTCTACTTTGTGAGCTCCTGGTATTAAAGCAGTGAGCTCCTGCATCAGTGATTGTGCTCTGGGGTCCTCCTTCCTGAGCTAAGACAAAAATGTGTGAGCTGGAGGCTAAAAATCTGTGAGCTAGTTCACGCTCACTCAGCGTAGAAGGAACGCTGGTCAGGACACACAGAGCCAGTTTGGTGTAGTGGTTAAGTGCACGGACTCTCATCTGAGAGAACCGGGTTTGATTCCCCACTCCTCCGCTTGTCTGTTGTGGGGGAGGAAAGTAAAGGAGATTGTGCGTTACTTTGAGATTCCAATATCATCTAATTCTTTCCCTCCTGCTATCTGATACTTTCCTTTGAAGCAGAATGCTGTTTTTAGAGTGCAGTTTCTTTTCACACTTCCTGTTGTACGCACACAGAAGAAGAAAATATTGGATTTTTATCTCGCCATTCACTCTGAATCTCAGAGTCTCAGAGCAGTCACAATCTCCTTTACCTTCCTCCCCCACAACAAACACCCTGTGAGGTGGATGGGGCTGGGAGAGCTCTCGCAGAAGCTGCCCTTTCAAGGACAACTCCTGCAATAGCTATAGCCAACTCAAGGCCATTCCAGCAGGTGCAAGTGGAGGAGTGGGGAATCAAACCCTGTTCTCCCAGATAAGAGTCTGCATACTTAACCACTACACCAAACTGGCTCTCAGTGATGCTGCATGATCTCTCCATCTTGCACCATGATGCTGCATGATCTCTCCATCTTGCACCATGGTGGCTGGACATGCATCCAGCACCATCAAGTTTGTAAGAATAGGCAATCTATGCCTCTCTCTCACCTGCACTCTCATGCATGTATTTCCTTTAATAAAAGTTGTTTATTATCTTGGGTGCGTTCACAGTACACTAAACAATGCATTTTGTAACTGGATTTCTACTGTATAAGAATAGCAGAAATCCAGTTGCAAAACGCATTATTTGATGTAGTGTGAATGCCCCCTTAGAACTAATTGCTGAGTCTGTGTCACTGTGTTAAGTCTGCTGCCACCCGCAGCCCCACCCCTGCTGTGTTGATCACTCTGCGACTTTTACGTGGTTCTCTGGCAGTGCCAAGTGCAGCGAATCTGACACATACTAGGTCTCTTATAGTTCTTTATATTTAATTCATTTGTACCTCACCTTTAGCCCCAGTGGGGCTCCAGAGCAACTTAGGTCATTCTCCTCTCTTCCGTTTTATCCTCACAGTAACCCTGTGAGGTAGGTTAGGTGGAGAGTATGTGATTGGCCCAAGGTAACCCAATGAGCTTCCACGGCACAAGTGGGGATTCGAACCTGGGTCTTCCAGATTCTAGTCTGCCACTCTTAACCATTGTGCCACCTTGGCTGTTGTGACTCTTTTTAGATAAAGGATCTAGGCGTTTGAGTTAGCCTCATCCTAACCTTCAGGATTTCTGTGCTTCCTGTAACGATGCTGTTTGTGTGGTTTTGCCTGCGTGCTAAAATCAGAACGAGGAAGTGGATTAGCGGAGCCCTTGCATAAGGATGACACCCACACCTGTAAAGCATTCTGTATTTTGACAAATCAGAAAGGCAGTTCCCTGTGCAAGCACCAGTCGTTTCCGACTCTGGGGTGACGTCGCATCACAACGTTTTCATGGCAGACTTTTTGCGGGGTGCTTTGCCATTGCCTTCCCCAGTCATCTACACTTTCCCCCCAGCAAGCTGGGGACTCATTTGACCGACCTCAGAAGAATGGAAGGCTGAGTCAACCTTGAGCCGTCTACCTGAACCCGGCTTCTGCCGGGATCGAACTCAGGTCGTGAGCAGAGCTTAGGACTGCAGTCCTGCAGCTTTACCACTCTGTGCCACGGGGCTGTTTTGACAGACATTAACAACTCATCAGGTCTGGAGTAGACCCCTGAAAGAACTATTTAAAAAAAAAAAAGAGTTCCTGTTATTATGTTTCTATTCTGTATTTCTTTCCAGAAGGACCTGAAGAGTTGGATCCATGGGAATCTGACCCATTGTGGCCGGTCGCTCTTTCTCTTTGACGAGATGGATAAGATGCACCCCGGCTTGATCGATGTGATTCTTCCATTTTTGGGACCCTCTTGGGTCATGTATGGAACCAACTATAGGAAGGCCATCTTCATATTTATCAGGTACAAACAGATTAAATGGCACAAAAGAAATCTGGGCGAAATTCTCCAATGCAGAATCGTTTGCTGGCCAAGGGCATGATTCTTCCTTCCAGCCATAAGAGAATGTGAGAGAAGCCATGTTGGATCAGGCCAATGGCCCTTCCAGTCCTATACTCTGTGTCACACTGGGGCCAGGACACTAGAAGTCCTCACACTGTCCCCCCCCCCCACAAGCACCAAGAATACAGAGCATCACTTGCCCCAGACAGAGAGTTCCATCAATTTGTGGCTAATAGCCACTGATGGACCTCTGCTCTATATGTTGATCCAGTCCCCTCTTGAAGCTGTCTATGCTTGTAGCTGCCACCACCTTCTGTGGCAGTGAATTCCACATGTTAGTCACCCTTTGGGTGAAGAAGTATTCTTTTAATTTGTTCTAACTCGACTGCTCAGCAATTTCATTGAGTGCCCACGAGTTCTTGTATTGTGAGAAAGGGAGAAAAGGACTTCTTTCTCTACCTTCTCCATCCCGTGGATAATTTTGTAAACCTCTCTCATGTCACCCCACAGTTGACGTTTCTCCAAGCTAAAGAGCCCCAAGTATTTTAACCTTTCTTCATAGGGAAAGTGTTCCAGCCCTTTAATCATTCTAGTTGCCCTTTTCTGCACTTCTCTTTTGTGTACTTCAGAGCATTAGATGGCTTGCTGGTCGCATTGAACCCAGTAGGGCCCAGCCTCAACATGGCTCAGCTCAGCGCACTCTGAGGGAGGGAGGGCAACGATGGAGCACAGTGCTGCATTGCAGCACCAGGGAGGGGGAGATGGCAGGCAGCAATGGGGAGGCAGACCGACAAACTAGGTGGGTGTCGTGGGCACCAGGAAAGGGGGAGATCCCAATTTTGCGCCCCCTCCTCTTGGTGCCCTAGGCAACCACCTAGTTTGCCTAGTGGGCAAGCCGGCCCTGGTTCCAAGCAGAAGTTTCCCCTGCTTGAAAATGCCCGACTTTTAAGTCCCATTCCTGGTGGCCCAGCTGGTGTTTCTGTGCCCTCAGAGCACTGAGGCAAATGCCTGAAAACAGAATGGACGTCAGTCTTGCAGGACACCTTTTCCTAACGTCCTGCCTTGTTCTTGGGCAGCAATGCTGGAGGGGAACAGATCAACCAAAGGACTCTGGACTTCTGGCGAATCCGCAAAGACCGAGAGGAGATCACCCTTCAGGATCTAGAAGCATCAATTCTGGAAGCGGTTTTTGAAAATCCTCAAAGTGAGTGGCTTGTTTGAGGGAGGGGAGGAAGTGCAGGCGCTCCTTACTCATGCTCCTTTCCCTGAAGCCACTTCTCCCTTGTTTCCCCCCCACCCCAAACTCAGAGCCTAGCCAGGGGGGTAATAAACACAGGCAAGGGAAGAGGTTCTGCATCCCCTGAGAGCCAGCTGGGTGTAGTGGTTAAGAGCGGCAGACTCTAATCTGGAGAACCGGATTTGATTCCCCACTCCTCCACATGCAGCCAGCTGGGTGACCTTGGGTCAGCCACAGTTCTCTCAGAGCTGTTCTCTATGAGCCCCACCTACCTCACGGAGTGTCTGTTACGGGGAGAGGAAGGGAAGGACTGTTAAGTCGCTCCGAGACTTATTTGGGTAGTGAAGAGTGTAGTATAAAACCAAATCCCCATTCCTCCACATGCAGACAGCTGGGTGATCTTGGGTCAGCCACAGTTCTCTCAGAGCTGTTCTCTATGAGCCCCACCTACCTCACGGAGTGTCTGTTACGGGGAGAGGAAGGGAAGGACTGTTAAGTCGCTCCGAGACTTATTTGGGTAGTGAAGAGTGTAGTATAAAACCAAATCCCCATTCCTCCACATGCAGACAGCTGGGTGACCTTGGGTCAGCCACAGTTCTCTCAGAGCTGTTCTCTATGAGCCCCACCTACCTCACGGAGTGTCTGTTACGGGGAGAGGAAGGGAAGGACTGTTAAGTCGCTCCGAGACTTATTTGGGTAGTGAAGAGTGTAGTATAAAACCAAATCCCCATTCCTCCACATGCAGACAGCTGGGTGACCTTGGGTCAGCCACAGTTCTCTCAGAGCTGTTCTCTATGAGCCCCACCTACCTCACGGAGTGTCTGTTACGGGGAGAGGAAGGGAAGGACTGTTAAGTCGCTCCGAGACTTATTTGGGTAGTGAAGAGTGTAGTATAAAACCAAATCCCCATTCCTCCACATGCAGACAGCTGGGTGATCTTGGGTCAGCCACAGTTCTCTCAGAGCTGTTCTCTATGAGCCCCACCTACCTCATGGAGTGTCTGTTATGGGGAGAGGAAGGGAAGGACTGTTAAGTCGCTCCGAGACTTATTTGGGTAGTGAAGAGTGTAGTATAAAACCAAATCCCCATTCCTCCACATGCAGACAGCTGGGTGACCTTGGGTCAGCCACAGTTCTCTCAGAGCTGTTCTCTATGAGCCCCACCTACCTCATGGAGTGTCTGTTATGGGGAGAGGAAGGGAAGGACTGTTAAGTCGCTCCGAGACTTATTTGGGTAGTGAAGAGTGTAGTATAAAACCAAATCCCCATTCCTCCACATGCAGACAGCTGGGTGACCTTGGGTCAGCCACAGTTCTCTCAGAGCTGTTCTCTATGAGCCCCACCTACCTCATGGAGTGTCTGTTATGGGGAGAGGGAGGGAAGGACTGTTAAGTCGCTCCGAGACGTAGTGAAGAGTGTAGTATAAAACCAATTCCCCATTCCTCCACATGCAGACAGCTGGGTGATCTCGGGCCAATCACAGGTCTCTTTCAGCCCCACCTACCTCACAGGGTGTCTGTTGTAGGGAGAGGAAGGGAAGGCGACTGTAAGCTGCTCTGAGCGAAGGGCCCGGTATAAAACCAGCTCTTTTCCCCTACCAGTGCGGCACATCAAATTACTCACATACCTAACTGTACAAATTCAGCAGAAACCCAATTTTAATATGTTGTCGAAGGCTTTCGCAGCCGGAGTTTATTAGTTGTTGTAGATTTTCCGGGCTGTGTGGCCGTGGTCTTGGCATTGTGAGGCCTGATGTTTTGCCGGTAACTGTGACTGGCATCCGCAGAGATATGACCCAGAAAACTGGAGTTCTCTCTGACCCAGAGAGAACTCCAGTTTTCTGGGTCACACCTCTGTATCACGGGTTGTGATAGTGTCGCCTCTGCTTTCCCATTCATCCTGTGGGAATCCCTTCACATTTTCCTTAAAAACATTTGTTTCCTCTCTCCTCCTCCCCCCGCCCCGCCGTAGATGGATTCTGGAACTCTGGAATCATTGAGCAAGGCCTGATTGACCTCCTGGTCCCTTTCCTTCCGCTGAAGCAGCACCACGTGAAGCAGTGCGTGGCCAGTGAGATCGCCAGCCAGGGCCTGCAGATGTCACCTGATGCCATACAGGCTGTCGCCGACAGCATCTCTTACTTCCCGGAAGAGGAGAAAGTTTTCTCATCCACGGGCTGCAAAACCGTGGCTTCCCGCATCCCCATCTTCCTCTGAGCCGCCCGGAGGCGCTTCTTCCAAAAACCCAGCTGCTGCTCGCTCACTCGCGAGTTTGCTCAGGACAAATGGATGTAATTTCTCGATTCTGAAAATTCAGCCCAAAGACCGCCTCGCTGGTCATCGCTGGGACGAGACTTTCCGGAGCAGAGAGCGACGTTTACTTGGTTAGGAAACTGAAATGCACTTTATGAAGCTTGTGCTCTGCCCCGCGCCCTGTGGGGAGGGGGCTGCGATGTCGCAGAACAGAACGTTGACTGCTTTTTGTAGCATTTTATAGTGACTTCCTCCCCCGACATCTGTCGGAATTCAGTTGCCGTCCTGCAGCACAACTGACTTAAATTTTTTTCCTGGACTTTGAACTCTTACTTGGATGTTTTAAAATAGCATTTTTAAAACACACACACACACTGTGACAACATCAATGTGCTAAAGCCTACCGTCCACTTCGGGAGGTGACTTGGGATGCCTTTAAATATACGGGTTAGACTCTGGTGTAAACACAACACGGTTGCCTTTCGGGTTTACATTCTTTGTTGTCCTTAGGTGCTCTCGGAGGGTGTTTTCAACAGCCGCTGCCTCTAGTTAGGAGAAAACAAAACCAGCTCTGTCGGCCAGTGATGGACTTGGCCTTGGAACGGATCTGTCACCAGACTGGGATTCTAATGTCTCTATGTGGAAAAGTCAAACCAGATCTCTTTGGTGTTCCCTTTTCTGCGCCAGAAAGAACCGGGACTTCGGTTCTCATTTTGGCACCTCGATGTTCCTGAGGAGCCCACAAGTCAGAAAAGGTGCTGAAGTATTACTTTTGTTGTGCGGTGTACCGGAGAGAATCACAGGTCTTAAGTTGCTGTTGGAAGGTTTGACTGTGCTGCACTGCTGTTGGGTTGGGAGCCAGCGTGCAAATAATCACACAGCGCACAGTCCGTTGTCATTTAATGGCTGGAAATCCTTTGCCGCAAACCGTGACCAAATTAACAGAGAAAATTCATAAAGCTTCAAACGTTATTCGGTGAATTCGTATCCAAACACACTCTACAAGATTCATATCAATATCCCAAAAGGGTTTTCAAGTCTCCAAATGTACAGAATTCATGCAAAGTTTGTTTGGAAACTTTGTGTGAATCTTGGATACTCTGAAACGCTTTTGGAATATTGATATGAATCTTGCATATGTTTTTGAAGCTGCATGCATTCTCTTAGTTATTTTGGTCACGGTTTATGGCGAACGATTTCTAGCCTTATTGTTTCCGTGATTCTCTCTGCTGTTTGAGTGTCATTTAATGGTTGGCCAAAAAAAAGGGGGGCTTTGATCTTTTCCCGTGGTGAAAGCTGTTGGAATAGACTGACATCTCCTTGTGGGCGTACGGGGAGGGGGTGTCTTTTACTATAAGACTTACTGTCGGTATTTTTGCTGGATGGGTGAGGATCCTTCAACATTTTTGGCCAAAACTCCCCTGCAAACCTCTTTACCCCGCTCATGAAATCTGAGGAGTCCACTCTGTTGAAAAATGAACATTGTTTTCTGTGTTCAGAAGTCTATTTTAATTTATATAAATAAAAAATGTGAAGATACGCTTCTTTCCAGGGGGTATTACACTGCCGTGGTTAGGAGATATTAGGAGATTATGTTTGTGTGCCTGGATACCTTCTAGCAAACTTTTAAACGTGTTATTGTGATAGGAGAATTATGCTCAAGCTTCTAAGTTAAGGGAAATGCCCCATGTTGGGACCATCTGAATTTTAGAGGGGTGCTGAAATTTCTCCAGTGGCCTTGGCTGGAGTAGAAATGCAATACTGTCACAATAAAAAGGCAGATGTAGGTTTTAAAGGAACAAATGGTCAAATATTCATTATAGCTGATATGCTATAAGTGCTCTTCTTAATAAGGTAGCTATAAAATGCATGTGTCAGATTACACGTTTCAACTATAGGTGAAGTATTAAGGGTAGATATAAAAAGTTCAGCCTATCCTAAAAGCCGGTGAGTTTCCCGTGGTAGAGGGTTTGAAGCCAAGATGGGAGTATTCCACAGCGATAACGGTCGGAAAGTAGACCAATCTCACACACTTCTTACTAGCTGCTTCGTGACGCAGCCTGTAATGGCCTTCAGTAATTTTGCCAGCAGTTCCAGTTTGACTGTGCCTACGGAAAAGGGTTTCTCTGCAACACTTGGCAACAAGCACATTAAAAATGTGACAGCCATCGGGGCTGGTGGGATCCATGTGGAAAGGGGTCCTCCAAAAGGAAGCGGTGGGTAAATACACTGCCGCGGAAGTTTTATCCTACCTTCTGCTTGCCATAACAGGTGGCTGTGAAGTCTCTTCTGATTGGACCGTCAGTCAGCCCAGTGTTGCTTTGGCCGGAGCAAAAGGAATGTGGGGAGCAAAGGAAAGCGGATAACTGCTTGTGCAGTCCTAAACAGACCCTTCTAAGTCAATGGGGGAAGGCAGGGCTTTTTTTGTAGCAGGAACTCCTTTGCATCTTAGGCCACACCCCTGATGTAGCCAATCCTCGTAGAACTTACACTAGACGCTGCAAGAAGAGCCTTGTAAGCTCTTGGAGGATTGGCTACATCAGGGGTGTGTGGCCTAAGATGCAAAGGACTTCCTGCTACAAAAAAGGGGCCTGGGGGAGGAGAATTGCTTAGTATTGCAGCATCAGGTACAGATTCCGGAGTCTACGAGCAAACTGCTGCAGCTGAAGTGCTGCCCTATCTTACACTTTGTGCTGACAAGTTCCATTTCAGACTTGCTGGGAGCCCTTTCGGTGCAGAAGCACATTTGTGTCTTCGGGTACCGAATGGCATTGGCGACAAGTGGCTGGATGAATCCACAAAAGATAAACTGGTGGGGGAAATTCTTGTTGGCAAAATTACTGGGTGTCCAAATTCGCCGCGGCTAAAAATGAGTAATGCCCTGGCTGAACTTCTTCCAGTGGTAGGGTTCATCCGAACGTTTCTTTTCTGGCAACTTGGGGTTTGGGTCCAGCCGGGCACTGTGAGAGTCCAGGGACACGTTCTCTCGGGCTTCCTTCAGCTCTTCATTCACCTGCCGGACACCCAAGAAATGTGTACTTAGTTTCTCTGCTATTCTTTGAAGATGTTCTAGAAACTGCAAGGGAAATTTTGGCACAGTCCTTCAACAAGCTTTTACCCAGCGAATTGCTTTGGAGAGCAATCTTATTCAGCCACGGTGTTCCCTCTAAGCTGAGTTTGTGCGAGCTAGCCTCTGACTCACATATTTTTGTCTTACTGCAGCCTGCTAAGGAAAGATGACCCCTGAGCACACTAATGTATGCCGTAGCTCACAACTTTAATGCCAGCAGCTCACAAAGTAGAATTTTTGCTCACAAGACTCCACAGCTTAGAGGGAAACAGAGTTGGAAAGGACCTCTAGGGTCATCTAGTCCAACCCCCTGCACAATGCAGGAAACTCACAAACACCTCCCCCTAAATTCATAGGATCTTCATTGCTGTCAGATGGCCATCTAGCCTCTGTTTAAAAACCTCCAAGGAAGGAGAGCCCGCCACCTCCCGTCCCAAGGAAGCCTGTTCCACTGAGGAATTGCTCTAACGGTCAGGAAGTTCTTCCTGATGTTGAGTCGGAAACTCTTTTGATTTAATTTCAAACCATTGGTTCTGGTCCTACCTTCCAGGGCCACAGAAAAGAATTCCACACCATCCTCTATATGACAGCCCAAGTATTTGAAGATGGTGATTATATCACCTCAGCCGCCTCCTCTCCAGGCTAAACATCTCCAGCTCCTTCAACCTTTTCTCATAGGACTTGGTCTCCAGACCCCTCACCACCTTTGTCACCCTCCTCTGGACTTGTTCTTGCTTGTCTATATCCTTCTTAAAATGTGGTGCCCAAAACTGAACACAGTACTCCAGGTGAGGTCTTACCAGAGCAGAGTAAAGCGATACCATCACATCACGTGATCTGGACACTTCTGTTGATACAGCCCAAAATTGCATTTGCCTCATCAGGTCTATTCAGAATCCCACTACAGTCAGAAAGGCTTCCTTCCAGAGAGTGTTCAGAGGGTTAAGAACATAAGAGAAGCCATGTTGGATCAGGCCATTGGCCCATCCTGTCCAACACTCTGTGCCACATAGTGGCCAAAAAAACCCAGGTGCCATCAGGAGGTCCACCCGTGGGGCCAGGACACTAGAAGCCCTCCCACTGTTCCCCCCCCCCCAAGCACAAAGAATACAGAGCATCACTACCCCAGACAGAGTCCCAACAATAAGCTATGGCTAATAGCCACTGATGGACCTCTTCTCCAGATGTTTATCCAATCCCCTCTTGAAGCTGGCTATGCTTGTAACCGCCACCACCTCCTGTGGCAGTGAATTCTACATGTTAATCACCCTTTGGGTGAAGAAGGACTTCCTTTTATCCATTCTAACCCGACTGCTCAGCAATTTCATTGAGTGCCCACGAGTTCTTGTGAGAAAGGGAGAAAAGTCCTTCTTTCTCTACCTTCTCTATCCCATGCATAATCTTGTAAACCTCGATCATGTCACCCCTTGGTTGACGTTTCTCTTAATAGTTGCACTATTAAGGAGCAGTCCTCAGCAAGCTTACACAGAAGTAAGTTGCTTTATTCAATTAGGCTTATTCTAAGAAAAGCATACTTAGGATTGCAGCCTTCATTTCTCATCGGGGCAAATCACACATCTGTGTAGAGTTGCATGTTTGGAAGGAAGCAAATCTTTTATTAATCTCCTCCATACTGTAATTTTATTTGTGTGAGTGAAAAACCCAATGAGTGTAAAGCTGTGCTAAGTAGGCTGCTGATGAGCCAGGAAAGCTGTTAACATTCCACATCCTCCAACACAGCGGTCCCCAAGCTTTTTGGCACCCGAGACTGGTTTTGCGGAAGACAATTTTTCCAGGGACCAGGGCGGGGGCAGGCTGTCATGGTTTCAGGATGATACAATCGTGCACTTTATTTCTATTAGTTCTAAGAGTAGACTCTTATCTGGGAGAACCGGGTTTGATTTCCCACTCCTCCACTTGCTGGAATGGCCTTGGGTTAGCCATAGCTCTGGCAGAGGTTGTCCTTGAAAGGGCAGCTTCTGGGAGAGCTCTCTCAGACCCACCCACCTCACAGGGTGTCTGCTGTGGGGAAGGAAGGGAAAGGAGATTTTGAGACGCTCTGAGACTCTGAAATTTGGAGAGGGCAGGATGTAAATCCAATGTCGTATTAATTATTACTATTATTGTTGTTATTATTTATTATTATTACTACTACATTATATATATAATGAAATAATTATACAACTCCTGGCCCGGTTGCTAACAGACCACGGACTGGTACCCGTCCACGAACCAGGGGTTGGGGACCCCTATCCAACAGATTTGGAGTACTGAGCTCAGAAACCTTTTCCCTCCCTTCATGGGTAGTTTTCCCCTCACTCTTCCGAACCCTTGGCAAACCAGCGCTTGCATTTATATTAGAAGCAGGCAAAGCATAAAAATGATCGTGCCCTGGGAAACTGCATGAGAAAGAAGTGTGGGAGAAAAGCTGAGGCCCAAGGAGAAGAGGACATCAGAAGAGCCCTGCTGGATCAGACCAGTGGTCCATCTAGTCCAGCCTCCTGTCTCACACACTGGCCAACCAGTTCCTCTGGACAGGCAACAACGGGGCACAGAGGCCCAGGCCTTCCCCTGATGTTGCCTCCTGGCTTTTGAAAGGGAGATGACCTGGAGCTCGAGTTCAAACAGTTTGACCCGGAAGCTTAACAGCATCCAGACCCTGTTATGTGCTGCCATATACATTGTTAGGACTAAGCCAGGATGCACTCTTTCAGAAAGCCAATGATTCATCCTAAGGCTGGTTCTGACGCTCTGAGCATTGACCTTTTGACATACAACAACAAGCCCAAAAAAGAAAAACCTGCTGCTATATTACAATATTCTTAAAATGTGAATATGAACCTGAGCGCCCCCCTTCCCACATTTGTAAAAACCCCTGTGCAAGCACCAGTCGTTTCCAACTGGGGAGACGTTGCTTTCACAAAGTTTTCACGGCAGACTTTTTTTACGGGGTGGTTTGCCACTGCCTTCCCAGTCATCTACACTTTCCCCCCAGCAAGCTGGGGACTCATTTTACCGACCTTGGAAGGATGGAAGGCTTAGTCAACCTCGAGCCGGCTACCTGAACCCAGCTTCCACTGGGATTGAACTCAGGTCGGGAGAAGAGCTTGGACTGCAATACTGCAGCTTTACCACTCTGCGCCACATTTGGAAAGCTTGACAAAACTGAAACCTCTTCAAAGACTTTTCTTACATCGAGCCCCATGTGGGAGTTGTGGGGAGCTGGGATTGTTTTGAAGATCCAGCAGCTTCTACATTAGAAACCACAGATCAGTAAAAGGAATGGAATTCTAGCAGGAGCTCCTTTGCATATTAGGCCACTCCTTTGATGTAGCCAATCCTCCAAGACCTTACAAGGCTCTTTATTGTAAGCTCTTGGAGGACTGGCTACATCAAAGGAGTGTGGCCTAATATGCAAAGGAGCGCCTGCTAGAATTCCACCCCTGAGCAAAAGCATTGTGCACTGCCTGCTGATGTCATAGCCAAGCGCAGTGCCGTTTGAAGACGAGTTGTTTGCAAAATTAACACTTTCTGTGTTGCTTCAAAGTAGACCTTCAGCAACCTTTGACAACCCACCATGGCAAGTGCTGTATGCAGGGCTGGAAGTGCTGTATGCAGGGCTGTGAATTTGGGGGGAGGTGTTTGTGAGTTTCCTGCATTGTGCAGGGGGTTGGACTAGATGACCCTAGAGGCCCCTTCCAACTCTATGATTCTAGCAGGAGCTCCTTTGCATATTAGGCCACACAGCCCTGATGTAGCCAATCCTCCAAGGGCGTGCAAGGCTCTTTTTTTAAAAATCTTGAAAGATTGGCTACATCAGGGGTGTGTGGCCTAATATGCAAAGGAGCCCCTGCTAGAATTCCACCCCTGGCTGCATGTATCATGCTACACGAAGGCATGGCTCCCGTTGTCGCTGTTTCTATCGGCCACTAGAGGGAGCAAAATACGTTCAGGAAGCAACACCAATAGCGACCCAAAGCAACAGCTTCAGGTGGACAGCCACGTTTGTCTGAAGTGACAGAACAAAGTCTGAGTCCGGGGGCACCATTAAGACCAACAAAAGTTTAATTCCTGGCATAAGGTTCATGTGCATGCGCATATCTGAAGAGGTGTGCGTGCATGTGAAAGTTTAGGCCCAGAATTAAACTTTTGCTGGTCTTAAAGGTGCCTCTTGACTCTTAAAGGTGCCCTGTGAGAGCCTGTTTGGTGTAGTGGTGAAGTGTGCAGACTCTTATCTGGGAGAACCGGGTTCGATTCCCCACTCCTCCACTTGCAGCTGCTGGAATGGCCTTGGGTCAGCCATAGCTCTGGCAGAGGTTGTCCTTGAAAGGGCAGCTGCTGTGAGAGCCCTCTCAGCCCCACCCATCTCACAGGGTGTCTGTTGTGGGGGAGGAAGGGAAAGGAGATTGTAAGCCACTCTGTCTCTGATTCAGAGAGAAGGGAGGGGTATAAATCTGCAGTTTGAGAGCCAGTTTGGTGTAGTGGTTAAGTGTGCAGACTTTTTTATGGGAGCACCGGGTTTGATTCCCCACTCCTCCACTTGCACCTGCTGGAATGGCCTTGGGGCAGCCATAGCTCTGGCAGAGGTTGTCCTTGAAAGGGCAGCTGCTGTGAGAGCCCTCTCCAGCCCCACCCACCTCACAGGGTGTCTGTTGTGGGGGAGGGAGATAAAGGAGATTGTGAGCCGCTCTGAGACTCTTGAGTGGAGGGCAGAATATAAATCCAATGTCGTCGTCGTCTTCTTCTTCTGACTTTGATCCAAAGCAACAGGACCAGATTAACAATTAGGCCAAGTAGTCGCTGGCCTATGGGCCCCCACCCCTTTAGGGGCCCTGGGCCAGTTTTCCCCCAGCCCCAGTTTCCCCCCTGCTCACAGCCCTCCCAGCCTGCACATGCAGCCAGCAACTGAACTGCTCGATACCTGACTTTCCTGGTGCAGTGGCTGCTGGCCGAGTCCCTATGTTTGCCTCTCTCCGCCTCTCCCCCGCAGCTTTGCCAAAGGGGCTTCTGAGAAGGGGCCTGCAGGCTGCAGAGGGGGCCACGGGCAGCGGGGTGGGCGCTCCGACTCTGCGATCATTTGCAAGGGGGCCCTCAAGATTTCGACTGCCTCCGGGCCTCCACAGGGTTTAATCCGGCACTAGAAAGCAGTCGGGATGCACAAGCAAGGCAAATGAGGCTATGGAAGAGCCCCAAGACAGGAAGCCGGAAGTGGCTTGCTGAGTCAGCGATCGGGCTTCTTTTCAGAATGTCTCCTGCTTTAAAGTCAACGTTCCAAAGCAGCCTCTATTAAAAAAACCCAGAAGAACCGAACGACCGAATTGATTTCAAGCTGCCTTCCCAGAAGCATCCGCCGCCCCTGAAGGCCAAGAGATTCCGCCTCGCTCTGTGACAGGAAAGGACTTACTCGGTTCACTTTCTTCCAGCAGGCCAGCTGCCTCTGATACAGCCTCTTTGCTTCCAGATTGTGCTTGTCCCCCGCTGGGCTTTCCGGCATGTCCTTCTGAGCAGATTCGTCTTTCGGCTGATCGGCGGCTAGGAGGAATCTGGAAAGAGGAAGGAGCAAGATGGGTCAAAGGCCACGGCAGAGAAAGAAGGGTCTAGACCAGCGTTCCCTCTAAGCTGAGTTAGGGTGAGCTGGCTCACATATCTGTAGCCTCCAGCTCACACGTTTTTGTCTCAGCTCAGGAAAAATGGCCCCCAGAGCTCGCTCATTGATGCAGGAGCTCCCAGCTGGAATGCCAGGAGCTCGGCAAGCAGAATTTTTGCTCACTAGACTCTGCAGAGGGAACAGTGGTCTAGACGTGACCAGCATTTGGAACACGAACGTCAGGGTCTTGTTCAGCTTTGCTTTCGTTAACTGCCACTGCTGTGCTCTCTGTAGGTGCCGCCAGGTCCCTCCAGGCAGGTGGTGGAGGGTGCGCTTACCCAGAGCAGGGAGGAATGTGCAGCGTTTCAGCAATGTGCCTACATTACCCAGAAGTGACGTAAGCATGTTGCAGGGTCATGCTCTGGTTTCGGGGCAAAATTCTATGGTAGAATTAGAGTTTTTGCCACATACCAAGAGTGTCACCCTGACATGCCTGCGTCACATTTGAGTCACCTACGCACATCGCTTTAATTTCTGGTGTTCCTCTCTTTTTGGAGAGGTAATTCTCCCACGCTAGCCAGATGGCCAGTGACAGAGAGGTGGGGCTAGGCTTGCCAATCCCCAGGTCCCAGCGGGGGTTCTTCCGCTTTCCCAGGCTCCTTCCCGCCCCCAGTCAGCTGGCCGGTGGGGTGAAGCCCCGCCCCCAGAGGACCATGTGCCTTTCTACCTCCGGAGGCTTCAGTCTCCGATTGAAAGGCTTCCTCTTGGGATGGGGTGTCTGTGTTACTTTGAAGAAGTTGGCAGCAACTCGTGAGTAGAGAGGCCAATCCGTTGCTTCAGAGTCGCCAGAAACGGGTTGGGGGGAGAAGGGAAACGTCTGCTGAGCACTTCATTATTCCCTATGTGGAGATCGATTCTCATAGGGTACAATGGGGAATTGATCTGGAGGTTTCGGGGGCTCTGGGGGAGCTGTTTTTTGAGGTAGAGGCACCAAATTTTCAGTATAGTATTTAATGCCTCTCCCCAAAGTACCCCCCAAGTTTCAAAACGATTGGACCAGGGGGTCCAATTCCATGAGCCCCAAAAGAAGGTGCCCCTATCCATTATTTCCTATGGAAGGAAGACATTTAAAAAGTGTGCTGTCCCTTTGAATGTGATGGCCAGAACTCCCTTGGAGTTCAATTATGCTTGTCACACCCTTGTTCCTGGCTCCGCCCCGATGTCTCCTGGCTCCACCCCCAAAGTCCCCAGATATTTCTTGAATTGGACTTGGCAACCCTAGGTGGGGCCTGGCAGAGAAAGACCCACTGGGGATCTGGCATCCCCCTGCACTTCACTGCAGAAGCCTCCAGACTGTGCCAAAGAAACTGTCCAGGAAGGGCTGCAGAAGCCCAGTACAATGCTACAAGAGCAGCTTCCCGAGTTCCCAGCTCACCACGCTGCTCAGAAACACCCGGCAGGCCAGAAGCTGGCTAGCAGCAGAGGGACGAAGCAACAAAGATGGCAGAGGAGAGCAGAACCCACCACAAGCGTTGCCCTTTCCCTAGGGCTGCCAAGTCCAATTCAAGAAATATCCGGGGACTCTGGGTGTGGAGCCAGGAGCAAGGTTGCGACAAGCATCACTGAACTCCACAGGGAGTTCTGGCCATCACA
Source organism: Heteronotia binoei (assembly GCF_032191835.1). NCBI lineage: Eukaryota > Metazoa > Chordata > Lepidosauria > Squamata > Gekkonidae > Heteronotia > Heteronotia binoei. The sequence continues at coordinate 73,474,073 of NC_083234.1, forward strand.
GAGTTGCACACTTTTTAAATGCCTTCCATCCATTGGAAATAATGAAGGAGAGGGGCACCTTCTTTTGGGGCTCATAGAATTCGACCCCCTGGTCCACTCCTTTTGAAATTTGGAGGGTATTTTGGGCAGACGCACTGGATGTTATGCTGAAAGTTTGGTGCCTCTACCTCAAAAAACACCCTTCCCCCCAGAGCCCCACACACCTGCAGATCAATTCTCCATTATACCCTAGGGGTATTGGTCTCTATAGGGAATAATAGAGTTCCCAGCAGACATTTCTCTCCCCCCCCCCCTCACTCTAAGGCACATGAAAAAACAGAGGTACAAACGGGGGTGGAATTCCAGCAGGAGCTCCTTTGCATATTAGGCCACACACCCCCTGATGTAGCCAATTCTCCAAGAGCTTACAAAAAAAGAGCCCTGTAAGCTCTTGGTGGACTGGCTACATCAGGGGGTGTGGCCTAATATGCAAAGGAGCTCCTCCTGAAATTCCACCCCTGGGTACAAAAATGTACTAAATATGGTAAGAAAACCAAATGACAGTGCGCATTTGCGATTTTTTATAATGAGACATCATATAATCAGGGCTTTTTTTTGTAGCAGGAACTCCTTTGCATATCAGGCCACGCACCCCTGATGTAGCCAATCTTCCTGGAGCTTACAGTAGGCCCTGTATTAAGAGCCCTGTAAGCTTTTGGAGGGTTGGCTACCTTAGGGGTGTGTGACCTAATATGCAAAGGAGCTTTCCCAAAGGGCTCTTAGAAAACAAACAAAGAAGAAAGGGGTTCTTAGGGCCAATGGTTTTGTTCAGGTCCAAAGTGAGCCTGCAGTCACCCGCCATTTAGACTAACTCTCTGGGGAAACAGGACTCTCCTATCTCAGTATTTGGGAGTTCTGTCCAGCAGCTACAAGCACCATGATCTGTGACCCAGGCACTCAAAGACATGTGAAGTCTATAAGTATGATCTCGCTTGGAAGCCATGGACATCGATACAGAGAGGCTGGCGCGTAGCACAGATGCTTGCCCTTCAGAATTTCATGTAAGGGGACATAAGGAAGTGAGACCCTCTCAGGTTAACTAGCATCCTATTAGCTGGTCTATTCCTGCGACAGAAGATAGATAGGTAGAATTCTAGCAGGAGATAGGTAGAATTCTAGCAGGAGCTCCTTTGCATATCAGGCCACACCCCTCTGATGTAGTTGATCCTGCAAGAGCTTACAAAAGAGAGCCTTGTCAGCTCTCGCAGGATCGGCTACATCAGGGGTGTGCGGCCTAATATGCAAAGGAGCTCCTGCTAGAATTCCGCCCCTGTATATGGCACACTTAACGACATCTTGGGGGAGGGGAGTTTGGAATTTTTGACGTTTGTGTGTACCTGCACCTGCAAGTCATGTTGACCTCTGGTGACTGACCCCTCTTTGGGGCCTGGAGGATATTCAGGGAGGTGGCTGAAGAAAGCCTGCCCCTGCCTCCCGACTGCTGGGATTCCAAGGAGGTCTCCCATCCAAGTACTTGCCAGGGTCAGCCCTGCTTAGCTTCTGAGATCCGACGAATTTAGGGGGAGCCCAGGCAACCCCCGGGCTTGCCAGGGCTGTCTGGGTCAGGACACTTATGACGTCTTTTCAAGGACCGTGACTTGTTTGCAGCCCCATCTCAGGGAAACTGTATATCTGGTCTCCTAGAGAAGCGATCGAGGCGGGAGACATCCCCACCTCCCAAAACCGTAAGCCGAGCGGGCACCTTTCAGGAGCAGCCGGGGCTTCGTACTTGGGACAGGTTTCTAGCCGTTGGTCCAAAACAGCTTTGGCGAGACCCCCGACTTTACTCTGGATGACTTCCTGAATGCTCTCCCCGCGAAAGAGGCTGTTTGAGAGCATGTGGATCTGCAGGAAACAGAAACGTTACAAAGGAGAAAAAGATGTTTCGCTGGAAAGAAATGCAATCTATAACGGTGGACTTTTCCGTATTCTTGTAATTAATATTTTAATGGAATCTTTAATAAAGAGCCACGGCCGAAGTACTTTTCTCCCTTTCTCGCAATACAAGAACTCGTGGGCATTTGATGAAATTGCTGAGCAGACAGGTTAAAACGGATAAAAGGAAGTACTTCTTCACACAAAGGGTGATTAACATGTGGAATTCACTGCCACAGGAGGTGGTGGCGGCCACAAGCATAGCCACCTTCAAGAGGGGTTTAGATAAAAATATGGAGCAGAGGTCCATCAGTGGCTATTAGCCACAGTGTGTGTGTGTGTGCGTGTGTGTGTGTATATATATATATATATATATATATATATATATATATATATATATAAAAGATTTTTTTGCCACTGTGTGACACAGAGTGTTGGACTGGATGGGCCATTGGCCTGATCCAACATGGCTTCTCTTATGTTCTCATGGGTGTCAAACTCATTTGTCATGAGGGCCGGATCTGACATTAATGAGACATCATTGGGCTGGGCCATGTGTGTACCAATTTAAGATGAGGTAGCAGAGATATAAACTTTATAAAGGACACAGAAAAACACATTTTTTTAAAAAACCCTTAAAACATCAGCACTCGTTGGTCTTAAAGGTGCTTTCTTTGTATTTCTGCCCTGGGATCCAGTGAACAGGGCAAAGGAAGCTCTGGCTCTTTCCTTCTTTCCCCAGGGGACCGGGGGGGGGGGTGGAGCCTCAGCCTATAGAAGGAAGAAAGGCTTAGCTCAGTAGCTCTGCTGTGGGATTGAGAGAGCCTCTCGAAACAAGCTCTGCCTCCCCCTCTTTCTCTCCAAGAGAGAAGCTTCAGCCAATGGAGAAGATAGAGGTTATGCTCTGCAGCTCCTGTGCGATTGAGCAAGCCTGGCAAAGCAAGCTGTGATGCAGAAGGAAGCAAGAGAGAGGGAGAAGGAAGCAGATGACAGCCAGTTGCTCAGGGGCCTGCTAGGAGCCCTTCAGGGGTCTGATTCGGCCCCCAGGCTGCATGTTTGAAACCCCTGACCTTACCAGTTTATGGCTGAGGTAAGACTTGAACTGGTGATATTATTGCCAAGATACTGGCATGGCAAGACACTCACACGCATATATACTGATGTTGTTATTTGGACCAGAAATACCCAGATGTGGAAATCTTTCAAGATGGATTTTATACAAACATGGAATACAAGCAGTATTTAATTCATTAGGGTTTGTAGAATCTTTCAGGATCAAGTGCCGTGTTTTCCTTCCAGACGTTTCGTTCTCAGCTGCGGAGAACATCCTCAGTGGCGTTGCAGCCGGAGCAGGCGCTCTGACCTTCTTGGCTGCTGTGCATTGAGTGGGGCCAGGGCTGCTGGAGAGCTGCTATTTCTAGGCTGGAGGGGGGTGTGATGAAAGGCCAATTGGTTTGTGGATGTGCCCATTGTTTGGTGGGGCTTCCTGGAAGGGTAGTGATAAGGAAACTGGCTGTTGAATGTGACCATTGTTCCGTGTTAATTGCTGGGAGGGTTGGAAGGAGTTTGAAGATAAGGAAGATGGTTGTTGACTGTGCTGATTGTTCTGTGGAATTTGCTGGTTGTTCTGAGACTTTCTGCAATTTATAGTCTGTAGGGTGTTTTGCAGTGCTGGGTACCAAGAAGGTCTGAGCGCCTGCTCCGGCTGCAACGCCACTGAGGATGTTCTCCGCAGCTGAGAACGAAACGTCTGGAAGGAAAATTTTCTCCAGTAGAATACGGCACTTGATCCCGAAAGATTCTACAAACCCTAATGATGTTACCAGCCGTGAAAACCTGAAATCTTTGATAAGTATTTAATTCACTCCAATGAATTAATCTGGTTATCTTGCTGGTTCTTGTGATTTGTTATGTCTTTTATGGAGTGAGTTAGATATGATTGTGCTAATTACCTTTATAAGCCACTGATGAAGGCTTTGTGCTGAAATGCATTTCGCATTCTGTTTCATTGTATTTGGCAGTTTGCGTTGCTTTATGGTACGTGCACAATTGTTTCCTGTTTTGGATTGGCTGATAGATTAAATCACTGGCATTATTTTTTTGCGCATGGAGTTGAATTTGTTCATTTATACAGGGCTTTTTGGGTAGAAAAAGACCAGCGGGAACTTATTTGCATATTAGGCCACACCCCTGACATCACCATTGTTTCGCGCAGGGCTTTTTTTGTAGAAGCCCAGCAGGAATTCATTTGCATATTAGACCACACCCCGACGCCAAGCCAGCCAGAACTGCGTTCCTGCTAAAAAAAAGGCTCTGAGTTTATATATTGCATCATATATTACTTTTCCTGTTCCTTTTGTGCTCTCGGAGTTTTTTTGGTTTGCCATGGCAACTTCTCAGATGAGAGCTACACACTGTAGCCATTGTGTTCCGCTAATTCTTGTCACTGATGTAAATGGATAGAGACTGATCCAGGCACTTGGCATTTTCCTCATTATTTGCAATAGCATAACTGTCCTCTTCGGAATTCAGCAGCCAACCCTTCCTTCCTTGTGGGCAGAAGAGCCCTGCTGGATCAGACCAATTGTCCATCTAGGCCAGCAACCTGTTTGCCATAGGGGCCGAGCAGATGTCCTGGAACACCCCCAGAGGGACACAAAGGCCTCCGTTTCTGAATGCTGACTTCCCTGCCCAGCAACCAAAGGCATATCTCCAAACGCGGAGGTTCCATTTAACCACTGTTGCTCACAGCCCTTGATGGAACCGATATAAAAAAAACAAATAAACCAACTTCCGTGAAGTCCTCCGATGCCCCTTTTAAAGTCTTCTGATCCAGCAGCTGTAACTTCAGCCTGCAGCAATGAGTTCCATAAAAAGGTCAAGGTAGGCCTCTGTGCAAGCACCAGTCGTTTCTGACTCTGGGGCGACGTTGCTCTCACAACGTTTTCACGGCAGACTTTTTACAAGGTGGTTTGCCACTGCCTTCCCCAGTCCTCTACACTTTCCCCCCAGCAAGCTGGGGACTCCTTTTACCGACCTCAGAAGGATGGAAGGCTGAGTTAACCCAGAGTCGGCTACTTGAACCCAGCTTCCACCGGGATCGAACTCAGGTCGTGAGCAGAGAGCTCGGACTGCAGCACTGCAGCTTTACCACTCTGGGCCGTGGGGCTCTTGCCAAGGTAAAGGTAGTCCCCTGTGCAAGCACCAGTCGTTTCCAACACTGGGGTGACGTCGCATCACAACGTTTTCACGGCAGACTTTTTTACAGGGTGGTTTGCCATTGCCTTCCCCAGTCCTCTGCACTTCCCCCCCCCAGCAAGCTGGGTACTCATTTCACCGACCTCGGAAGGATGGAAGGCTGACTCAACCTCGAGCCGGCTACCTGAAAACCCAGTTTCCGCCGGGATCGAATTCCAGTCGTGAGCAGAGAGCTCGGACTGCAGTACTGCAGCTTTACCACTCTGCGCCACGGGGCTGCTTGAGTTCCATAGGATGCAATAAACACTGAGTTGCACAAGGCGAAAGCCCCAAGTACATTCTGGAGCAGAAAAGGACGTGATGGACCCCTTGCTTCCCCATCAGGCTCTCGCCAACAGGGCACTTTAAGTCTTGTGCCTGCTGCACTTGTTTTTTCTGCCTGCTGGTGAATGCTGGTGCTGCCAGTCCTAACAAACAATGCTGGGATTGAACAACAACACCGCCACTGATTTACAACTGAATATTTATGAATCGCTCATATCTCCAAAGAAGGAGTGCTTGCATAAGTGAAGTTACAAGGAGTATCGGAGTGGTGTGTTTCTTCTAGGCCCCTCCGTGATATAGATTACTTGGGAAACGGAGAGGGAGGCATATAAAGTTTCTCCACCCCAGTGGAAGAATGGACATTTGAGTGTGACGAAAGAGCCGCTGAGTGCATCTTCTTCAGCACTTAGCCCTTCTAGCTCAGGGATTTGAGAGAAATATCGCCCGGCCTTCCGGGCAGCCCCATAGCTAAGAGTCGCAGGAGACGGCGGCCACAGGGGGCTGTAGCCAGTTTGGTGTAGTGGTGAAGTGTGCGGACTCTTATCTGGGAGAACCGGGTTTGATTCCCCACTCCTCCACTTGCACCTGCTGGAATGGCCCTTGGGTCAGCCATAGCTCTGGCAGAGGTTGTCCTTGAAGGGGCAGCTGCTGTGAGAGCCCTCTCCAGCCCCACCCACCTCACAGGGTGTCTGTTGTGGGGGAGGAAGGTAAAGGAGATTGTGAGCCGCTCTGAGACTCTTCGGAGTGGAGGGGCGGGATATAAATCCAATATCTTCATCTACCTCACAGGGTGTCTGTTGTGGGGGAGGAAGGTAAAGGAGATTGTGAGCTGCTCTGAGACTCTTCAGAGTGGAGGGTGGGATATAAATCCAATATCTTCATCTACCTCACAGGGTGTCTGTTGTGGGGGAGGAAGGTAAAGGAGATTGTGAGCCGCTCTGAGACTCTTCGGAGTGGAGGGCGGGATATAAATCCGATATCTTCATCTACCTCACAGGGTGTCTGTTGTGGGGGAGGGAAGGTAAAGGAGATTGTGAGCCGCTCTGAGACTCTTCGGAGTGGAGGGCGGGATAGAAATCCAATATCTTCTTCTTCTTCTTCTTCTGTAGGAGGGGGGGCCATGGGGGTGAGAGCAAGAAGCCCTCCTGTGTGATTTAAATTGCTTGTCAACTCCGATTCCCCTTCTGCCTTTCCTGGAGCTCAGCCTGCAGTGATCAACTTCCAATTCCGAAGTTCAAAAGAAGGCTGATTTGGATCTCTGCGCTCCCTCCCCATTCCCCTGCTTCCCTGTGCCCTTCCCCAGCTAGGAGCAGCCGGGAACACCCGTGGCTTGTACGCTGGCTGGGGGAGACGTGTCCTGGCTGCCCTCCACCCCACCCCAAAAGGACTCTAGCTGCCCTTGCAGCCTGTGCAGTCTAGGGGCCTCTCCTCCCACCCACCCAAGAACTGACCGCTCAGGCTCATGGCGGTGGGAAACAAGGCAGCACATGGAGCCCCCAGCTCTTCACGGCCGGACTAAGGGCTGCTGGGAGCAGGGGTGGGGCTGGCTGCCACCTACCCACCCAACTTTCGGAATCTGCCCACCCACCTACCCACCCAACTCTGCTCAGAGTGCTTCAGGGGAGAGCTTGCCGGTGCCGCTACCTGCTTCATGTGCCGAGGCAATCAGGGTAAAGAGTCCCAAGGGGGGAGGGGAGAGCCAAGGCTTGCGGAGGGGGCCTGTAAAATCCACAAGGGGGGCTTGGCCCTCTGGGCCCCGTGGGGCGCGACGGGCCTGCTTCCAGGACAGAAGAGAGCCCAGGAATCTCTTTCTTTAGCTGCCTCCTGCCCCCCGCTCACTGTCTAGCGAACCGCCAGAGAACTGCCTGCCTCCTTTCCCTGTCCTTCTCAGAGTGCTCTTTCGCCAGTCGCTCTCTTCCTCAGCCACCTCTTTTGGGGTCAGAAGGTGAGGCTTCACCGCCGCAAGCGTGAGACAAGAAAACAAGAGAAGGGCGGCCTACCTCCTCGTTCTCGGGATTCAGGAGCAGGGCTGTGGCCATGTCTTCCTTGGCGCCCACCACCTCCTGCAGAAACTTCCGGTTCTTGCAGCGATGCAGGTAATGCTGAGGCTCGAGAGGGTTCTGTTCGATCGCACGGGAGAAGTACGCCTCTGCCTCTGGGTATCGCCTGAAAAGGGAGAATGCGCCAGGAAAGCTGAAGAGAGTGGCTGGCACACGTGGGACGCAGCTTTAGTTGGGAAGGCCACAAGCGCGCTTAAGTAACATCCTTAAGGGTTTAACGCACAGCTAGGCTGGACCGAGAAGAAAAAGAGACCGGAAGAAGAAGAAGAAGATATTGGATTTATATCCCGCCCTCCACTCCAAAGAGTCTCAGAGCGGCTCACAATCTCCTTTACCTTCCTCCCCCACAACAGACACCCTGTGAGGTGGGTGGGGCTGGAGAGGGGCTCTCACAGCAGCGGCCCTTTCAAGGACAACCTCTGCCAGAGCTATGGCTGACCAAGGCCATGCCAGCAGGTGCAAGTGGAGGAGTGGGGAATCAAACCCGGTTCTCCCAGATAAGAGTCCGCACACTTAACCACTACACCAAACTGGCTCTCCCAACATTCTAGTCTAATCTATAACCCTGTGCCTTACTGTGTTTCCGTTATGTTCCTAGGCAACAATGGAAGTTGGGGGCTCTTAGAGCTCCAAACTGGATTTATCTGGTCAAAGTACATGCAAAGTAGAATGTCTTTCTGTCCAATGGGCTTATGCCACCGTGGCAAAGTGTATCAGCAGTGTGTAGTTGGCTGCCATGATGAATCACGCTGGATTTTGCAACCAATTGGCATGTGTATATGATAACATGTGCCAGTTTGGTGTAGTGGCTGTGTGCAGACTCTTATCTGGGAGAACTGGATCTGATTCCCCACTCCTCCACTTGCAGCTGCTGGAATGGCCTTGGGTTAGCCTTAGTTCTGGCAGAGGTTGTCCTTGAAAGGGAAGCTACTGTGAGAGCTTTCTCAGCCCCACCCATCTCACAGGGTGTCTATTGAGACCAAGGTTGGTGTAGTGGTTAAGCGCGCAGACTCTTATCTGGGAGAACTGGGTTTGATTCCCCTCTCCTCCACTTGCAGCTGCTGGAATGGCCTTGGGTCAGCCATAGATGTCTGTAGGAGTTGTCCTTGATAGGGCAGCTGCTGTGAGAGCCCTCTCAGCCCACCCACCCCACAGGGTGTCTATTGTGGGGGGAGAAGATACAGGAGATTGTAAGCCGCTCTGAGTCTCTTGTTCAGACAGAAGGACGGGGTATAAATCTGCAGTCTTCTTCATCAAGGGCATATAAGATTGTACCCATTTTGATAGGGCCGGAGCAGCTTAGTAAGTGGGCTTTTGGCCTGGCTCTGCTCTCCGGTTATTGTAATAAACTTCCCCCCCCCCCCCCACTTCCTTCTTCACCTGAACTCTGGCTGCATGTCTTTTATCGGCTAAGGACATTCAGATGTGCAGATTTGTACAACAGCCAGGAGCATTACAAGCACATATAAACCATTGGAGGGCTGAAAAGTCACCTTGAAAGGGGACACGTGAGAGTGGAGAGGTGGCAAGCAGAGAGGCAAACACAGAATCATAGAGCTGGAAGGAGCCGTACAGGCCATCTGCTCAATGCAGGATCAGCCTATGAGAATTGGTCTCCGCAGGGAATAATTAGAGTTGCCAAGTCCTCTTCATCCCCCAGTGGCGGACAGTAGTGTGCGCTGCGCGCCACGCAGCAAAATGACGTTGCCCGGGAGTGATGTCATCAAAACGGCAGCGCCCGTGCAGGGCTGCTCTAGGCATTTCCAGGAAAACTCTATGGTTTTCCAAGACACTCTAGCCATTTGGGAGGTTAAAACTCTATGGCACCTCCCAAACGGCTAGAGCATCCATGAAAACTATAGAGTTTTCCTGGAAACGCCTAGAGTGGCCCCACAAGGCCGCCATTTTGATGTCACTTCTGGGTGACGTCATTGTGCCGGCGTCACAGAGGGAGGTTCCCCCTACCAGCCCAATGTGAGCTGGCGGGTTGAGAACCTCCCGGGTGGGAGATTCCCCGCCCAGATTGGGGGGGTTGGCAGCCCTAGGAATAATGGAGGACCCAGCAGACATTCCCACACACACTTTCTGATGGCCCTGAGCCAGAGGGAGGGCCTCCAAATGGGGGGATACCCTGCCCCCACCTGGGGATTGGCAACCCTACCCAGCGTACCTCTTTTTGAACTGCTGGAGTCCCATCGTGTTGTACAACCAAGCAATGCGCTTCTGCAGGCCAGCGTCTATGGGGCCCACGTCCAGGGCTTGCTGGTAATCCGCGATGGCAAAGTTCAGCTCACCCAGTTTCAGGAAGCAATCTGGAGGGGGACAGCCGAGAATCAAGCAGAAAGGACTCGTGAGCATCTCAATGGAAGGGTTTGGGGCTGCTCTCTGCTCTCTGCCCTGGCGCAGGCTCAAGAAAGGGAAGACAGAGATGCTTCTCGTGCTCCCAAGATGGGCTCAGAGCTGAAGGCCTGTGCAAAGCCTGATTCCAAGTACGTCTGCAAAACTGAAGTCAGAAGCAGCCTGAAGCAGGGGTGTCAAACAAGCGGCCCGCGGGGTGTCAAACATGCGGTCCTATCAGGCCCCTCAGCAAGTGGCTGTCATCTGCTTCCTTCTCCCTTTCTCTTGCTCCCTTCTGCATCACAGCTTGCTTTGCCAGGTTTGCTCGACTGCACAGCAGCTACCGAGCAAAACCTCTATTTCCTCCATTGGCTGAGGCTCCTCCCTTGTGGAGGAAGGGGAGGCAGAGCTTGCTTTGCCAGGCTCTCTCAACTCTACTGACAGCAGAGATACTGAGCCAAGCCTCTTTTCCTTCTATTGGCTGAGGCCGCCTCCCCCTCCTGGTTCCCTGGGGAAGGAAGGAAAGACCCAGAACTTCCTTTGCCCAGTCCTTTGGATCCTATGGGAGAAATACAAAGAAAGCACCTTTAAGACCAACAAGTGCTAATGTTTTAGGCATGTTTTAGTTTAAGGTTTTTATTTAAAAAATCTTTAATTTTGTTTGTGTCCTTTATAAAGTTTCTATCTTTGCTAAAGGTAAAGGTAGTCCCCTGTGCAAGCACCAGTCGTTTTCGACTCTGGGGTGATGTTGCTTTCACAACATTTTCATGGCAGACTTTTTATAGGGTGGTTTGCCATTGCCTTCCCCAGTCATCTACACTCCCCCCCCCCCAGCAAGCTGGGGACTCATTTTACTGACCTCGGAAGGATGGAAGGCTGAGTCAACCTGGAGCCGGCTACCTGAACCAGCTTCCGCTGGGATCGAACTCAGGTCGTAAGCAGAGGGCTCTGACTGTAGTGCTGCAGCTTTACCACTCTGCGCCACGGGGCTCTTCACTTTCTCTGCTACCTAATCTTAAGCAGGAACACACATGGCCTGGCCCAACAAGGTCTCATTTAGTATGTCAGATCCGGCCCTCATAACAAATGAGTTTGACACCCCTGGCCTAAAGGCTGTCAAAGATGAGGGTCTCCAATCCACCAGGTCCTTGCAGGGATAATTGGATCCCACTGCCCACAAGCCTGGGACCCTGGAACATATCCCCTTCTGATACTTTGACCAAGATTGGGGTTTGGATTCTCACACTTGCGGTAGAACATGCCCATAAAAGCAACAGGCTTAGAAAATTAGAACAGAAGAGAAGCCATGTTGGATCAGGCCATCCATTCCAACCCTCTATGTCACACAGTGGCCAAAACCCAGATACCATCAAGAGGTCTACTAGTAGTGCCAGAACTCCAGAAGCCCTTCCACTGTTACCCTGCAAGTGCCAAGAATACAGAGCATCACTATCCCAAACACAGTGTTCCATCTGTACTCTGAGACTAACAGCCACTTATGGACCTCTGTTCCATGTTTATTCCATGCCCTCTTGAAGCTGTCTATAATAAAAAACATCATTGAAAAGATTTCAGAACATAAGAACATAAGAGAAGCCATGTTGGATCAGGCCAGTGGCCCATCCAGTCCAACACCCTGTGTCACATAAGAACAGAAGAGAAGCCCTGTTGGATCAGGCCAGTGGCCCATCCAGCCCAACACCCTGTGTCACATAAGAACAGAAGAGAAGCCCTGTTGGATCAGGCCAGTGGCCCATCCAGTCCAACACCCTGTGTCACATAAGAACAGAAGAGAAGCCCTGTTGGATCAGATCAGTGGCCCATCCAGCCCAACACCCTGGGTCACATAAGAACACAAGAGAAGCCCTGTTGGATCAGGCCAGTGGCCCATCCAATCCAACACCCTGTGTCACATAAGAACATAAGAGAAGCCATGTTGGATCAGGCCAGTGGCCCATCCAGCCCAACACTTTGTGTCACACAGTGGCCAAAAACACCAAGTGCCATCAGGAGGTCCACCAGTGGGGCCAGGACACTAGAAGCCCTCCCACTGTTCCCCCACCCCACCCCAATTAATCACCAAGAATACAGAGCATCACTGCCCCAGACAGAGTTCAATCAATGCGCTGTGGCTAATAGCAGTGGCAGGGAATTCCTGTGTTAATCATCCTTTGGGTAAAGAAATGGTTTAAAAAGTGGTTCAGGCTTAAGCATAAGGCAAGAATAAGCAAGTGCAATAAAATACCAAAACCCAGCCTTTTTTTTTTAGCAGGAACACACAGGAACGCAGTTCCGGCTGGCTTGCCACGAGGGGTGCGTGGCCTAATATGCAAATGAGTTCCCGCTGGGCTTTCCCCCACATATTTGCATACACAGAGCCTTTCTGAAGAAAAAGCCCAGCTGGAACTCATTTGCATATTAGGCCACACCCCCTGGCATCACCATTTGTCAGATTCAAGTCGGGAATTCTGAAAGATCGGCAGGCAACGTGTCTGTATCTTCAGTGCACGTGAAGAAGCGTGCCTGCACATGAAAGCTGGATACCCAGAATTCAACTTAGTTGGTCTTAAAGGTGTCCTGGACACAGGCTTTGTTCTTTCACTTCAGAACAACCTGGCAACCCTCCTGAACCCATCTGCACTTTCAAGTGTCGTAGAATCATAGAGTTGGAAGAGACCTCCAGGGTCATCCAGTCCAACCCCCTGCACCATGCAGGAAACTCACAAACACCTCCCCGTAAATTCACAGGATCCTCATGGCTGTCAGATGGCCATCCAGCCTCTGTTTAAAAACCTCCAAGGAAGGAGAGCCCTCCACCTCCCAAGGAAGCCTCTTCCTAATGTTGAGCCGGAAACTCTTTTGATGTAATTTCAACACATTGGTTCTGGTCCTACCTTCTGGAACCACAGAATTCCACACCATCCTCTATATGACAGCCCTTCAAGGACTTGAAGATGGTGATCAGATCACCTCTCAGCCGCCTCCACTCCAGGCTAAACATGCCCAGCTCCTTCAACCTTTCTTCACAGGACTTGGTCTCCAGACCCCTCACCATCTTCGTCGCCTTTCTCTTAGGCCCCTTCCAGCTTATCTATATATCCTTCTTAAAATGTGGTGCCCAAAACTGAACACAACACTCCAGGTGAGGTCTTACCAGAGCAGAGTAAAGCGATACCATCACTTCACATGATCTGGACACGATACTTCTGTTGATACAACCCAAAATTACATTTGCCTTTTTAGCCACCACATCACACTGTTAACTCATGTTCAGCATATGATCCACGAAGACCCCAAGATCCTTTTTGCACAGACTACTGCTAAGACAAGTCCCTTCACAAGGGCTAGAAACTTGTCTCGTCTGCAGGGCTCTTTTTCTAGCAGGAGCTCCTCTGCATATTAGGCCACGCTCCCCTGATGTAGCCTATCCTCCAAGAGCTTAGAGCAGGGGTGTCAAACTCATACGTTATGAGAGCCGTATCTGACATAAATGAGACTTTGTTGGGGCCGGCCATGTGTGCACCTATTTAAGATTAGATAGCAGAGATTTAAGCTTTTTAAGGGACGCAGATAAACATGACTAAAGTTTTTTTTAAACCCTTAAAACATGCTTAAAACATAAGCACTTCTCGGTCTTAAAAAGTGCTTGCTTTTATTTCTGCCATGGAATCCAGACAACTGGGCAAAGGAAGCTCTGGCTCTTTCCTTCTTTCCCCAGAGGACCAGGAGGGGTAGGAGCCTCAACCAATGGAGAAAACTGAGGTTTTGCTCTGCAGCTCCTGTGCAATTGAGCAAACCTTGAGCAAGCTGAGATGCAAAAGGAAGCAAGAGAGAGGGAGAAAGAAGCCAATAAGAGCCAGTTGCTTGGGGGCCTGATAGGATCCTTCCAGGGGCCTGATTTGGCCCCCGGGCCACATGTTTGACACCCCTGGGTTAGAGGGCTCTTACTGCTACTGTAAGCTCCAGGAGAATTGGCTACATCAGGGGGCATGGCCTAAGATGCAGAGGAGCTCCTGCTAGAAAAGGAGCCCCACTTGTTTGTAAGTTAAAGGTGAGCTTCCCGGGGAACTGACCTTTGCTATCGAACACCATATTTTGTGCTTTCCCCCCCTACCACTCGCCTCCTCTGTTGATATAAAGCCCCTTCTCTTTCTTCTCCCCCTTGATGGCTTTGTTGAGGAGCAAAACTGCCTCTTCGTAGAGACCCTTGGTGTAGCACTGGACGGCGAAGTCATTGTATGTCAGCAGCATCTGCACCCGGGCTTCCGCTCCAACCTGGCTGCCCTCCTCCGCTTTGCAGATCTCCGTCGCTTTGTGGTAATCCTCGATGGCCTTGCTGAAGTCCTTCAGCCGACGCAGGATGCTCCCCCTGACGTAGGGACCACGAGAAGCAAAAGGAAAGGGGGAAATAAGGAGGGGAAAACAGAGACATCCACTGGGAGGGGGAAAGTCTCGTGGCACTTCTGTGTAGGTTCAGATCCAGGCCTCAGATTCAGCAGGAGCTCACAGGAACACAGCTCCTGAACCTATCTGAGGGTTTCTCCCCCTCTTCCTCCCCACCTACCTTGTCCATTGAATAGTAGGTGCAGCTGGATTAGGAGAGCAGCCAGCCAGCCAGCCACCAGGGGCTTTGCCACACCCCCAGCAGCCCTCATTAACCCCTGGAGAAACCCACACCACCCTTTCTCCACTTCTGATGTCCTTTTGGGTGGCGGGTGGCTTGCTGATCCTTTGACCGGGGGGGGGGGCGGCCCAGGAGAGCCCCAGGAGAGCAAGGCCTGCTTGGGCTGGTTGGATCTCTAGCCAGCCCAAGCTGGCTTCGCTCGCCCAGGGCTCTCCTTTCTTGCAACAGGTTGCCCATTCAAGGTAGACAAATTCCCAGCATCGCCCCAACCCTGGCCTTGAAAAACGTGAAGAGCAGGAAAACAAATGGCCAGAAGATGACTTTAGCGGCGATTTTCTAGGAATTTTCCTATGTCTCTAGTCTATGGTCTTTTCCATAGAGATTTGGGGAACTTCCTAGAGCAACACTCCGAAGTACATCGTATCTTCTCCAGACTTCACCCTTTCTGTGCATTGCCCTCAAAATCTCCCAACGTTTGCCAAAGAAGTGCTGACTGCCCTACCCTGGACCTAAACTTGTGTGCTGCATCGTGTGTAAAGAGGTGTTGGTAGTGAGACATGGGGAGACACTGCCAGTCACCGTGCCCTAATTCGGTCCTCTGGCTGCACGTTCCTGGCTGCCAACCGAATGGGAGAAAACAGATTTTGTTTTTCTAGAGAGAAAACACCCAGGATCCTTACTCAAACGTTGTATTATTCAGTTGCCCCTTAACAGAGTCTTGTTTCCTTGGCTTCTCGGTCCACTTTGCAGTCTGAGCACCAAGATTAAAAGACGAGACAAGCTGACCGTTTTTGCAGATGCCTCCGAGCGCCTACGTCCTGTATTCAGGGGTGGAGTTCTAGCAGGAGCTGCTTTGTGTATTAGGCCACACACCCCTGAAGTAGCCAATCTCCGAGAGCTTACAGGGCTTTTTTGTATAGGGCCTACTGTAAACTCCAGGAGGAGTTTTTTCGTGCAGCAAACAAGATCCTCTAAAAACCAGTTTCTGTTTGCTGAGCGCAAAAGGCGAAGGGAGTTGCAGCCCCAGGGCAGATAGTGTGAAATCCGACGGAAGCCCCGCGGAGAAGAGGAGCGTGAGAGTGGCGTGTGGGAAATCAGTCTCAATTTGCTGATTCATGCAAACGCTTGTAACTCCCCAATGGCTCACCCCCATGCAGGAAACCTTCGATTATTTCCTTCTGAAAGCCACAAAATCAGGTCAACACAACAAGCCGAGGACCTGCCGAGGACCTGATATGGCCGAGGACCTGCCTACCTGAGGGACCGTCTCTCCCCATACGAACCCCAGATAGCACTGAGGTCAGCAGGGAAAGACTTGTTGACTATCCCAGGGCCGAAGGAAGCAAGACTGCAGAGTACCCGCACTCGGGCCTTCTCTGTTGTGGCCCCACACCTGTGGAACCAGCTCCCGGAGGAAGTGCGGGGCCCTGCGGGACTTTGACCGTTTCCGCAGGGCCTGCAAGACCTTCCTCTTTAGCGAAGCCTTCACCGACTAAACACTGAGAGACTGCTTAAATGAGTTTGTTATCTGTCAGAATAGCACCAAGATGTTAATTTTATTGCTTTACTGTTTTTAGAATTTTAACTAATTTTTATCTACTGTTAAAGTATTGTATCATTTGTTATATTGGTTAATGTTGTTAGCCGCCCTGAGCCTGCCTCGGCGGGGAGGGCGGGATATAAATAAAAGGTATTATTATTATTATTATTATTAAGCCAAGTATTTCGGTGACTTCTGTTTTACGTACGTCTGAGCGCAACCAGACCCGCTGAGACCCCACCAAATATAGATGCAGCAGGACAGGACGGGGCTACGTCTCAACACAGGGGCTCTCGTGGTACCTGAATAGCATGTAGTCCGCTTCCAGGGGGATGTTCTCGATGGCACGGTTGATTTTCAACAGCGCCCCCTGCAGGTTCCCCTTCAGGGCCTTGCTTACAGCCTGGTCCTTGTTCTTCTGAGCGTTCTTTCTCAACTTCTCCAGCAAGAGCTGCGCTTCGGTGTGCTCAGGATCCACTGCGAGAGCGTCTTGGAGGTTATAAAAGCAGAGGGTGGGCTGCGGACAGGAAAGGGAGAAGAAATGCTAATTGTTTCTTATTACTTATCTATCCAGAGTATTTCAGGGGGTCGTTTTGTAGAAGAATAGGTGGCGGAGTTCATTAGCATAACTCATTAGCATATGCCACCACCACCCCCAGCCAAAAGCAAGCCGATGCAAAAAAGGAGAGCCCTGGGCAAGTGAGGCCTGCTTGGGCTGCCTAGAGATCCAGCCAGCCCAAGCAGGCCTCACTCACCTGGGGCTCTCCTAGGCCACCCCCTCCCCAGTCAAAAGGCCAGCAAGCCACCCGCCACCCAAAATCACATAAGAAGTGGAGAAAGGGTGGTGCAGGCTTCTCCAGGGGTTAATGAGGGCTGCTAGGGGTGGGGCAAAGCTCCTGGTGGGTGGGTGGCTGCCAGCTCTCCTAATCCAGGGATTGTTATGCAACTGCACCTACTATTCAATGGAGAAGGTAGGTGGGGAGGAAGAGGGGGAGAAACCCTCAGAAAGGTTCAGGAGCTGCTCTCCTGTGAGCTCCTGCTGAATCTGAGCAGTGAATCCGAGCAGCGTGTTTCTATCCTTCCTATAAGGAGCACAGGCCAGGATACAACATTCTCCCCTTCTTCATTTTATCTTCAAAACATCCCTGCAAGGTGGGTTAGGCTGCAAGAGGTGGCGACGGGCCCAAACAACTTTCCACTACAACCGCACCGGCAAAACAACGCAAACAGCGATCCTTTAATATGAGATGATTTATCAAAGCAAAAGCGTTCATGAGGTAGAGCCCTTTTCATCAGGCACACAAAAAGGATTCTCGGGTAGCAGAAATATAAGCGCAACAGAGAGAAACAGTCGCCTTGGGCACATTCTCTTGGTGCGCATCTTCGAAATAAATATATGTGCACCGTGGGCTTAAACGGCCACGGAATGCAAGACATACTGGGTCAGTTCAGACATAACCGAACACCAAGGTTTATTTTAACCGTTGTAAGTTGCGAAACCAGAATTTGACCCGCAGACATTCAGCCAAAACCTGGCTGGCCTTAGATTGCTTGGCACCCTAGGCAAGCCTAATTTCTGCACTGATGATGTCACCGAGACACATGGGGGCCTCCCAATTTGGCACCCCTGCAGAAGGCCAGCGCCCTAGGCAATTGCCTAGTTTGCCCAGCGGCAGGGGCAGCCCTCGGTCTTTCACTCCAGCTACTACCTCATCCTTTCAACTGGAGAGGTCAGGGATTGAACCGGGGACTTTCCGCATGCCAAGCGGAGCCTCTCCCGCTTAGCCCTGGCCCAGTCAGCATCAACGGACGACAGGAAGTCTCGCCTTAGTTGGACTCTAGTTGGCATTCGAGCAGGAGCTCCTTTGCATATTAGGCCACACACCCCTGATGTAGCCAATCCTCCAAGAGCTTACAAGGCTCTTCTTTGTAAGCTCTTGGAGGATTGGCTACATTAGTGGGGTGTGGCCTAATATGCAAAGGAGCTCCTGCTAGAATTCCACCCCAGTTGGACTTTTGGTTCACATACCTCTCTATATTAACTGCTGTGACCAGCAGCTGCTTTCCACCAACACGTCCTGCCTGAAGCCCGGAGAACGTGGGAAATCTATCAGATATGTCTTGAACCTTATAGGTCTTCTATGAATGTACTGTAAAAGATCGGGTTCCAGTGATAAATAAGCTCCCAAACTGAAGAAAGATGGATGAAATGTCTTGATATCTAGAACAGACGTCTTTGGAAGGGCTTCCTTTAGCTCCATGAACTAAATACTGGAATATGGATAATCCTTTGTGATTGGAAAGTTTGTTGAACTGCTTTTGAACTTATTTGTGGGAAAATCCTTTTGAAGCATGTTTGTTCATTTGAAGTTCTATGTGCAAGCCTGGTCTGAACACCACTGATCTTCACATTACTTGAAATTTATCACATTATTTAAAATGTATGGTGTCTCTTAGCGGTTTTTTATTTACACATTTCTACACTAAGATCCTATCGTTTCGCTGAAACCCGAGCTAGGCAAAAGGACAGGAAGCCGGCTGTCACGTTCTCAAGGCGCAGGCAAGCAGGAGTCCAAAGCCAGTCCAAGGTCAAAGTCCAGGAAGTCAAGCAGGGGGCCAAGTCACCAAAGCAAAATCGCAAACCGGAATCAGAAGACAGTGCCCAAAAGCCAAAGGGTCAGGGTGCCAAGGAATTCAAGCAGGTCGGGGTCTGGAATCAGGAAGGAGCGTGGATGCAAGCCAGAGAATTGACTTGTTGCTTCCACAAGGTTACCAGCTCCTGGGTGGGAGTTATATGGGAGCCTCAATCAGCCTGCTCCCTGGGTGGCAGCGACTCAGGGCTGAGTCTTCGCTCCGAAAGTTTTTTCCGGAGCTTGCTTTGAACTCTGGCGATGGGAGGGAGAGAGCTTGGAGGAGTTTGATTGTCAACAACCAGCACTGGTGCCTGGAATGTAGGGAGAGTGATTGATGGGCCAGCTGCTGATTGTTCGGCTGAGGAGCTGCTTGGCAACTCTTCCAGGTCTGTTAACCCTTCCCGCTCCCCCTCATCAGGGCTCATGACACCGGCAAAGCAAAGCAAAACGGATCCGATTCGCTCTTACCTTCCCGAAGTATTCATAGAGTCGAGCCCTGAGGACAAAGAGATCCGCGTTCTTCTGATCCCGAACCACCTCTTCGTTGACCATCTGGAGGCACTCGTTGTACCTTTTCAAGGCGGCCAGGCAGGAGATACTCAAACGGAAAGAGAGAAGTTGCCGTTAACCGGGAGGCTGGGGATCCGGATGTGTCCGCACCCACAGCATTTGGCGGGTCCCCCTTCCTTCCAGCACTTTGAGTTGCCAGCTTCAGCCCAGGGAATTCCTGGGGGTGGGGTGGTCGTGCCTGGGGAGAACAGGGTTTGGGAAGGGGAGACAGAACAAGCCTCCAAAGGTGCCACTTCCTCCAAGGGAACCCATCTCTGTAGACTGAAGATTTGATTTATTAATGCGATTCTAGGAGAACTCCAGGCAGTACCCCCCATCCCTGCCCACCCCCCCCACCCCGGACTCTAATCTGAAAGTGATGTCATTGTGATGGCGCACTTTGCTGGCTGGGCATTGGCTGCTGCCTGGCCAGCCCCCTCTGAAGCGGAAGAGAGGGCTGGGCAAGGGGCGGGTTGAGTGTTCTCGCTTGGCCCACCCCTTGCCCAGCCCTCTCCCTCTTCAGAGGGGGCTGGCTGGGCAGTGGCTGCCTGCTCGGAGCGAAGGAAGAAGGACGCGGGCGGCCGCTGCCCTCCCTCTGAAGCGGGGGAGTATCTGAAACATTGCAAGCGGGGACAGGGAGGGAAGCGGTGCGAGCAGGGAAGGGGCGCCTGGCCCCCGCAGCAAGGTGGCGCCCTAGGCAACCACCTGCCTCACCTACTGCCACACGCCAGCCCTGCCTGGAGGCTGGCCTACCTTTGAGAAGACGAGGGACTTAGAGGAGACTAGCCCAGAATAAAACTTTGCTGGTCTTAAAGGTGACACTGGACTTTGTTTTGCAATAACCTCCTTAGCAAGCTTATCAAACGGTCCTAAACCTTTTTTGACCCATCGATGGTGCAGTTTTACGATACGTTACGTCAAATTCTGTAGCAACTCAGCATCCCTAAAGCTTCCTGGCGAGAGGCGCCTTTGCTTTGTGGCGAGGGAGGTAGGGAGCCCGGCCTCAACCGCAAGCTTGTCTTTACCTCCTCCTGCGATAAAGGGGATTCTTCGGCTGCAGCTCGGAGGCCTGAGTGAAGGACTCCAAAGCGTCCAGGTAGACTTGCTGCTCGTACAGGCTCTGACCCTGCAAATGCAAACACCCAGGTAGTCTTGGGACGTGGCAGGGAGGGAAAGGGAAGCCAGGTCGCAATCTGCTCCTTCTCTGTCGTCTGGGCACCCCACGCTGGAGCTCTTAATGAAGCCCAACAAGGTTTCCTATAGAAGGTGAAGTAGCCAAGAGTAGGAACTGCAATCCCGTTCCAGTCATCTCTTCTGCCTACGGGCTTTCAGCGCCCAAACGGCACCATCCTTTGCAGAGTTATGCCTTTGTTGTTAGATCCACTGGTAACGGTATAGCCAGGAATCTTTACTGTGAAGCAGGAGGCTTACATGCAGCAGCAGCAGCAGCTTCTCAGTACTGTGTGTGCTAGCAAAGGGAGAGTTACACCGAGCCAATCGTCACTTTCAAACTAGTACAGGTAGTATAGATTGAGAGACAGGGATAGAATCAACCTAGCTGGATGGATGCATTTGCAGCGTGCGTGCCCTGCTCTCATAGTGCCAAAGGTAGAGAGCATGCTCCTTCTTGGTGTGTGTGTGTGTGTGTGTGTATGTGAGAGAGAGTGAGTGTGTGTGAGAGAGTCAGAGAGCCAGAGTGAGAGAGAGAGAGAGAGACACGCAGAAAGACAAAGAGACAGAGAGAGAGACAGAGACAGACATGCTTGCGCACACACACGCAGAAGGAGGTCTTGCCCCTAAGAACTGCGTTCTACTTCAAAGCGATAGTATCAGACACCAGGAAGGAAAAGATGCTCTCTGGTTCCTGACCTGTCTGTGTCTCTAAATCTGTGGTGCTGTCTCTGAGGCAGGAGAGAGGGTACAGTCCTCCATTTCCAACATTTCTAAACCCGTTGATTCCAGTGAATGTCACAGGGCATAATCCCATTTAGGATGGCCCTTTAGATGGCCTCCGGGCTCAGGCAGATGAGACGAAGGCCACACTTGTCATTTTATCTATAACAAGCAAGATAGCCAGCCTCGTGCTGCCTCAGTTTGCCTCAGGGGTGGGTGGGGGTCAAGAGAGGGAGGATTTCAGGATCTACACGGGCAAGGCCCTAAGCAGTCTGGAACCAACGTATCCACGGGGCCTCCTCTCCTGGTATACCCCCCCCCCAAAGAGCATTATGCTCTGGTGAGAAGAACCCAAAAACATCCGCCTGTTCTCAACCAGAGCCAGGGCTTTTGGGGCCCTGGCCCCAACCTGGTAGGACTCTCTGCCAACTGACATCCATGCCCCATGGGACCTAATCCAGTTCCGCAGGGCCTGTAAGGCTGAGACGTTCCAGCAAGCTTACAATTGAGGACAGCAATCTTTCTTATTGAGCCTGGCTCCTCCTTTGCTTCTGCCCCCACAGGGCAGGCTCACCAGCTCCTCACTCTTGCTGGCGGGGGGGGGGGGGGAGGGAAGGAGACTTTGGAGAGGGGTCCACCCCAAACAGTGATGTCACTGATGTGAGCAGGTTTGCCAAGTCCAATTCTAGAAAGATCTGGGGACTTTGGGGATGGAGCCAGGAGGCTTTGGGGGTGGAGCCAGGAGACATTGGGGGTGGAACCAGGAGACTTTGGGGGTGGAGCCAGGAGACACTGGGGGTGGAGCCAGGAGCAAGGTTGTGAGCAAGGGGGTGGAGCATCATTGAGCTCCAAAGGGAGTTCCGGCCATCCCATTTAAAGGGACTGCACATCTTTTAAATGCCTTCCCTCCATTGGAAATCATGAAGGATAGGGGCACCTTCTTTGGGGGCTCGTAGAGTTGGACCTCGTGGTCCAATCGAAACTTGGGAGGGTGTTTTGAGGAGAGGCACCGGATGCTATGTTGGAAATTTGGTGACTCTAATTAAAAAAAATAGCACCCCCCCCCAAAGCCTTGAGGATCAATTCTCCATTATTCCCTATGGGAATCGGGTGTCCATAGGCAATAATGGAGAGTCCAGCAGACATCCCCCCCCCCGCTTTCTAATGACCCTGAAGCGGGGGATCCCCTGCCCCCACCTGGGGATTAACAGCCAAAAAACCCACTGTGTCCAAAAATCAAACACTTCATAAAGAATAAGAAAAATATTTCATTCTATAAGTGCATAGGCAGCCATACATTCATACGAATTCACACATGATATCAAAAAAGGTGAAAAGTCCCACTAACAAAATGTCCATTCCACTGAGTGACTCTGAGAAAACTTGCTTCGATGGGTATCGCTCCCAATTTCTTCTGTCGTCCAGAGTCAAACCTCAGATATCGGCTGTGAATTTGTATGAATGTATGGCTACCTGTGCACTTATAGAATGAAATATTTTTCTTATTCTTTATGAAGTGTTTGATTTTTGGACACGGTGGTCTTTTGGCTGCTTATCTATACTGTGCTGCCACTGTTCTCTTCCCACCTGGGGATTGGCAGCCGTAGATGTGAGGATGCCATGCAGAAGAGACGCCATCACATTGGAGTTGTTCTGTGGGGTTTGAGGGCAAAATTCTGTGGTAAAATTGCCCTCAAACCGTAGAGCTTTGCTTTCAAATGAGAGCGTTCCCGCGTGACGTCCCCGGACTGATGACATCACTTCTGTGTGACATCATCACATTGGGGACGTTGTGTGGAGAGGTTGCTGTTTGGGGTGAGGTTCCCCTCCACCGGCTAGCTGGCCGGTGGTGAGGAGAAGCCCCCAAAAGAGGGGGCTAGCAAGCCTAGAGCTGGGGCGCTGGAGCATTCTGTTTACCTGCAGGTATAAAATGAAGGCCAGGCGGGCCAAGCATTCTTCCTTCGCCAGGGTCATGAAATACGCCTTCCTGAGGTGGAGAGCAGCGGACTGGAAGTCACAGAGCTGAAGAAAAGCTTCCGCCTTCTGCTCATACAGCTCCACCTGGACATGGGACAATGCAGGCAGCTGTTAGGTCAGTCAAGGAACATAAAATCTCTTCCTTCTTTGAAGGAGGACATCATCGCATCCTAGTCCACGGGTCCCCGATCTTTTTGAACCTGTGAGCCCCTCAGGGTTTCTGATGCAGTATGGTGGGCGCAGCTACAAAATGGCTGCCGCAAAAGACAGAGCCCGCCACAAAATGGCTGCCGCAAAAGGCAGAGCCAGTCACAAAATGGCTGTCGCAAAAGGCAGAGCCAGTCACAAAATGGCTGCCACAACTGTTTGAAAACAAATAAAGACAGTGAAACAGATTCAATAACCATTCCAGACAACACCAGAGTGGGCCAGAGGTATAGTCCTCTAGGCGCTCGGTCACATTCCTTTGGCACGTGGTGGGGATTTCTGCAGAAGTGGGCTGCTCTGCAGACCGTGACGTCCACTGATCCCCACTCTTGGCCTCCTTACCTTCTTAGGATCCAAGTTCAGGGCTTTGGTATAGCAGGTGATTGCTTTTTCCCACTCTCCCTGGGAGAAAAACTGCTTGCCGTCTCGGCAGCTGAGGGAGCAAAGAAAGAGATAACAGCTAACCAGGAACATCTTCAAAAGTAGAAATGAAGCCATGCAAAGACTTCCTGGTGCTGCAATGTATTCCACCCCCCCCCCCCCTCATTCCACATGATAGCTTGTTTGTAAGTTCAGCAAAAGCGCCTGGCACAGTTCTTTGGGGAATGTAGCCACATTAGGATTTGGGAGGGGGGAAGTTCAGATATCATGTCTCTTTCATGGCAAAACTCCCCGACTGTACATGTTACAGTGCAATTCTATGCAGAGTTGCTCCTGTTGAAGGTGCTACAATGCTGTTTTGTTGTTTTAACCCTGCATGGAGAAAACCAGCCCATGAGGAAGCATGCCTCTTGTCGGACCTTGTCTCCAAACTGCTGAATTTCTATATTCGGGGAGAAGGATTTTCACAGAATTATAGAAATACAGAATCATAGAGCTGGAAGGAGCCATACAGACCATCTAGTCCAACCCCCTGCTCCATGCAGGATCAGCCTAAAGCATCTCCAGCAAATAATATTTCAAACGCATTTTGAAGGCTGCCAACGAAGGGGAGCTCACCACCTTCCTAGGCAGCTGCTTCCACCTCTGAACTACTCTGACGGTAAAAGTTTCAAAAGGATTGGACCAGGGGGTCCGATTCTATGAGCCTCCAAAGAAGGTGCCCCTATCCTTCCTTATTTCCAAATGGAGGGAAGGCATTTAATGTCTGCATATGCTTGTTGATAAGACTTCAAGCTGGAGTCTAACGCAAGTGATCTATGACAGTTCCTGACAGCTTCCCTTATCAGGTTCATACCGGTTCTATCCAGAGTAATTGTGCCTATGCAGGATGACTCAGCACTGAGTGCTGATTGGTGCTTCTGTATTGCTGTATGCATATAACTGTGAAGAGCCTGTACAGTTCATCTCTGCTCTCATTCGTGTTGTCTGGCAAAGCACTTTGCTAGTGTATACCAGAACAACTTGTAATAAATGTAAATAGTTAGCACAAGTCGATGTGCAACAGTTGCTTTCTTTCACGAAGCCTCACAACTCCAGAGCATACCAGCAAATACTCCAACAGGGTTATGGGCCCAGCACGCTTCTGCTGCGCCGTGCTCTGGAGGTTCTGAACAAGGCTGGACTGCTGTGGTGCCTTGTGGCTGAGTGAATGTCTGCAGCTGCCGCTTCTGAAGCCGAGGTGGAAGCCATGCTCAGCCACGCTTCTGATAACAGCTCGGAGGACGGGAGGGATTCTGAGGACCAGCTGCCAGCCGACAGCATGGCCCAGGCACCGTTGGCTGCAAAACCGTTGGCTCTGGTGCATGCAGATGTGATAGGACCTTTCCCCAAAAGCCACTCTTATAAGAGGTTTGCACTAATCTTGGTTGATGATTTTTCCAGATTCTCATAGGTGTATGTGGTCAAAAAAGAAGTCTGAGGTGTTCACCACAGTTAAATATTGGGCCCGGAAGGTACAGAAACAACTGGGTGAATTGTGTGCTTTGCAAACCTTATCAGGTTCATACCGGTTCTGTCCAGAGTAATTGTGCCTATGCAGGATGACTCAGCACTGAGTGCTGATTGGTGCTTCTGTATTGCTGTATGTATATAACTGTGAATAGCCTGTACAGTTCATCTCTGCTTTCAATCATGTTGTCCGGCGAAGCACTTTGCTAGTGTATACCAGAACAACTATAAACTTGTAAATAAATGTAAATAGCACGTCGATGTGCAACAGTTGCTTTCTTTTACTAAGCCTCACAACTCCAGAGCATACCAGCAAATACGCCAACATTTAAAAGCCATGCGGTCCCTTTAAATGAGATGGCCACAACTCCCTTTGGAGTTCAATCGTGCTTGTCGCAACCTTGGTCCTGGCTCCACCCCCAAAGTCTCCTGGCTCCTCCCCCAAAGTCCCCAGAGACCTGGAAATATCCAAAGGCCAAGAAACCGGCAGGAGGAGATACTCACTGCTCCTCTGCTCGTTCCTGCAGGATGTCTTCGAGGGTCCCCCATTTGCGAGGACTTTTGATATACCGTAAGGTCTGGGTGGTCCCAAAAATGCGACGCAGGGACTTCTCCTGGGCTTCCTGAAGCTTTTCTTCCGTGACGGCTGTAGGAAAGATCTCCAGGCGGATGGTGGCCATTTTGACCTCCTGCAAGGAAAAACAGCCACAAGCATGAGCTCAGCCCACCCCGCCATGTATGAGGTCACAACGATGAAAACACTAAGTGCTTCCCTTCGATTGTGGAGAAGCAGCACAGCCGACCCCAATGTATCAGGGATGAAGCAGTTTCTAGGTCAGGGAGCACAGCTTCAAGACAAGGCCTAGCTCTTGTTGGGCTTTCGGTGGCTGTAGGCCAAGGGTGGGGAACCTCTGTCCCAAGGGCGTATACGGCCCTTGAGGTCACTTGGCGTGGCCCTCGGGGATTGCTGGGCCGAACCGAGCCATGTGGCAGCCTCTCTGGGGCCTGGCTGGCCAGCGAGGATCACGGGGCCCAGCTGCACTGTGCAGCAGCCTCCCCAGGGCCAGGCAGGGATCACAGGGCCCAGATGTACTGTGCGGCAGCCTCCCTGGGGCCTGGCTGGCCGGCCAGAATTGCTGCAGGGCCTGGAAAAGTTAATATCACAGTTCAGTTTGCACTTGATTATCCCAGATGGTGTGGCCTAATATGCTAATGAGTGTGTGACCTAATATGCTAATATTAGGGGATGTGGTCTAATATGCTACTGAATTCCTGCTGGGTTTTTCTGCAAAAAAGCCCCGGACCTATGCATTTGTTTAGGGTGGCAGGCTGGGTGTGTGTGTGTGTGTGTGTGTGTGTGTGTGAGCATGCCAGATTAAGTTCTCCCCACATGACTTCAAATAGAAAAACAATTATTTGCATTAATTTTGCTGGCCTGAATCATTCTCCCCCGGCGGAGCACTGTTTTTTAAGTTGATTTTTTATGGCCCGCGAATGATATTATAAATATCCGTACGGTCCTTGGCAGAAAAAAAGTTCCCCACCCCTGCTGTAGGCGGAGCTGGAAGCTTCAAACTTTCTGTTCCAAGGATACCACAGGTCAGTTATTATGAATTTTTTGGCTGTCAGACAGTTCACATCTGTGACTTATTATGGTGACTCCCGGTGGCGTTTATTTTGCTGTCCAGGATCTCATGCAGAGGTCTTTCGCATCGCCTGCTGCCTGACCCATTTAACTAGAGATGCCGGGGATTGAACCAGGGACCTTCTGCATGCAAAGCAGATGCTTTCCCACTGAGTCATGGCCCACCCCTATCACGTCTGCTTTAACTCTGGTCAAGCCTGCACTCAATCTTTGGTTCAGGAGAGAAGCATCCTGGGTAAAAGCCATACTGTATGCCAATGCTGCTAGCTTGAACTCTCCTCACCCCCTCCTTTCCTTTGTTATGTAGTTGTGCTTTGAAATGGGAATATGTGAAAGAGATTATCATGCCTTCTCAGGCTGGGCATCGGGGGGGGGGGGGGGGGGAGGTTGGAGCCGAGGAGACGCTCAAGGCCAAAGCAGGTCTGAGAACGAAATTGTAACATCAATGTGTGAATGTGCCCTGCATAGTACCCCTCCCTCAAGAATCCCTTTGAAGTGTACCTTATATGATTGCATTCTACTGTATGATCTTTAGTCTTTCAATCTCCTTGTAGTCGAGAACTATGATATCAATAAACTAGCTACTTTGTTATCAACAAGGACTCGTTACTGAATCTGCCGACTTGACAACCACCTGCCTCAGCTCTCTGATGACCAGGGCAGAAGAGCACTCAAGGAGGATTGCAGGGGATGGGAAGAATCATACGGAGCTGCCATTAAACAGGGAGGTACATTGGTTGCGCTAAGAGCAAGGGCGTGGGCAGATCACCAAAGACTCACAAAGCCCCAGCTACGGAAAAAAATCTTACCCACTCCCCTGGCTTCTGTGAACTTCCTCAGGCATTGCCATGTTTAGCCCCCTTTTCCAAGAATAGGGGCGCCTTCTTTGGGGGCTCATAGAATTGGACCCCCTGGTCCAATCCTTCTGAAACTTGGGGGGTATTTTGGGGAGAGGCAATGGATGCTATGCTGAAAATTTGAGGCCTCTATCTCCAAAAACAGCCCCTCCCCAGATACCTGCGGAGCAATTCTCCATTATAGCCTATGGGAATCCGTCTCCTTAGGGAATAATGGAGTGCCCAGCAGACATTTCTCTCCCTCGCCCCTAACTACACTTTCCCTCTGACTAACTGCCCTTATACCACTGTGAGCATTGGGTAAGCTGCGTTCTTTATAAACAATTTTTTGTTGATTTTTGTAACACATTATGGCATACGCATTTATTATTTAGTTCCAGATAATATGAAGTGAATGATCATATAAAGGCTGACACCGAAACAAGGCTCTGTAAACCTAGGGAACGTGTTATCAGCTGCACTTCGTATCAGCTACACCTGTAAAGACATTGCCTTAATTTTCTGCAAAGTAACCTTGACTTCGTTGGCAACATCATTACTGATTTGGAGAGGCTTTTTCGCATCTATCAGGACTTTGCACCTTTTGGAGTCTTCGTTCTGCGTGGACCCTTTCCTTAAATTGTAAATTGGCAATTGCCTTTATGTAAATGTATATTGTAAACGGCAAGAATGTTTGTTGTACGTTATGAACCATGTAGTGCTAAGCACCGAAGATAATGAGACATCCTGCATTTATTGCATCTAGTTTTCAGAAGTATATTCTGCAAAGGGTTTCAGCAGCATTGTTCAGAAACAACTTCACGTAACTAATGTATTCTTTAGTAGAACACGGTTCTCTCCTGTTTCCCACCTGGGGATTGGCAACCCTAGCCTTCTTTCCTGTCTTGCGGCTCTCAAACATCTCATGCTTATTCTGTGTGGCTCTCACATTAAGCAAGTTCAGCCACCCCTGTTTCTAATGCCATAGACCAGAGCAGCCATTTCCTTGAGCAACTGCTGTCTGGAGAGCAGCTGTGATTCCGGGAGATCTCCAGGCACCACCGGGAGACTGGCAAACCTCCCCTCTTACCGCCTCCTTGACTGCCTCTCATAAGAACATAAGAGACGCCATGTTGGATCAGGCCAATGACCCACCCAGTCCAACACTCTGTGTCACATAAGGACATAAGAGAAGCCATGTTAGATCAGGCCAATGGCCCATCCAGTCCAACACTCTGTGTCACACAGTGGCAAATTTTTTTGTGGCTAATAGCCACTGATGGACCTCTGCTCCATATTTTTATCTAAACCCCTCTTGAAGGTGGCCATGCTTGTGGCCGCCACCACCTCCTGTGGCAGTGAATTCCACATGTTAATCACCCTTTGGGTGAAGAAGTACTTCCTTTTATCCGTTTTAACCTGTCTGCTCAGCAATTTCATCGAATGCCCACGAGTTCTTGTATTGTGAGAAAGGGAGAAAAGTACTTCTTTCTCTACTTTCTCCATCCCATGCATTATCTTGTAAACCTCTATCATGTCACCCCGCAGTCGACGTTTCTCCAAGCTAAAGAGTCCCAAGCGTTTCAACCTTTCTTCGTAGGGAAAGTGTTCCAGCCCTTTAATCATTTTAGTTGCCCTTTTCTGGACTTTCTCCAATGCTATAATATCCTTTTTGAGGTGTGGCGACCAGAACTGCACACAGTACTCCAAATGAGACCGCACCATCGATTTATACAGGGGCATTATGATACTGGCTGATTTGTTTTCAATTCCCTTCCTAATAATTCCCAGCATGGCGTTGGCCTTTTTTATTGCAGACGCACACTGTCTTGACATTTTCAGTGAGTTATCCACCACGACCCCAAGATCTCTCTCTTGGTCAGTCTCTGCCAGTTCACACCCCATCAACTTGTATTTGTGGCTGGGATTCTTGGCCCCAATGTGCATTACTTTGCACTTGGCCACATTGAACCGCATCTGCATCTCCTGAGGCTTTCCCGGCGCGTCTCACCTTCCTCTTCTTCCCTTCCTCCCCCTCTTCCTCTTCCTCCTCCATGGCTCCGTCCTGCGGCGGCCTCGGCGTCCGCCGGTTGCTCCGTCAACCCAGCGGCCGATGCTCGGCAGCCGTTGCTACTCTTGGGGTCTGTCTCTAGAGGGCGCAAGGGAGCCCGACGCGACGTTCTCGGCGAGCTGGATCCTGTTCGGGGAAGGTCGTGGAAGGGAGTGGGAAGCAGCCCACGTTTTAAAATGTATTTCAGCTTTTTTATTTTTGTATAGATGTTTGTCTTTCCAGTAGATATTGCTATTCACGTGTAATGGCTAGAGGGGGGGAGGCGAGCTGGGAAGCTCCCCCCCCGCACCCGGGCCCTGAGTTCAAATCCCACCCCAGCTCTGAATTCACTGGGTCACTTTAGTTCAGTCCAGTGGAGCGTTTGCGGCCTCTGAGTTAGCCTGGTCCGTAAAACGGTTGGCGTACTGGACAAATAGCCGCAGGGCTGCAACTGCAGACTTAGCACACACACTCCCCCCAGCGCTTTTATTGAGTTGCCAACTCTGACTGTGAAATTTCCGGAGCTTTGGGGGTGGAGCTTGGGGAGGGACCTCAATTGGAGTAGAGCAGGGGTGGCCAACGGTAGCTCTCCAGATGTTTTTTTGCTTGTCTCTTTAAATCACTTTTCCAAGCCAAGCCAGCCAGCAGCTTGGCAAATGCATTTAAAGTTAAATTTGCTTTCCCTCCCTCCCTCCCTCCCTCCCTCCCTCCCTCCCTCCCTCCCTCCCTCCCTATCTATCTATCTATCTATCTATCTATCTATCTATCTATCTATCTATCTATCTATCTATCTATCTATCTATCTATCTATCTATCTAATATTCATCATCTCCCTCCCACATCTGATGTTCATGCTTTGGGTCTCTCAAACATCTGATGTTTATTCTACATGGTTTTCACGCTAAGCAAGTTTGGCCATCCCTGCTAGCTTGCAAGGTGGGGTGGACTAAGAAGAAGCCCAGACATTCTCCACTGGTTCAATTTCGGCCACGTAAGAGTTAAAACTCGCAGCTCCGCCTACTACACCGACGGGCAAGCGCGCTGACAGAAGCCCACAACCAAGATGGCGTCACAGCCGTAGCCCCCGCATGGGAAGGCCTGGGTCTGCCAGGGCTTTGGCGATTGGCTACCGGCAGCGGTGACGTCTGAGGAGGGCAAGCCCGGCCGGCTGCCTCCTCAGTTCGCGGCTGGAGCCCGGCAGTTAAAACATCTGAGGCTGCTCGAGGGGGTGGGAAGGATGTTGCCTGCTCAGCCCCTCGGGAGACTCTTCGGCAGGGCCTGAGCCACCGCCGGGAAGAAGCGCGCGTTGCTGGGAAACGACTGATGGTGATGGGAGTGGAGGGGGGAGAGAGAGAGGGGGGAGAGGACAAGAGGAGGCTGCTTGGGGAAGGTGGGAAGTATCTCTTCCGGATCAGAAGAACTGCTTCCGGGTCGTGAGGCACAGGGTGGGCTATATGACATGGCCAAAGGGAGGAAACTCTAAACAGTCCTAAACTTCCGGTTCTGGTTTAAAATCTGTGCGGGGCAAGAGGTCTGCCAACAGGGAGGGATTCACACGTGTTGTGTGGCATAAGAGAAGCCATGTTGGATCAGGCCAATGGCCCATCCAGTGCAACACTCTGTGTCACACGGTGGCCAAAAAACCCAGATGCCATCAGGAGGTCCATCAGTGGGGCCAGGACACTAGAAGCCCTCCCACTGTTGCCCCCCAAGCACCAAGAATTCAGAGCATCTCTGCCCCACACAGAGTTCCAACAATATGCTGTGGCTAAGAGCCACTGATGAACCTCTGCTCCATATATGCTTGTAGCCATCTGTGCTTGTAGCCGCCACCACCTCCTGTGGCAGTGAATTCCATGTGTTAATCACCCTTTGGGTGAAGAAGGACTTCCTTTTATTCGTTCTGACCCAACTGCTCAGCACTTTCTGAACCCAGAGTCCCCTGTAGTGCAGCATCGCCTATCTTGCAAGGGTGGCAGCAGCCCTCTGTGTTGAGTTGTCAGTATCTAGGTAGAGCCTGGAGATCTCCCAGAATCATAACTGATCTGCGGACCACAGTTCCCCTGGAGAAAATGGCTGCTTGGGAGGACCTTATGTGGCTCTGTGGCATTATATCCCCGAGGCCTCTCCCCTCCCCAGACGTTCTCTTTCAAGAACTGTGACCTTGGGTCAGCCACAGTTCTTGAAAGAGCAGTGCTTGCCCTCACCTACCTTGCAGGTGTCTATTGTGAGAAGAGGAAGTGAAGGAGATCGGACGCCATTCTGAGACTCCAAGTGAAGGGCAGGGTATAAATCCAATCTCTTCCCCCTTCTCCCGCCGCCAGGCTCCGTCCCCCCAAAATTCCAGGAATTTCTGTACCTCGAGTTGTCTTATGAGGCTCTCAGTGAGAGACCTTCTTTGCATGCGCAAAGTGCATGTGCGCGATCAGGGCTTTTCTTATAGCAAGAACTCCTGTGCATATTAGGCCACACACCCCTGATGCAGCCAATCCTCCTGGAGCTTACAGCAGGCCCTGTAAGAAGAGCCCTGTAAGCTCTTGGAGGAGTTCCAAAATGGAGTTCCTGCTGCAAAAAAATCCCTGTGCACGATGACATCACCCAGGAGTGGCATAATGGTGTTGGGCACATCACGGGAGGAGGGGGACACTCTAGCACTTTGGAAAAAGCTCTATGATCATCATAGATTTCCCCCAAAAAATGCTAGCGCACCCACCCTGACCCCTGCGACGTGCCCAGCGCAATAACATTCCTTTCAGGTGATGTCATCATGCCGGGCATGTTGCAGCGCGCTGGTGCTCTTTGGGGGTGGGGCTTCCCCCACCAGCCAGTTCTGTGGTGAGGCCCCACCCACCCCCAGCAGGAGGCTGGGAACCCTACCGAGTTGGCAACTGCAGCTGAAAACCTTTGAAAAAGAGTAATCCCAGGGGTGGAATTCTAGCAGGAGCTCCTTTGCATATTAGGCCCCACACCCCTGATGCAGCCAGTCCTCCAAGAGCTTACAAAAAAAGAGGCTTGTAAGCTCTTGGAGGATTGGCTGCACCAGGGGTGTGTGGCCTGATATGCAAAGGAGCTCCTGCTAGAATCCCACCCCTGAATAAGACCCTTTCCAATCTGGTTCTTTCCAGCACACTCTCCCTTTATACCAGCCTAATATGAGCCCTACCCCATCTTCCCCCTGAGCCCCGCACTCCTCACCAGCCCTGACGGGTCTCTCTCTTGTAGGTGGCAGGACTGGGGAATTACGGCCTGCGGGGCACCCGCCACAGTGTGGGCATGGCCATGCTGAACCATCTGGCCCACAAGCTGAGCGTGGCAGACCAGTGGAAAACAGACCGGCGCTGCTGTGGGGACGTGGCCGTCGCCAAGCTGGACAACGTGGAGCTCGTGCTGATGAAACCCCGCCGGCTGATGAATGTCAACGGCCTCTGCGTCGCCGGGGCTGGTGAGAGAAGCCCTTCCTTGCCCCTGGGAGAAGCAGTGTGGTTCAGGGTTAGAGCATCTGGCTGTACTGGAACCTGAGGAGACCCAGGTTCAGATCCCCGGTCAATCATGAGTCGATGGTAGTCAGGGCCCCTCTGGTGCTCCCATAGCCCCCTTTCAGTCCTTAAGAACATAAGAGAAGCCATGTTGGATCAGGCCAATGGCCCATCCAGTCCAACACTCTGTGTCACACAGTGGCCAAAAAAACCAGGTGCCATCAGGAGGTCCATCAGTGGGGCCAGGACACTAGAAGCCCTCCCACTGTTCCCCCCCCCAGCACCATGAATACAGAGCATCTCTGCCCCACACAGAAAGTTCCATCTATAAGCACATAAGAGAAGCCATGTCAGATCAGGCCAGTCTGAAAAATTTAAGAACACAAGAAGAAGACATGTTGGATCAGGCCAATGGCCCATCCAGTCCAGCACTCTGTGTCACACAGTGGCCAAAACACCCAGGTGCCATCAGTGGGGCCAGGACACTAGAAGCCCTCCCACTGTTGTCCCTCCCAAGAACACAGAGCATCACTGCCCCAGACAGAGTTCCAATAGGATGCTGTGGCTAATAGCCACTGATGGACCTCTGCTCCATATGTTTATCCAATCTTCTCTTGAAGCTGGCTATGCATGTAGCCGCCGCCACCTCCCGTGGCAGTGAATTCCACGTGTTAATCACCCTTTGGACAAAGAAGGACTTCCTTTTATCCGTTCGGACCCAACTGTTCAGCAATTTCATTGAATGCCCACGAGCTCTTGTATTGTGAGAAAGGGAGAAAAGGACTTCTTTCTCTACTTTCTCCATCCCATGCATAATCTTGTAAACCTCTATCATGTCACCCCACAGTTGACATTTCTCCAAGCTAAAGAGCCCCAAGCGTTTTAACCTTTCTTCATAGGGAAAGTGTTCCAACCCTTTAATCATTCTAGTTGCCCTTTTCTGCACTTTTTCCAATGCTATAATATTTTGAGGTGCGGTGACCAGAATTGTACACAGTACTCCAGATGAGGCTGCACCATTGATTTATACAGGGCCATTATGATACTGGCTGATCCTTCCTTGTGAGAATTCACATGCTCATTTGGTGTAGTGGTTAAGAGCGGTGGACTCTAATATGAGAGAATCAGGTTTGATTCCCCACTCCTCCTCCACATGCGTCTGCTGTGTGACCTTGGGCCAGCCACAGTTCTTTCAGAGCTGTTCTCTCAAGAACAGTTTCTGTCAGAGCTCTCTCAGCCCCACCTGCCTCACAGGGTGTCTGTTGTGGGGAGAGGAAGGGAAGGCGGGGTGTCTGTTGTGGGGAGAGGAAGGGAAGGCGATTATAAGCTGCTCCAAGACTCCTTTGGGTAGTGAAGGGCGGGGTCCAAAACCAACTCTTCTTCTTTAAAGTGGTGGACTCGAAAAGCGGGGAGGCAGAGTCATAATATTCCAAATTGGGGTTGACTACTCATTAAAGCCTATTGTATGTTTTTGAGTCAACTCTCAAAAAGTGCAGTTTCTCTCAACAGTTGTTCTGCCTTACCCCAATGTTTCGCAAAAACACTGGGGTAAAGGCACAAGAATTTGGAATTTTATGAACCTGCCTCTGCCCTTTTACAGACGTTCATATTTCTGTATGTTTTCAAGTGTGTGCTCTTGGACTACGACTGTAGGCCGCTGAAGAAGGCACATCAAGCTTCCCAGGCGATCCCCCATTTCGTGGTGGGAACAAGGCAGCGACTCTGCAGTGCTCCTTTTCACTCTGCTGCGGCTGGTGAGGCACAAAAGAGTAGGAGTAATGTCCTCCGCCCTCTTTCACCCATCCTTGAGACCACTGATAAAGGATGCAAGATCCTGTGTGTGCTTCTCCTGAGGCACGGTCATGCAATTCCAGCTGTGCCCTGTAGAGGGCCCGCTAGCCCCATTCCAAGGGTATTTTACTGCAGAACATCTGGAAATGCTGTTTCCATCGGTGTGACATCTGGAAACGCTGGTAAAAAAAAAAAATCACCTGCCCAAGGCTATAAGGACACTATCCTAAATGCTTTTACTAAGGAATAAGGCCTGGTTCACAGACATGCAGAATGAGGTAACGTCGGGGGTGACATGATCGAGGTTTGCAAGATTATGCATGGGATAGAGAAGGCAGAGAAGGAAGTCCTTTCTTCCCTTTCTCACAATACAAGAACTTGTGGGCACTCCATGAAATTGCTGAGGAGCCGGGTTAGAATGGATAAAAGGAAGCCCTTCTTCACCCAAAAGGTGATTAACACGTGGAATTCACTGCTACAGGAGGTGGTGGCAGCTGCAAGCATAGCCGGCTTCAAGAGGGGATTAGATAAACCTATGGAGCAGAGGTCCATCAGTGGCTATTACCCCGCAGCGTATTGTTGGAACGCTCTGTCTGGGGCAGTGATGCTCTGTATTCTTGATGCTTGGGGTGGCGACAGTCGGAGGGCTTCTAGTGTCCTGGCCCCAATGATGGACCTCCTGTTAAAACAGTGGGTTTTTTGGCCACTGTGTGACACAGAGTGTTGGACTGGATGGGCTATTGGCCCATCTTCCCAAAACCATTTTGTCTTCCACAAAACCGGTCCCTGGGGACCACTGGTCTAGGACCAGCAGAGACTACTATTGGTCCTGTTTTCAGTCTGTATTGATAGTGTCCTCAAGGTAATTCTTTTAGCTACGTTTTTATCCCACCAAAAAGTTCTGGACAGTTCAGGTTTTTTTTTATTGTTCTCTGCTGTGGTTCGTTTCTTTCCTGTTAACCAGGATTCTTAACCACAGCTTAATCCTGTTTACTGGAAAAGAAAGTCACCTCTGTTTAACTGACCCACATTGTGACAAACTGGAGGGAAAGAGTTGGATCTTGATGCATTGCATGGGAGGGATCATGCTCCCCCCCTCCCCCCCCGGCAAGTCAACCAGGTTCATTCCTGCTGCAAACAAACAGCAGTTTCTTTGTGGCATCTGAAGCATGGAATTCTCCCCGCTTAGGACAAAAACGCTGCCCCTTGTTTCCCTTAACAAAATCTGGTAGAAATATTACCGCAGAAACTGCTGTCTGCCTTTGAGTTTCAGTTGCTTATACGTGACATTAAAATAACACCTGATGTAAACATACGATACGATAATCAAATAATCCAGCAAGGAAGGAGGGCGAAATGAGAAGGAATGTGGTGCCGATGTAGAAACCCCCCCAGAAAACGTCATACAGCAAGTGATATAATCAACGCACCAACATTAGTGTTCCACGCACCACTCATTTGCCATATCATGGACCACCTTGGCCACTGAGGAGTCACGTTTCCTGTGCTCTTGGATGCTTGGCGCGTGCCAATTGTATTCTCTCTCCCTTAGCAGTGGAGGAAAACAAGAGGTTTTCCCACCTGATCTCACCTCCTATGCCTTGTTTTGCAGTGGAAGCGTACAACCTGAACACGGAGGACGTTTACCTGGTTCACGACGACCTGGACAAGCCCCTAGGGAAGGTCGCACTGAAGTTGGGGGGCAGCGCAAGGTCTTTTCCCTTTTCCCCGCGGGGTTCCTCATGTCTCACATCCGCCATTGTCAGTGTTTTAAGTTAAAAAGCCAGGAGAGAAGTCACTTCAGGAACAACGATATAAACAACCACAGGTTATAGTGACCAAATTACCATGCAGTCAGGGTGCATTGATACAAATAAACAAAATGGACAAAAAGAATTACAAAATTCATAAATAAGAAGATGAAGAAGATATTGGATTTATATTCCGCCCTCCACTCTGAATCTCAGAGTCTCAGAGTGGCTCACAATCTCCTTTCCCTTCCTCCCCCACAACAGACACCCTGTGAGGTGGGTGAGACTGGAGAGGGCTCTCACAGCAGCTGCCCTTTCAAGGACAACCTCTGCCAGAGCTACGGCTGACCCAAGGCCATTCCAGCAGGCGCAAGTGGAGGAGCGAGGAATCAAACCCGGTTCTCCCAGATAAGAGTCTGCACGCTTAACCACTACACCAAACTGGCTCTCTTCCAATAAATAATCTTCCAATCAAGGAGTCCCGATGTGCAGGCAGTCGACTTAGAGGATCCTGCTTCAATTACTCTTCCAGCATAGGGTGCTCCATAAATTCTTAAAGAAGACGTCCCCGTTCAAAATACGCTTCCAGCAACACTTCCAATGTGTTCCCCGCTGCTTAATATTTGTAATGACGATATGGGAATATAAAATTCTCCAAAAAAACTTTAAACCGGCGTCACGCTCACAAGCAGCTCAAGGAAGATTTATGAAGCTTGTCATTCTTTTTTGTCAATTTTGTTTCTTCGCATAAATCAGGGATGGCCAAGGGTAGCTCTCCAGATGTTTTTTTGCCTACAACTCCCATCAGCCCCAGCCGGCATGGCCAATGGCTGGGGCTGATGGGAGTTGTAGGCAAAAAAAATCTGGAGAGCTACCGTTGGCCACCCCTGGTATAAATGCACCATCATTACATAGTAATTTGGTCACTATAACCTGTGGTTGTTTATATCAGTGTTTTAAGTAAGGCAGTTGGTAACACTTTTCTGCATTGCAGTTAAGTAGTAAAAATTACAGCCTACAAAGAAAGCAACGTTACGTCTGAGGCCTGCCTAATTATTGCGAGATTAAAAGCTCCTTAGTCCTGGGAGGAAGCATGAGTGTCCGCCGGTGAGTGCCAGTTCAGATCCACCAGTGGGAGCTAATACACTGGGAAGTGGGTGGAGGAAGGGAGGAAGAAAGTGACACTGTACCTGATAGATCCAGGTGGGCAGCCGTGTTGGTCTGAAGCAACAGCACAAAGTTTGAGTCCAGGGACACCTTGAAGACCAACCAGTTCAATCCTGGGTATAAGCAGGTACAGAAGAAGTGTGCACACACATGAAAGCTTATACCCAGAAGCAGGGCTTTTTTTGTAGCAGGAAGTCCTTTGCATATTAGGTCACACCCTCCTGCTGTAGCCAATCCTCCGGGAGCTTGCAGGGCTCTTCTTACAGAGCTTACTGCAGGATACCGTTAGCAGGAAAAGCCTGTGGCAAATCTTGGAACGTTTAGGATGTCCCCCAAGGTTTCTCAGCATGATCATCCAGCTACATGAAGACCAGCGAGGCCAAGTCAGACACTGCAACGATCTCTCGGAGCCCTTCCCAATAGGCACAGGTGTAAAGCAAGGCTGTGTTCTCGCGCCAACTCTCTTTACGATCTTCTTTAGCATGATGCTTCAAAGAGCCGCAGTAGATTTAGATGATGATGATGGTGTCTACATCCGCTATCGCACCGATGGCAGCCTGTTCAACCTGAGGCGACTAAAGGCCCACTCCAAGACAATGGAAAAACTTATCCGAGAGCTACTGTTTGCTGATGATGCTGTATTCGTCTCCCACTCGGTATCAGCTCTGCAGCATATGACGTCCCGCTTTGCAGAGGCTGCCAAGCTATTCGGCCTAGAAGTTAGTCTGAAGAAGACAGAAGTTCTCTACCAGCCTGCACCCCAGGAAGATTATCACCCTCCTTGCATCACTGTGGGTGAATCAGTTTTGAAGACAGTCCAGCAGTTCAGCTACCTGGGGTGCATCATCTCCTCAGACGCCAAGATCGACAAGGAGATTGACAATAGGCTGGCATAGGCAAACCGTGCATTTGGCCGACTGCATAAAAGAGTGTGGAGCAACAATTATCTGAAAAAAGGCACAAAGATCAATGTTTACAAAGCGGTTGTGATGACAATCCTCATCTACGGCTCCGAATCGTGGGTTTTATACCGTCATCACCTGCGACTCCTTGAGCGCTTTCATCAGCGCTGCCTTCGCACCATCCTCAACATCCACTGTAGTGACTTTGTGACCAACACTGAAGTCCTCAAGCGGGCGGAGGTTACAAGCATTGAGGCACTGCTGTTGAAGACGCAGCTGCGCTGGGCAGGGCATATTTCCAGGATGGAAAACCACCGCCTTCCCAAGATTGCCCTGTATGGCGAACTTTCCACCGGCCATCGAAATAGAGGGGGACCAAAGAAGAGGTACAAGGACTCCTTGAAGAAATCCCTTGGTACCTGTTGCATCAACCATCACCAGTGGTCTGACCTAGCCTCAGATCGCAAAGCATGGAGGCACACCATCCACCAGGCTGTCTCTTCCTTTGAGAACGCACGCATAGCTGGTCTTGAGGACAAAAGGAGATTGAGGAAGAATCGCACTGCTACAGCACCAACCCCAAATCAGACTTTTCCCTGCAGCCACTGTGGCCGGACCTGCCTGTCCCGCATTGGTCTTGTCAGCCACCAGCGAGCCTGCAGCAGACGTGGACTATTGCACCCTTCTTAAATCTTCGTTCACGAAATCAAGCCGAGAGAGAGACTGTAAGGTCTTGGAGGATTGGCTACATCGGGGGGTGGGGGGGGTGTAGCCTAATATGCAAAGGAGTTCCTGCTACAAAAAAAAGCCCAGCTGAGATTTTTTTTGGGGGGGCGGGGGGAGCCTAGAGACAGTGGGGTTTGGGGAGGGGAGGGGCCTCAGAAGGGTCCAATGCCATAGTGCCCAACCTCCAAAGCAGCCGCTTTCTCTAGGGGAACTGGTCTCGATTGCCTGGAGATCGACTGCAGATCACCTGGAGACTACAAATTAGAAACAACCCACAGAGTTATAGTGACCACAATTACTAATATTTCATGCAGTATACTTCCAAATTTATAGGTGAAATACAACACACACATCCATTAGATTATGGAGCACTCTCAAAAATGTTTCAGTGCACTAAAACTTCACAATACAAAGTAGAGTCCCATTGTCACAGGAGGTCGACTTCATATCCTGCCTCAAAGTTCCTTCCAGCAAGGCACACCCCATAATCCTTTTTCCACGGAGACTGCTCCAGTACTTTAAAGCACAATCCAAATGAAAGACAACTTCAAATCCTTCAATTTTTCTAATAAATCCTTCATGTAGTACATTTACAACTGACATCAAAGTCTTATCAAAGGAGATAAGACATCAAAGGAGAGCCAGTTTGGTGTAGTGGTTAAGTGTGCGGACTGCTATCTGGGAGAACCGGGTTTGATTCCCCATCCTCCACTTGCACCTGCTGGAATGGCCTTGGGTTAGCCATAGCTCTGGTAGGAGTTGTCCTTGAAAGGGCAGCTGCTGTGAGAGCCCTCTCCAGCCCCACCCACCTCACAGGGTGTCTGTTGTGGGGGAGGAAGGTAAAGGAGATTGTGAGCCGCTCTGAGACTCTTCGGAGTGGAGGGCGGGATATAAATCCAATATCTTCTTCTTATCTCTTTCCGAATAGGCAGCTGCTCAGAAACGGCTCAAAACCTTGAGCCGTTTCTGAGCAGTTGCCTATTTGGAAAGAGATAAGACTTTGATGTCAGTTGTAAATGTACTATATGGAGGATTTATTAGAAAAATTAAAAAAGGAAGGATCTGAAGTTGTCTTTCATTTGGATTGTGCTTTAAAGTACTGGAGCAGTCTCCGTGGAAAAAGGATTGTGGAGCGTACCTTGCTGGAAGGAACTTCGAAGCAGGATATGAAGTCGACCTCCGGTGACAATGGGACTCTGCTTTGTATTGTGAACTTTTAGTGCACTGGGACATTTTCGAGAGTGCTCCATAATCTAATGGGTGTGTGTGTTGTATTTCACCTATAAATTTGGAAGTCTAGCGCACGAAATCTTAGTAATTGTGGCCACTATAACCCTGTGGGTTGTTTCCGCTTTGCAATCTAGAGTGACCTCTCTCTGTATCTTTTAGCCACCTGGAGATTGGCAACATTAACGGAGCCACCAGGGAAGGTTTTGCAGACAAGAAGTCTGGAGCTTTGCAGCGGAAGCCTGACGGGAGGTTTTTGCATCTCCATCTTTTCTTCCAGGGGTCACAACGGGGTCCGTTCCTGCATCAGCTCCCTGAGCTCTGACGTAAGTCTCCGCTTCAGCCTCAGCTCCTTACCCCCGGGAAGAGTCATTCTGCGTTTCACTGCCCTGACGTGAGGCCCAGGCCGCCGTCCAAGGAGGGATTCTTGCATATTAGCAGGCTCGGGCTGTTTGTGGCTCAGCTTTCCCTGGGCCGGAGCCCTTGCGCACGCATTCCCTGTTCTTTGCTCAGTTCTGGAGCCCGGAGGTGGTTGTTTAAAGTGGAAGCAGATGGGCTGGCCCCGAGCCTGGGCACCGACTTGAAAACATCGACACGTTGTCGGACAGACGCATCTCCCGATCCCATGTTTAGCTGGCATTTGGTGTTCGGCTGCCTCCGGAGCCGGGGAGAGATGAGACCTCTGTCCTGTGCCAGAAAACCCACCTTCAAAGTCAGGCCAGAGCTCAGGGGCTCCTCACGAGTATCGAAGCATCTCAGAAATGGGGGTTGAGGGAGGATCCAGCCAGCTGTTTTGGGTTTGGAACGGGAGGTGTTTTTCTATGTTTTCACCTTCCTGCGTGTTGGCCAGGCTTCTTTTTTTGAGCAGGAACGCAGTTCCACCTGGCTTGGTGTCAGGGGGTGTGGCCTAATAGGCAAATGAATTCCTGCTGGACATTCTCTACAAAAAAAGCCCTGTTGGCTTTTGGCTATTGCACTGCCTGCGTGTGCAATAAGTAGACTGTGGCCCGAATCGTCTCCTTTCTCCTTTCCCGTCTCCTGCTTCCGTGCCCTCCTTCTCACCCCACTTCCCTGCAACCAGCTTCTTGCTCCTCCCGCTTCCCACAACCAGATGCAGACTCTGTTATTAAAGCCAACCCTTCTGAGGGCCTCCTCTAAGACCTGGCTGGGTCCAGAGTGGAAAATGTGGTTTGTGACCTTTGCCCAAAGCCTGCATCAAAAGTGATGGTAGAAGAAGAAGAGGAGATTGGAGATATATCCCGCCCCATACTCTGAATTTCAGAGTGGTCACAAACAATCTCCTTTACCTCTCTCTCCCCCCACCCCCCTCAACAGACACCCTGTGAGTTAGGTGGGGCTGCGAGAACTCTTACAGCAGCTGCCCTTTCCCTACAAGAGCCAAGGCCATTCCAGCAGCTGCAAGTGGAGGAGTGGGGGAATCAAACCTGGTTCTCCCAGATAAGAGTCCGCACACTTAACCACTCCATCAAACTGGCTCTCAAACTGGTAGCTACCAAACCCCTCTGTTGGCATGAAAAGTTCACAAGAGAGCCAGTTCGGTGTAGTGGTGAAGTGTGCGGAATCTTCTCTGGGAGAACCAGGTTTGATTCCCCACTCCTCCACTTGCACCTTCTGGAATGGCCTTGGGTCAGCCATGCTCTGGCAGAGGTTGTCCTTGAAAGGGCAGCTTCTGGGAGAGCTCTCTCAGCCCTACCTACCTCACAGAGTGTCCGTTGTGGGAGGGAAGGTAGAGGAGATTGTGACCACTCTGAGATTTGGAGTATAGGGCGGGATAGAAATCCAGTATCTTATTATTATTTTCCACAGGGAACATTTATTCGATGCCCCTTCTCTGTATAACTAGAGAGCCAGTTTGGTGTAGTGGTTAAGTGTGTGGACTCTTATCTGGGAGAACCGGGTTTGATTCCCCGCTCCTCCACTTGCACCTGCTGGAATGGCCTTGGGTCAGCCATAGATCTCTGTAGGAGTTGTCCTTGAAAGGGCAGATTCTAGGAGAGCCATCTCAGCCTCACCGGGTGTCTGTTGTGGGGGGAGAAGATATGGGAGACTGTAAGCCGCTCTGAGTCTCTGATTCAGGGAGAAGGGCGGGGTATAAATCTGCAATTCTTCTTCTTCTAAATCACCTCCCCCTGCCCCACACATACATGCACAGCACTGATATTTTTTCCCTCCCCAAGCTCAAATGATGGCATTTTAGCCCTGCCCTGGAAGGCCCAAGGCAAACCTGATTTCATCAGACCTTAGAAGCTAAGCAGGGCAGTCCTGGAAAGCACTTGGGAGATCTCCTTGGAATACCAGCAGTTGGGAGGCAGAGGCAGGCTGGATCAAGCCGCTTCTCTCAATGTCCTCCGTGCCCCGGTAATAGTTGCCAGAGGTCTCCGTGACTTCCAGGCACAGCCGCTCACACAGACACACCTCCCTCCCAACACGCAAATGATGGCATTTTACAGAATGGCATTCAAAACGCCCAGACACCAGATCACTTGGAACATAGCTATAATGCACATAACACAGGGGTGGAATTCTAGCAGGAGCTCCTTTGCGTATTAGGCTGCACACCCCTGATGTAGCCAATCCTACAAGAGCTCACAGGGCTCTTAGTGCAGGGCTACTGTAAGCTCCAAGAGGATTGGCCACATCGAAGGGGTGTGGCCTAATATGCAAAGGAGCTCCTGCTAGAATTCCACTCCCTGCCCATAAACAGGAAGCTGCCTTGTACTGACGATCAGGCCTTCCAAGTCTGTCTTGTGTGCTCAGACCAGCAGTGGCTCCCCAGGGTGAAAGGCGGAGGTCTTTTCCATCACCTCCTGCCTGGTCCTTTTAGCTGGAGAGGCCGGGGACTGAACCTGGAACCTTCTGCAGGCCAAGCAGAGGCTCTACCACTGAGCCGCTATCTCTCCTCAATAATAGTGCTATCGTAATGAATTGAGCAATGGCGTCCGTGGCTTTAGAATCTGACCCATCAGCCGCCATCGCAGAAGGCTGTTTCTGAGCCTAACACAGCTTGTCTTGTCTACTGTGAATTGTGAGCCCACAAACATTTATTTCTTATAGCTAGCCTTTCTCCCCAGTGGGGACACAAAGCGTCTTAGCGTTCTCCACTCATCCATTTTATCCTTACAACAACCCTGTGAG
Source organism: Heteronotia binoei (assembly GCF_032191835.1). NCBI lineage: Eukaryota > Metazoa > Chordata > Lepidosauria > Squamata > Gekkonidae > Heteronotia > Heteronotia binoei. Next base: position 73,517,946 of record NC_083234.1, read on the forward strand.
GTGGGTTAGACTGAGGATGTGTGTCTGGCCCAAGGCCACCCAGGGATCTTTCATGGCGGACTGGGGGGGGGGGGGTTGAAATCTGGTTCTCCCAGTCTGACCTTCTGACCTCAGCACCGCATTCCTTTCAAGGAGGAGGAGGAGAGGATGATGATATTGGATTTGTATCCCTCCCTTCACTCTGAATCTCAGAGTGGCTCACAATCTTCTTTATTTTCTTCCCCCACAACAGGTGGGGCTGAGAGAGCTCTCCCAGAAGCTGCCCTTTCAAGGACACCTGTGAGAGCTATGGCTGACCCAAGGCCATTCCAGCAGCTGCAAGTGGAGGAGGGGGGAATCGAGGGCTTTTTTGGCAGCAGGATTAGGTCACCCCCCCCCCCCGATGCAGCCAAACCTCCAAGAGCTTACACGGCTCTCCATACAGGGCCTACTGTAAGCTCTTGGAGGATTGGCTACATCAGGGGTGTGTGGCCTAATACTCGAAGGAGTTCCTGCTACAGAAAAAGGCCTGGTTGAATCCAACCCAATTATCCCAGATGAGAGTCCGCACACTTGACGACTGCATCAAACTGGCTCTCACCAGCTGCCCACTCTGAATTGTTCTTACGGGCAACTCCCAGTTCAGTCCCCGGCATCTCCGGTTAATGCTTCATCGCCCACAGGTGTGTGGGGAGGAGAATCTCCTCCACGGGAGAACCTGGGGAGCCGCTACCTGTCAGCAGAGAAGGCTGTCCTAGGGGGGGTGGTCTCCCTCCATCCTGCACTTTCTGACTCCCCCTCTCTCATTCCATCTCCTCAGTCCATGGTCCGGCTGCGGATTGGCATCGGCCGCCCGCTGGGGGAAGCCGCCGTGGATCGCTACGTCCTGGGCAGGTTCACCAACGCCGAGCAAGAACTCCTCCCGCAAGTCTTTGAGCAGGCGGTCGAGATGCTGCTGGAACACATCCGGCAGAGGGACACCGCCAAGGGGAGCCCGGCAGCTTGCGGGGAACAAATCAGAGCCCCTCTGGAGACGGAGGGGGCGTGACAATCTTATAGCATGCGTTAATCTGTTGACCACAAAAAAGAAACCAAAAAGAAGCGGTCGTCACGGGGCTTCTTTCGATGGGGTACCGGTGGCTTGGCTGGGCAACTCCCAGGCTGAGGCCAGAAGGTGCTGGAGGTCCCTAAGAGGACAGAAGAGCCTCCAAGATGGTGGCAGAAGGGCCGTCTAGAATAGTCCTACTCAGGGCTTTTTTTTTGTGGCAGGAACTCTTTTGCATATTAGGCCACACACCCCTGATGTAGCCAATCCTCCAAGAGCTTAGAGGACTCTTCTTATAGGGCCTTCTGTAAGCTCCAGGATTGGCTACATCAGGGGTGTGCGGCCTAATATGCAAAGGAGTTCCTGCCACACAAAAAAAAGTCCTGGATGTACTCCAGCTGTGAGCGAATGGGGGTTAAGAGAGGAAAGGATAGGAAAGGCAATCGGAATTCCTGGCATCTGTGTTCTTACTGCGGGCCTCAGAATTCAGCAGTCTAAGACTTAGTTTTGAGTAACTAAAAACAACAAATGCCTCTTCCAATCCACAAGACCAAAATGTGTGTGGTTGACCCCTCTGAAGCCGGAGTGGTGGGGTTGCCAAAACCCCCAGTGGAGGTGGGTGTCCCCAGCTGCCAATCACCTGGCCGGTGGGGGGAACTTAGCCCCCAAAAGAAGGAGATCTGGCCGGCTTTCAACAATGTGCCTGCATCGCTAACCATGTGATCCAGAAATGACATCATCACGTCAGGGTGACGCTCTAGCACTTGGGCAAAAACTCTGTGATGGAAGCCGGATTTGCCATATAATTTTTGCCCAAATGCCGAAGCGCTGCGCTGATGATCCAGGTCACGTGGGCAGTGATGCGGGCACGTCACTGCACGTCGGCAGAGTCTCCCTCCTTCTCCCACTCAGTCCCCTCCCTCAATCTCTCCCTGGGGGCTGGGACTTTAGCACTCAAGATGTTTCTTGTCCCTCCTCAGTGAGAGAACAAATGAAGCAAAGTAAGAGAATACTTTGGTTTACTTTGCATACGTCAGAGCAAAGAGCGTGGATCTTTCTTGACACTTAAGATAAGGTGCGGTCTGTCCGTAGCAGGAAGCACACCGTATTTATTTATTTAAACAATTTTTATCCCCCTTTTCTGCTGCTGCTATGTGCGGCCACGATACAGGCTGAATCAGGCCTCCCTTTTCGAAACCCGGCTGTTGATTTAAAAAACAAGAAGAGAAGAAATTGGATTTAGGATAATCTGCATTCTCACTCGGTCTCTCGTCTCCGAGCACGGTTTGTCTGTAGAAGGTCTTAGCCGTTATCTCTTTTTTTCCTAACCACTGGTCAAGGCCTCTGGGTGGTGGGTTCAAGATCAGCTACAATCAGCCGCGTTTGAATGTGCTGAGCCCAGTCCTTTATGCCAACTTTAATTTTGTCGGAGCTGGGAGTTGGCGAGATGCAAGTGTGGGCGGAGTCGTGGGGCTGGCTGACAAAGCCTTTGCTGGATTGGGTACCGGGGCCGGATAAGACTCCAGCCCCACCAAAAGAGGGGAAGGTTGAGTGGGGACCCACACCTGGCAACGCTTCCCTCTTGAGTGCACTTTCCTCCCTCCATCAGTTTCTATTTCCCCTGCTTTTGAAAAAAGCCCAGGCGTTGTTATTGGATTATAGCACATTAGCCTAATAATCTATTGCTACAATCTGTTGTGTTTCTGAATGTCCAGCTTAAAAAAATAAAGCCTCCAGTCCTTTTGATTGTGCCGGTAAGGAGGAATTCCGCAATTGCCGTTTCGCTTCACGAGGAGGCCCTTCAGGTCTCTGCATGGGAAACCAGCAGGGCCAGTTTTCTGGCCAACGGCTTGGATTGGCTCTGTGAAAAGAATAAGACCGTAGATTTATACCCCACCCTTCTCTCTGAATCAGATACTCAGAGCAGCTTACAGTCTCCTATATCTTCTTCCCCCACAACAGACACCCTGTGAGGTGGGGCGGGGCTGAGAGAGCTCTGACAGAAACTGCCCTTTCAAGGACAGCTCTGCAAGAGCTATGGCTGACCCAGGGCCATTCCAGGAGCTGCAAGGAGGGGACCGCTGCACTTCAGGGGCTCAGTTTGCTCCCAGCTGCCCACGGTGTAGGAGGTGAAGGGCATCCTCCTCTGGAGCCACCCCCATCCCCCACCTGGGATAGATTTGGGTAGGCGAAACAGAGCTCAGGGTGACAAAATACTTCAAATCAGTTCTGGTCTCTGCCGTGGGTTTTCTGGCTTCCAAATTAATAATAATAAGAAAATGACATTGGATTTGTAGCCTGCCCTCCGCTCTGAATCTCAGAGTAGCTCACAATCTCCTTTCCCTTCCTTCCCCCACAACAGACATCCTGTGAGGTGGGTGGGGCTGAGAGAGCTCTCCCAGAAGTTGCCCTTTCAAGGACAACTCCTGCCAGAGCTATGGCTGACCCAAGGCTTTTCCAGCAGCTGCAAGTGGAGGAGGGGGGAATCAAACTCAGTTCTCCCAGATGAGAGTCCGCGCACTTAACCACTACACCAAACCGGCGAAGGGGCATGTGTTGAACAGATATTCACGCAGAAGCGCCTAGGGCAGGTTCTCCTGCTGAGAAGGGATAATTTCTTGGCTAGACGAATGACTTGTGCCTTCATTTTTTGATTCAGAAAACAAAGCAGACCTCAGAATCAATACTCCCTGTAAGCCGTGGAGTCTTGTGAGCAAAAATTCTACTTTGTGAGATACCAGTGTTAAAGTTGTGAGCAAGCAATCTGGCTACTGCATAAATTAGTTTGCTCTGGGGCCATTTTTTCTGAGCTAACGCAAAAATGCATGAGCTGGAGGCTAAAAAACGGTGAGCTAGCTCACAGTAACTCAGCTTAGAGGGAGCACTGCTTAGAAGGTAAAGAAACCACCTGTTCTCACCGGAGCTTCCAATCCCAGCTAAAATACTGCAGCCAGTTCTCACCAGAGTCCACCTCGGTCAGAGAGGCCTGTACCACTTCAGGGCTCCTGTTCCCATATCCCTCCCCCCGAAAGCAGCTTGTCTCAGTGCTCCGGTGTTGACTGTAGACCTGAATTTCATAGAATGATAAGAGTTGGAAGGGAACCTCCAAGGTCATCTAGTCCAACCCCTTGCACAACACAGGGCATCACAAACCCCTCCCCCTAAGTTCCACAGACTCAGCATTGCTGCGTTTGACTTTTACTGGCTTCCCGTTTTTGACTTAAAAGAGCGCACTGGCTTTGGAAGCATTTTATAGAGCAGTTTTTACACAGGCCATAAAAAATACTTTTGTTTAAAAAAAAAAAAACCTCTTCACGATCCAACCCCGCCTGCCGTCGTCTCTCCGAGAGGAGAAGATTCTGTAGACGGCGAGAGTTTCTCAGCTTTTCCCTCCTCTCCCGGCTTGCTGGGCATTTCCTCGGAGGGGTGCGCCACAGCGATCCCGGACTCCCGATGCTCCTCTTTGAGCACCACCTCTTTGTCCTTGGATCCCTCCTCTTGCTTCCACGACATTAGAGGCTGCGGGCAAAAAAAGGCAGAGGGTTAAACCACGGCTAAGACTCCCTCTGTCTGTACGTGGGACTTGAAGCACCCCAAGGGCGAGGAGACAGACCCCACCCTGCCCAGCTGCAGTCCTGGGTGGACGGTGTCAGGACCCCGACTCAAGGAACAACTCAGGTTAACAGTGCATTCATTTATTCCAGGTATCAAAGGCGGTACATCAAAATCCTTGCTAAGACTTCTTAGCCCAGCGCTTCTCTATTTAACCCCTCACCCCAACTGTTATCATTCAAGGGCAAGCGGGGCAAAGCAAAAGCGGCTTTTGGCGGTACCCACACACCCCTAGCCTGAGAGTCCAGGTGATTATCTATACTTAGTTAGCGGCTGACCTTGGTCGATAGAAACTGCTTCAATAATAAGTTCCTCAGATAAACAGCAGGAGCAAGATGAGCTAAGCAAGAATGCATTCAAGCCAAATGATAACTGTTACAGTAAAACCCTCGCAAGAGGGATACAGAGACACTCTTGACAGGCAGCCGTGTTGGTCAACCTAAGGAAACCCACAGCAAATAGTACATTACAGTCTTCGCTAATTCTTTGCCATGTAATAAGAGGTAAAAGTTGTCCCCTGTGCAAGCACCAGTCGTTTCCAACTCTTGGGTGGCATCGCATCACAATGTTTTCTTGGCAGACTTTCTGTCATGGGGTAGTTTGCCATTGCCTTCCCCAGTCACCTACACTTTCCCCCCAGCAAGCTGGGTACTCATTTTACCCACCTCGGAAGGATGGAAGGCTGAGTCAACCTGGAGCCGGCTACCTGAACTTAGCTTCTGCTGGGATCGAGCTCGGGTTGTGAGCAGAGAGCTCGGACTGCAGTACCGCAGCTTTACCACTCTGCGCCACGCGGCTCTTACCAAGGTAAAGGTAGTCCGCTGTGCAAGCACCAGTCGTTTCCGACTCTGGGGTGATGTTGCATCGCGACGTTTTCATGCAACTTCACGTTGCTGACAATTGACACGATTAATAGTCCATAATGTTTTTGCAGCCCAAACGCTGGTTTAGTCCCTTATTAGGAAGTGGCGCACAGGAGGTCTCCGGGATCAGAAATATGCACTGGAGCACCCCATGGGTTTTAGAAGACTGGCCTAAATCTGTGCAGGGCTCACACTCGAACGACCATAGATCCCAGTAGAAGCTACGTTCAGGTAGCCGGCTCCAGGTTGGTCTGAAGCAATAGAACAAAGCAGTAGACGAGTGCACCTTTACCGCATATACCAACCCATCCTCCACTGTATTTTAATGTCTTCCTTTTTTTCTAATGGCAAACCATAATGGATGTTATAACCTCTTGGGAAACCAGGCCCTCTATTTAAACTAACCAAGCCAGAACGTTACCTAGATTTATGGCACTTCGCGCCTACGACAGCAGTCTGCTTTTTATCGCCCTCCAGGGTTGTTTCGGCCCTGCTTTGTCCTGACACTAACCCACGCAGATCCCTATTGGTGATTCTTTTAATCCGCTAAAAACATTCCCATGATTCCACACTGCCCACTTATATGAAGAATTGCTGCTTGCCACTCCCGTTCTGCCTGATGAAGTCTGCTTAAGAGCGTACGAAAGCTGACATTCCGAATAAAACTTAGTCTTTAAAGGTGCCACTTGTCTACTGCTTCACTCGAATGACCGGACGTTGTTCACCTCTCTTGTTTCCCACTCTGGAACGCTTCCCTCAGAAGCACTTGAATCCCGTAAAGATCTTGGCCTGCTATTCCCTACACATACCGATTAGTCTAGCATCCCACCTGCTCCAGTTTTGTTTTGTTTTGTTTGGCGGGGGGGGGTTGTATTTTTATGTGAATGCGCATGTGTGCGTCTGCACACAGAAGTCACGGTGACCTCTGGTGACTGACCCCTACTGGTGATACGGAGGATATCCAGGGAGATAGATTAATAAAAGCCTGCTCCAGTCCTCCCAGCTGCTGGTATTCCTTAGGAGGTCCCCCACCCAAGTACTTGGCGTGGCTGCCCCTGCTTACTTTACGAGATCTGACGAGATCGGGCTTGCCTGGACTACCCAGGTCAAGGCACTCCTCCAGTAGACAGCTTCAAGAGGGGATTGGATCAACATATGGAGCAGAGGTCCATCAGTGGTGATTAGCCACAGGGTATTGATGGAACTCTCTGTCTGGGGCAGGGATGCTCTGTATTCTTGGTGCTTGCGGGGGGGGCAACAGTGGGAGGGCTTCTAGTATCCTGGTCACACCAGTGGACCTCTTAGTGGCACCTGGTTTTTGGGACACTGTGTGACACAGAGTGTTGGACTGGATGGGCCACTGGCCTGCTCCAACGTGACTTCTCTTATATTCTTATAGATGGAACTCTCTGTGTGGAGCAGAGAGGCTCTGTATTCTTGGTGCTTGGGGAGGGGCAACAGAGGGCTTCTAGTGTCCTGGTCCCACTGATGACACCTGGTTTTTTCGTCACTGTGTGACACAGAGTGTTGGACTGGATGAGCCACTGGCCTGATCCAACATGGCTTCTCTTATGTTCTTATATTCTACTGATTCTTTTTTTACACAGCGAAGACCCTTGTGCTGTGGTGGCAACTGCTGCTGAAGCGATATATACATATATATTAAATCAACAGTGGCCAATAAGAAGCCTTGCTGGCCAGAGCCCCCCACCCCCACCCCCAGCCCTGCCCATTTTCTAAAAATATTTGGTGAGTGCCACGGCGGCCACAGGCACCAGATCAGAGACTCCCGAGATAGAGGTTCAATTCTCGGTGCTCTCCCACCTTCTCTGTTGCCCTCAACAGGAGCCACTGCTGGCACAAAGCCGGCGACACTTTGTTAGGCCCTTTGGAAGAAGCACCAACATCGTGGACATGTCAGAAGATGTTCAAACGGCTCAACAGCGAGTGTCTCCCACAGCTCTACGCTAGGGTTGCCAAGTCCGACTCAAGAAATCTCTGGGGACTTTGGGGGTGGAGCCAGGAGACTTTGGGGTGAAGCCAGGAGGAAGGGTGTGACAAGCACAGGTGAACCCCAAAGGGAGTTCCAGCCATCACATTTAAAGGAACCACGTTCCTTTTAAATGCCTTCCCTCCACTTGGAATAATGAAAGATAGGGGCACCATATATTTGGACCCCCTGGTCCAATCGTTTTGAAACTTGGGAGGGTTTTTGAGGAAAGGCACTGGATGGTATGCTGAAAATGTGGTGCCTTTACCTCAAAAAAACAGTTTCTCCAGAGCCCCAGATAACCATGGATCAGTTTTCCATATATCCTATGGCAGTGTTTCCCATTGGCAGGGTCGTGACCCGGTACCAGGCCACGGAAGCCTCACTACCGGGTCAGAAGAAAAGCCAAAGGTAGCCCCGCCCCCAGCAAAGCTAGCCCCACCCCATCTCTGTGTTGTGAAGAGAGGAGCTGGGCTGCCTCTCCTTCCTTCTCTCCCGCTCCCAGTGTTTGAGAGAAAAGCTGGCATCCATTGGCACTTTAGACCCATGAAGGTATGAGCTTCCATGTGCCTTGCAGTACGTTCTTTTGGGGAGATTTCCCCAGGAGACCTGGGCAGCAAAGAAGGGTGTGTGTGTTTTTTCCAGCCTGGAGGGGTGGGGAGTGGGCATTCCAGTAGTTGTTTTTTTTACCAAATGTCCCCTGGGCAGAATTGTTGCCGGCTGGGGTCCTCTGGAAGTGACATCACAGGAAAAGATGGCGTTTTGGTTCAGTGTGCCCCGGAAGTGACATCACTTGGTCCTTGACACCACAGGAAATGACATAATTTCTGTCTCCCGGCTCCACTCCCAAAGTCTCCTGGCTCCACCCCCCAAATTTTAGTGGACCACAAAGGAGAAGTGTAAAAACAACCAGGCCACGGGAAAGAAAAGTTTGGGAAACCCTGCCCTATGGGAATTGATCTCCATAGGGAATAATGGAATGCCCAGCAAAATTTCCCCCTCCCTTTACTTTCTGATGACCCTGAAGTGGAGGGAGGGCCTCCAAACTGGGGGATCTCTTGCCCCCCCCCCCACGTGGGGATTGGCAGCCCTACTCTACGCCCACCTGAGGAGCAGGTTCAGGTCTGTGAGACTCCCACTCCCAGCCACGAGGGCAGTTTCAGCAAACCCCGATGGGGCTCACCTCCGTGGCGCTGGCGTATGTGCGGAGTGGCTCCAGCAGGGGGGTCTGGGAAAGCATGGTCAAGGAGGGCATGCTGTGGGCAACCAAGGGCAACGACATCTTGCTAAGCTGGCAGTGCGACATGATGCGGGAAGCCTTGAGGTGCAGGAGGCTCTTGTCGTAGCTGCTGCGGGGAAAAAGAGAGAACAGAGTGTTGGGTGGAGGGAAGAGATGAGAGGCAGACACTTCTGGAGACGCAGGGAGGTATTTGTGATTTTCCTGCATTGTGCGGGGGGTTGGACTAGATGACCCTGGAGGTCCCTTCCAACTCTATGATTCTATGACCCCAGCAGAGAACAGAAGGCCCAGGATTCAGTCCTGGGCACCTCCAGTTTAATAGGACTCCAGCCCTGGAGGAAATCTCATGTTTGAGCTCTCCATAAGCCAGTGTCAGTTGCAGAGGACCGTGGGTGTGCCGTGGGTCAGGAAAATTAGTTCAGTTGCTTCCCAGATGTACCTCAGCTCACCTTCAAAAATATGCTAATGATCTAGCAGGAGAGATCATGGGTGAGGCAAGATCTCCCCCTTTATCCAAGCAGGGAACAGAAATTTGGAGGACATCAGTCTACAGCGGCTCCAGGAATAATCTCCAGGAAAAAGTTGGAAGAAATGCTTCTCTGACCTGGCCTGACCTGGTCAGGGGTGGGGAAGAGAGATATGATAAAAGCTCCTGGCAACAGAAAGACGCTCTCTTTTCCTTGAGTGGTATATCCAGGATAGCACACAAACCTCTCCACTGGAAGGCAGCCATTTGGACCATGTGCTGCTCCAGAGACCTACTAAAAACTTCAAGGTAATGGCCACTCCGTAGATATTTGTAACACCTAAGCTTAAAGAGCCTGTCCTGTATTTTAACATCTGGTAGGGCATGTATAGAGAGAGGGACACAGGACTTGCGTTTTCCCCATTCCTTCTGTATTCCTTGCTCAGTTTGGTGCTGTGCTAAAAGAGTGCTTGTGAACATTTTCTTTGTAATCAATACTTTATAACTTTTGATGCTGGGAGTGGTTCTCTGTACCACATAGGCCTCCACTGTCTGAAAAGGAGCACCAAGTGGGGGCCGTGAGTTGGCAAGCAGCTATTCCTCCAGGGGCACGCAAGGCAGTAAACGGTCTCCGTGGCGACCAGGTGCTGGGCAATGGGAGAAACAGAGGCAAGGCCTCAGAACTTGGAAAGGAAGCTGAGCGTCCTGACCCTCCCAATTCCTGCAAAAGGTCAGATGTTCCTTTGGGGTCAGTCAGCAATTTTTCTCCAGGCCAGTTTGGCAAGGAATCCTGGAGGTTTTCGCCATCTTCTGGGCATGAAGTAGAGGCCACTGGGGACATATGTGGGGGGGGGGGAGGAGGGAGGAGAGGTATTTGCGACATTCCTGCACTGTGCAGGAGGTTGGACTAGATGACCCTGGAGGTCCCATCCAACTCTATGATTCTATGAAGGTGGCAGTCTACCCAAGAGTGGAAGAAAAGGCTCTCCAGCTCTTAGGCAAACCTCGGAAGGCAGGGTGGAATAGAACCTGCAGGCCTGTTCTGCCACAACCTCTAACTAGCTATCTGTGATTTGATTCTGATAACCAGCCCCCACCCACAGAAGTCCTACCCTGTTCGAGGCAGTATGTTGCTAGACTTTCCAGAGCTTCCTCTCCTAGGTAAAAAAAGTGCAGCCAGATGGGAAAGAGGAAAACTGCAGATTTATATCCCCGCCCTTCTCTTTGAATCAGAGACTCAGAGCGGCTTACGATCTCCTATATCTTCTCCCTTCACGACAGACACCCTGTGAGGTGGGCGGGGCTGAGAGAGCTCTCCCAGAAGCTGCCCTTTCCGGCACTATGGCTGACCCAAGGCCATTCCAGCAGGTGCAAGTGGAGGAGTGGGGAGTCAAACCCGGTTCTCCCAGATAAGAGTCCGCGCACTTAACCACTACAGCAGGGGTGGCCAACGGTAGCTCTGCAGATGTTTTTTGCCTACAACTCCCATCAGCCCCAGCCAGCTTGGCCAATGGCTGGGACTGATGGGAGTTGTAAGCAAAAAACATCTGGAGAGCTACCGTTGGCCACCTCTGCACTACACCAAACTGGCTCTCTCTAAGAAAGAGCTACTGTGCACTCATCCAAATGAGGGCTGGCAGTTCTGGGTTGGGAAATTTGCAAGAAGGAGCCTGAGGAGGGGGAAGGGAGGGACTTCAGTAGGAGTGGCCCTGTACTAAGAACCCTGTAAGCTCCAGGAGGATTGGCTACATCAGGGGTGTGTGGCCTAATATGCAAGAGTTCCTGCTACAGAAAAAGCACTGTATAATTCATTTGATTTCTCTGCATTCTCCACATCTTTCTTAAGCAATCCTTTTATTGCCTCCCTGGCCAGTTCCCTGCTCCTAGTACATTTGAAGAAATTACTGCCCTTTATTTTCTCCTCCTTACTGCTCACCTTGATCAGGGAAGCTATTTTTGCCTTTGCACAGGGGTGATCCAAATAGCGGTGATGTTTCTGTTCCCAAGGCAAAATTTACTAATTTGCCAATGGGGATAAGTGTCCTGAACGGGGATAAATGTCCTGAGAGCCAGTTTGGCGTAGTGGTTAAGTGTGCGGACTCTTATCTGGGAGAACCGGGTTTGATTCCCCACTCCTCCACTTGCAGCTGCTGGAACGGCCTTGGGTCAGCCATAGCTCTTGTAGGAGTTGTCCTTCAAAGGGCAGCTCCTGGGAGAGCTCTCTCAGCCCCACCTACCTCACAGGCTGTTTGTTGTTGGGGAGGAAGATAAAGGAGATTGTGAGCCGCTCTGAGACGCTGAGATTTGGAGAGTAGGGTGAGATATAAATCCAGTGTCTTCTTGTCTTCTTCTTCATATAATGCCATAGAGGCTGGGCCAGTGCATGGGAGTCGGCCAAGGAAGCGGCGGCCTAAGGGTGCCACCTGGCCTAGGGGCACCATGAGGCTCCCTCTCTCCTAATGCGCTGGGGGGGGGGGGGACGTGGCAGTGAGCACGCTCAGATCTTGGCTCTGAACGCGCCCGCCGCCTTCTGGCCTTTGCCGAGGCTTCCCGAGGCTCAGAAAGCCTCAGCAAAGTCAAGGGGGTGTCGGGGGCGGGGGGGGGCATCGCAATGACATTACTTCCAGGTGATGTCATCGGGTTGCGCACGCAACACTGGGGGGGGGGGTGTGCCGGTGCAGGGTTAACACTGCGGGGGGGTGCCGGTGCAGAAACCCTAACACCGGGCCTGCATAGAGTCCACCCTCCAAAGCAGCCATTTTCTCCATGGGAACTGATCTTAGTCACATGGAGATCAATTAGAACCGCAGGAGATCTCCGGGTGCCCCCTGAAGGTTAGCCACCCCTGTCCAGATAGTCTGCAAATCCAAACAGGGAGGGATTCCCAGGGGCTGCGGCCTCCCTCTCCCCTACCTGTCCTCCGCAGAGATCCGCTTCATCTCCTCGTTCTCTTTGGAGAACGGCAGGAAGGCCTGTTGGTCCTCGACGTGGGCGATGCCTCTGTTCAGAAGGTTCAGGAGGTCCTGGAGCATGTCGTTGCGCCACAAGTGGTACGTCAAGAACTGGTCCTGCTCGTCCACGGCTGGGCAGTCCTGCGGAGGGAGGCAAGGCCAGGCTGGCGAAAACGCGCTTGAGGGCCGGGTTGCTGCTGCTTAGACTTCCCGTGAAAATAAGAAGGGGAGGGGGGCGTCGCCTGGCTATGTTGTAAGGTGGGCCAATGGACAGCGGACCCCAGGGCTGGTCTTAGGGTAGGGTTGCCAATCGCCAGTTGGGGACAGGGGATCCCCCAGTTTGGAGGCCCTCCCCCCGCTTCAGGGTCATCAAAAAGCAGGGGGGGGAGGGAAATGTCTGCTGGGCACTCCATGATTCCCTATGGAGACTGATTTCCATAGGGTGTAATGGAAAATTGATTCGTGGGTATCTGGGGCTTGGAGGGGGTGGGGCTGTTTTTTGAGGTAGAAACACCCAATTTGCAGCGTAGCATTCAATGCCTCTCCTCAAACACCCTCCAAGTTTCAAAAAGATTAGACCCGGGGATCCAATTCTATGAACCCAAAAAGAAAGTGCCCCTATCCTTTATTTCAAATGGAGAGAAGGCATTTAAAAGAAGAAGACTGCAATTTATACCCCGCCCTTCTCCTTGAATCAGAGTCTCAGAGCGGCTTACAATCTCCTATGTCTTCTCCCCCCACAACAGACACCTTGTGAGGTGGGTGGGGCTGAGAGGGCTCTCACAGCAGCTGCCCTTTCAAGGACAAATCCTACGAGAGCTGTGGCTGACCCAAGGCCATTCCAGCAGTTGCAAGTAAATGAGTGGGAAATGAAACCCACTCTCCCAGATAAGAGTCCACACACTTAACTACTACACCAAAGGAGTGCGGTCCCTTTAAACGTGATGGCCAGAACTCTCTTTGGAGTTCAATTATGCTTTTCACAACCTTGCTCCTGGCACCACCCCCAGAGTCCGTAGATACTTCTTGACTTTGCAATCCTATCTTAGGGACATTTCTGTCTCATAGGAATTTGGTAAATTTATGTCTTCAATGACGTGAGTTGGTATGTATGGAGACTTTTTAACTTGTGGGTGCTGGTGATGGTTGATTTATTCAGAGTGTTATCTTCAGAATCCCAAGCCTGAAGAAATCTCTGAAACAGGAAGTGAACGTTGACGGTCCTGTTGTGTTATTCATGGGATTTACGAAATTGAAATACACACTGTGAATTTATCTGTGAATACTACTGTTGGAATTGGACTTTACTATTGTTACCAACGGAAGGATTTTGTACATTGGACTTCAAAATATACCTGTTTCTCTTTATATTGTTATAAGTTGTATTGGTACAGTATTCATAGTAATTTTGGGTCACAGTGGCCTTTTGGGCCCCCAAACTGACGCTCTAGGATATGGGGTAAAAACTCTATGGCACCATAGAGTTTTTCACCATGCATCCTAGAGTGTCCACAGCGCGATGTGCCCGGTGCGATGACATCACTTCCGGGTGATGTCATCGCACGGGGTACATTGCATGGCGATGGCTGTTTGGGGGCAAGGATCCCCCCCCCCCGCAGTCTGCTCTGTGCCAGCGGGTTGGACCCTCCCAAACCAGGGGATCCCCCACCCCCAGCAAGAGCTTGGCAGCCCTAACCCATGCTGAGGATATCAGAAATCAAAAACACATCCAGCTGTCTCAGCCCTTTCCCTGCTCCCGAATCTCACCGACAGAATCTCCTTGAGGCCCTGGGCAGTGTGCCTCAGGATGAGCTCCATCGCCTTCCGGCGTTGCTTTTCTTCCTGCAGCTGCTTGGCCTGCCCTTGCTGGTCAGTTGTTTTCTCTTTCATCTCCTTCTTCTGCTTCTTCATTGCCTCTCTGGGTGAGGAGGAGGGGAGAGGTGTCAAGACCCCGGCAGTTCAGGAAACACAAACAGTCCCCTTCAACCCATCTTCCACTACATTTTAATGTATTCTTTTTTTTCTAATGGCAAACCTCTTGAGATGTTATAACTTCTTGAGATACTCATACCCTCCATTTAAACCCTCAACGAATGAAGCCAGAATGACGCCCAGATTTATGGCACTTCACACCTATGACATGTCTGCTTTTTATCACCCTCCACTGTTGTTGCAGCCCAGTTAACCATACTAACAAACAAACACAGACCCTGATTTGTGATTCTTTTAATCGGCTAAAAACATTCCCGTGACTCTACATACCAACTCACTGCCCACTTATTTAAAGATGGCTTGCCATTCCAATTTTGTCTGATGACGTCTGCTTAAGAGCATACGAAAGCTTACATTCTGAATAAAACTTAGTTGGTCTTAAAGGTGCAACTTGTCTACTGCTTTGTTCTATTGCTTCAGACCCACACGGCTGCCCACTGGGATCAGTCCACCTCATAAGCGGAAGTTTATTATTCACTAACAGTTCTGGAGGCAAAACAAGTTTTGCAAAGACTAGCAGGCTATCCTCTGGGTTTCCCTTATATAGGTTTGGATTAGTGGTTACATTTTCAAGCAAAATGTGGGGGGGAAAGCGCAGGCACTGGCGACCCCACCCCCAATTGTCCAGTCCCCTCTTCTTGCAGGTGCTCCTTAATCAGCAGTCTGACCTTCAGGTTCCTTTGGTAACCTCCCAGGCGGGGGGGGCGGGGGGCGGGCGGGAAAGAATCTTGGTCACTTGGTGCGTAGATAAGCAAGGCGGAAGCGAAAGCAAAGCAGCACAGCGATATGAGCATTCACACATTAACCACGGCAAGGCACTTGACAAGAGGCCAAGTTGAGTTGAATCAAAGAAGTAGAGGAGTGCCCCGGGAAGGGAAGGCTCGTCAAGTGCTGCCACCAGCCGTTCTCAACTGCTTTTGAACAGCGAGCGACTGCATTTTGTTAAACTGCAGGCTTTGCTCTCAGCTGTCCACGTGGATGCAGAGAAGATGACCGCAGTGGTCAGATCGCGCCGCTTACCAGGCCTCAATTGGGGCAGAGCTCACAGGAGTGGAGCTCTGGATCCTCTAACTTTTATTGTGCTGTTTCTTTCTTACACCACGCCCCCCAACCAAATACTTGCTTCTGGGCTTCATTGTTCAACCCCCTGTGAGAATTTTGCTGAACTCTTAAGATTGGACAAACTTACTAATATTTTCCCCCACAAAAAATGGGAAAAGAACCAAAACATATAAAGCAGACAGATGGAAATCTTCCTCATGGCACTGTGGTAAGGTTGCCTAGTCCCCCTCGGCCTCTGGCAGGGGACTTTTTTTGTGCATGCAACACACGCACAGCGTAACGACGTCGCCCGGAAGTGACATCACCATGCCACCAATGCCACGCGCTGGCCGCTCTAGGCGTTTCCGGGAAAACTATGTTTTCCCTGGACACTCTAGCAATTTGGGACGGGAAAACTCTATGATAGCTATTGTACCATAGAGATTTCCCTCCCAAATTGCTAGAGCGTCCGGGAAAACCACAGAGTTTTCCCGGAAATGCCTACAGCGGCCAGCGCTGCCCATCACACTCTCGTCCCCTCACGATGACGCCCCTTCTAGCGACGTCATTGTGGCACGTGCGTGCTTTGCGCACCCGCAGAAAAAAATAATAATGGGAGCTTGCAGCGAGGGGGGCGTGGCACAGGGGTCTCCCTCAAGCAGCAGAACCTCTAGCGCCAAACCTGGGAGTCAGGGCTTTTATTTTGTAGCAGGAACTCCTTTGCAAATTAGGCCACACACCCCCCCCCCGATGTAACCAATCCTCCATGAACTTACAGGGCTCTTAGTACAGGGCCTGCTGTAAGCTCTTGGAGGATTGGTTACATCAGGGGTGTGCGGCCTAATATGCAAAGGAGTTCCTGCTACAAAAAAAGCCCTGAGTGGAGTGTATAGAACATGTGTACATAGACATGCGCAGAGAGAGAGAGAGAGACAGGTCCTCCGCAACCACCTACTTGATTGCCGCAACCTGCTTCTCCAGGGCTTCCTTGGTCTTCCGCAGTTCCATCATGGCCTTCTGCTGATACGCACACCTGTCCACCTGGGCCTGCAGCTCCTTGCATTTGCTGGTGAGCATCTGGATCAGCTGGGTATCAACCACACCCGGAAAGCGTTAGGATTGGGACCAGTCCTGTAGCCAGGATTTCTGACATCAGGGGGGGGCATGAACAACAGTTGGGGAGCATTTATCTCCACCTCCCCCTGTGGGAAGCCGGCAGCTGCTCTGGCTACCTCTCCCACGCATTTTAATGTAATTTAAATTTTTCAATTTATACCCCGCCCTATCCTGCAAGCAGCAGGAGGGCAGCTTACAACATTAAAACAACATTGAAACGAATCGCTTCAAAAACATCATCACCACAGACACGTCGATGGGATTCGAGAGCGATAATCCGTACAACCAACCACACAACGTTGTGTAGGCTGGAAGCTTTCCACACAGCTTGAGCACCTTGATGGTAGGGCGCTAGGTGCTGGGGGAGCGATGACTTCATCGGACGCCCGCTGGGTCAAGCAAAAGGCTGGCGGAAGAGCTCCGCCTTACAGGCCCTGCGAAACTTGGAGAGGTCCTGCAGGGTCTGGATCTCCAACGGGAGCTCATTCCACCAGGTAGGGGCCTGGACCAAAAAGGCCCTGGCCCCCATCGAAGTCGGACAGGCATCCTTAGGCCCAGAGATCACAACATGTTGTATAGCTGATCGCAATGCCCGGGGGGGGGGGGGGACTGATATTAGGGTTGCCAAGTCCAATTCAAGAAATATCTGGGGACTTCGGGGGTGGAGCCAGGAGACTTTGGGGGTGGAGCCAGGAGACATTGGGGGTGGAGCCAGGAGCAAGGCTGTGACAAGCATCACTGAACTCCAAAGGGAGTTGTGGCCATCACATTTTAAGGGACTGAACACCTTTTAAATGCCTTCCTTCCATAAGAAATAATGAAGGATAGGGGCATCTTCTTTTGGGGCACATAGAATTGGACCTCCTGGTCCAATCTTTTTGAAACTTGGGAGGGTATTTTGAGGAGAGGCACCAGATGCTACGCTGAAAATTTGGGGCCTCTACGTCAAAAAACAGCCCCCCCCAGAGCCCCAGATACTCGCGGATCCATTCTCCATTATTTCCTATGGGAATACATCTCCATAGGGAATAATAAAGTTCCCAGCAGACATTTCCCTCCCTCCCCCCGCTTTCTGAGGACCCTGAAGCGGGGGGGAGGGTCTCCAAACCGGGGGATCCCCTGCCCCCACCTGGGGATCGGCAACCCTAGCTTATATGGGGAGAGGTGGTCCTGGAGATATGCAGGCCCCAGGCCGTAAAGGGTAAGGACCTGAATTTTAAACCTGAATTGGACCTGGCAACCCTACCCACTATCTAGGGTTGCCAAGTCCAAAACAAGAAATATCTGGGGACTTTGGGGATGGAGCCAGGAGACTTTGGGGGTGGAGACAGGAGACATTGGGGCGGAGCCAGGAACAAGGGTGTGACAAGCATCATTGAACTCCAAAGAGAGTTCTGGCCATCACATTTAAAGGGACGGCACACCTTTTTAAATGCCTTCCTTCCATAGGAAATAATGAAGGATAGGGGCACCTTCTTTTGGGACTCATAGAATTGGACCCCCTGGTCCAATCCTTTTGAAACTTGGAAGGTATTTTGGGGGGAGGCGCTAGATGCCATACTGCAAATTTGGCACCTCTACCTCAAAAAACAGCCCCCCTAGAGCCCCCGATACCCATGGATCAATTCTCCATCATTCCCTATGGGAATCGTTCATGGAGGTGCATGATGGCTGTGGGGGAGGGGACCAGGGGGGAGAGCCAGTTTGGTGTAGCGGTTAAGTGTGCGGACTCTTAACTGGGAGAACCGGGTATGATTCCCCACTCCTCCACTTGCACCTGCTGGAATGGCCTTGGGTCAGCCATGGCTCTCGCAGGAGTTGTCCTTGAAAGGGCTGCTGTTGTGAGAGCCCTCTCCAGCCCCACCCACCTCACAGGGTGTCTGTTGTGGGGGAGGAAGGTAAAGGAGATTGTGAGCCGCTCTGAGACTCTTTGGAGTGGAGGGCAGGATATAAATCCTATATCAGCTTCTTCTTCTTCTTCTTCTTCTTCTTCTTCTTCTTCTTCTTCTTCTTCTTCTTCTTCTTCTTCTTCTTCTTCTTCTTCTTCTTCAGCCAGCTGACTGGGGGAGGGGGGAAGTCTGTAAAACCGGGGGATCCCCCTCTGGGACCTGGGGATTGGGAAGCCTACCCCTATCCCCGCACTGGGATTTCCCCCAGGGCCTCCGGGCCAATCCAGGCAGAGTGGGCGTGGCCCATGAGGGAGTGGGGCTCTCTCAGGAAAGCTCTGCTGACCTTCTGGTTGCTGAAGCTCATCTTGGCCAAGGTCTTCTCGTTGTGCTCCAGCACGTTCAGCTGCTTGGTGAGTTCTGCGCAGGCTTCCTTCAGCCGGTCGTTCTCTTGCATGAGCTGCAGGCTCTGGTCGGTGATCTTGGTCAGCTGGAGGCTGATGGTGGCATTCTCGCGGATGGCGCGCTTGGTGGTCTCCGCCATCTGGCTGTCGGAGACCTTCCGGAACTCCGAGGCCACCACGTTCACGCGGTGCAACATCTCCTTCTTCAGCCTGCAGGAAAGAAAGAAACATCAACACACATATGAACATATGAAGCTGCCTTATACAGAATCAGACCTTTGGTCCATCAAAGTCAGTATTGTCTTCTCAGACTGGCAGCGGCTCTCCAGGGTCTCAAGCTGAGGTTTTTCACACTTACTTGCCTGGACCCTTTTTTGGAGATGCCGGGGATTGAACCTGGGACCTTCTGCTTCCCAAGCAGATGCTCTACCACTGAGCCACCGTCCCTCCCACACACACATTTGTCTTGGAATAGGAAAACACGATGAACTAGGGTGGCCAGGTCTGATTCAAGAAATATCTGGGGACTTTGGGGGTGGAGCCAGGGCAAGGTTGGGACAAGCACAACTGAACTCCAAAGGGAGTTGTGGCCATCACATTTAAAGGGACTGCACACCTTTTAAATGCCTTCCCTCCATTGGAAATAATGGATAGAGGACCTTATTTTGGGGCTCATAGAATTGGGCTCCCTGGTCCAATCCTTTTGAAACTTGGAGGATGTTTTGAGGAGAGGCATCGGATGCTATGATGCAGATTTGGTGCTTCTACCTAAAAAATGGCTCCCCCAGAGCCCCAGATACCCACAGATACCCATGGATAAACATATGGAGCAGAGGTCCATCGGTGGCTATTAGCCACAGTGTATTGTTGGAACTCTCTATCTGGGGCAGTGATGCTCTGTATTCTTGGTGCTTGGGTGGGCAAGAGTGGGAGGGCTTCTAGTGTCCTGGCCCCACTGGTGGACCTCCTGATGGCACCTGGTTTTTTTGGCCACTGTGTGACAGAGAGTTGGACGAGATGGGCCATTGGCTTGATCCACCATGGCTTCTCTTATGTTCTTATGATCAGTTCTCCATTATACCTTATAGGAATTAGCCTCCATAGGGAATAATGGAGTGCCCAGCAGACATTTCCCTACCCACCCGGTTTTCTGATGAACCTGAAGTGGGGGGAGGGTCTCCAAACCGGGGGATCCCCTGCCTCCACCTGGGGATTGGCAACCCTGTGATGCACAACAGGAACTTCTTTGCCATATTAGGCCACACACACCCTGATGTAGCCAATCCTCCAAGAGCTTACTGGGCTCTTCTTACAGGGCCTACTATAAGCTCTCACAAGATTGGCTACATCAGGGGTGTGTGGCCTAACACGCAAAGGAGCTCCTGCTACAAAAAAAGCTCTGCTGCACAGTCCAACTTATCTCCTTCCTCCAATTCCCTTGTACGGAGGAATTACCACCCTGCCCATCCCATTTACCACCACTAGGGAGAGATCTCTTGGGCCACTTTCCATTTTCTTCATGGAAAGACTCACGGCCGGACTCTTCATCGGGTCGCTGGCTGCATGTGTTCACACACCTTTCCTTGTCTAGCACAGCTTTCTTGTCCAGGTTGTAGATATACTCCTTGTGATCTGCCTCCTGCTTCTTCAGCTGCTCCTCCAAATCAGCAAATCTAGCCATCAGTTCCTCCTTCTGGACCCTGAACTCCTCCAGAGAAGCCAGCTTGCCACCTAGTGAACAGACATCCTGACCTTAAGGAAGAGACCCTAGACCTCTAGGCTCCTCTGCCCAAGAAGGCAGGGAGGGAAACGTTTCAGTAGCCCCCAAGTTCTACACGGAATAGGCTCAGATCTGGATGGTCTGCAAAATACATCAGGAATGGTGCAAAATGTATTGATTGACATACAGTAACAGTTTTACTAGCAGAACAAAATAGGAGTCGATTGCACCTTTAAAACCAACTTAGTTTTATTCAGAACGTAAGCTTTCGTGTGCATGCACACTTCTTCAGACGAGGAATGAGGTGCACTAAGCAGAGCCACATATAGCTGGCTCTGCTTAGTGTACCTCATTCCTCGTCTGAAAAAGTGTGCATGCGCACAAAAGCTGATGTTCTGAATAAAACTAAGTTGGTCTTAAAGATGCAATCGACTCCTATTTTGTTCTACTACTTCAGGCCAACACGGCTGCCTGTTTGGAGTTTTACTAGCAGATCTTGCAATATCAACTAGGAGGAGATGCTTTGGCTCACCATCAAACAGGGAAGACTAAATCGGCTTCCTGGTCGTAAGGCAGGACAAATTTGTTCCCAAACTCCCCACTTCACTAAACAGGGACAAGACATGAGCAAATTGGCACGCCCAGTTTTCTGGATTAAGCTACTGTGAGGACTGACAACATTTTAGGCCAGAGGTGGCCAAACTGTAGTTTGGGAGCCACATGTGGCTCTTCCACAAATATTGGGCAGCTCTTGAAACCTCCACCACCCTGTTGGCCAACTTAGAGAAGGCATTTCTCTCTTTAAATCATTTCCCCAAGCCAAGCCCGCCAGCAGCTTGGAGAATGCATTTAAAGTTAGTTGCTTTCTTTCAACCTCTCCCTCTCCCATCTATTTTCCTTCCTTCCTTCCTTCCTTCCTTCCTTCCTTCCTTCCTTCCTTCCTTCCTTCCTTCCTTCCTTCCTTCCTTCCTTCCTTCCTTCCTTCCTTCCTTCCTTCCTTCCTTCCTTCCTTCTCTCAAAGATCTGACGTTCATTTTATGTGGCTCTTACATTTTGCAAGTTTGGTTACTTCTGTTTTAGGCATTCTTGTGGGGGGGAGATCTTAGGGTCATAGTAGATAGCTTAATAAAAGTGTTGGCCCAGTGTGCTTCAGTGGTGAAAAAAAGGCAAACTCTGTGCTGGAGATGACTAGGAAAAGGATTGAGAATAAAACAGCCAAAATTGTAATGCCCCTTCATAGATCAATGGTGCAGCCTCATTTGGAATGCTGTGTGCAGTTCTCATCACAGTATCTCTAAAAGTACGGCATAGAGCCGGCAGAAGTTCAGAGGGCAATCAAGATGATTAGGAAGTTGAAATCCTGCATAACTTAGTTTGCTCTGCGGGCATTTTTCCTGAGCTAAGCCAAAAAAGTGTGAGCCAGAGGCTAAAAAACTATGAGCTAGCTCACACTAACTCAGCTTAGAGGGAATGCTGGTCCAATGCCCGAGAGCCCACCCTTCCAAGCAGCCATTTTCTCCAGGGGACTGATCAAAGCCACCAAGTAATACACCGTCTTTCAGTTTGCAAAAATATATTATAAGGATTGTGTACAACACATAATAAACAATACAATAAAGATAGAGGCTGGCGGTGCTAGGGCCTTTTAAAGTAACAGAAACCCCAAGGGAACTGACATTTCAATTCTTTCTTCAGTTTAACGGCTCAATTATTTAGGAACCGTTAAACTGAAGAAAGAATTGAAACGTCATCAAAATCTAGAGAGATAACTTTTTAAGAAAGCGGCCGCGTTGGAGCTACACACCCACCTTGTGCATTTCAGTTGGACTATTTCCAAGTTTGGACTCATATCTATTCATTTGGGGACAGGGTTTTTTGGCCCCTTGGGGTTTCTGTTACTTTAAAAGGCCCTAGCACTGCAGGCCTCTATCATTGTTGTATTGTTTATTATGTGTTGTACACAATCCTTGTAATATATTTTTGCACACTGAAAGTGTATTACTCGGTGGCTTGATCAGTCTACTCATTATACCAAGTGCCCTTCAAGCAGCACATTTTCTCCAGGGGAGCTGATCTCTGCCATCTAGAGATTAGCTGTAAAAGCGGGAGATCTCTAGGCCCCACCTGGAGAATGACTGCCCCACTGCCTAGTCTCAATCAAATCCCACTGGCTTTTCAGATTCTTGAAGCGTGAGGTGGGGTTATCTCCATGCTTTCCAAGTTTGCTATTGATGGCGTGCAGCCACAGTTGGGGTTGCCAGGTCTGTGTTGGAAAATACCTGGAGACTTTGAGGGTGGAGTAGGGTTGCCAAGTCCAATTTAAGAAATATCTGGGGACTTTAGGGGTGGAGCCAGGAGACATTAGGGGTGGAGCCAAGATCAAGCATAATTGAACTCCAAAGGGAGCTCTGGCCATCACATTTAAAGGGACGGCACACCTTTTAAATGCCTTCCTTCCGTAGGAAATAATTAAGGATGGGGCACCTTCATTTGGGGCTCATAGAATTGGACCCCCTGGTCCAATCTTTTTGAAAATTGGAGAGTATTTTGGGGAGAGGCACCAGATGCTATACTGAAAATTTGGTGCCTCTACTTCAAAAAACAGCCCCCCCCCGAGCCCCAGATACCTGCAGATCAATTCTCCATTATTTTCTATGGGAATAAATCTTCCTTGGGAATAATAGAGTTCCCAGCAGACATTTCCCTCCCCTCCCCCCACTTTCTGACGACCCTGAAGCGGGGGGAGGGCCTCCAAACCAGGGGATTCCCTGCCCCCACCTGGGGATTGGCAACCCTAGGGTGGAGCCAGGACAGGGCAGGATTTTGGGGGGGGGGAATGGGCCTCAGCATGGTACAAGGTCCTAGATTCCACCCTTCCAAGCAGCCATTTTCTCCAGGGGAGCTGATCTCTGCCATCTAGAGATCCGCTGTAAAAGCGGGAGATCTCCAGGCCCCACCTGGAGGCTGGCAACGCTACCAGGGGGAGGAGCCTAAACTTTTTTTCTCTTTCCCTTTTGCTTTCCCAAAAGTTGGCCATTGGGGCAGCCTGCCTTACTTAGCGCCATGTTCTCCGAAGTCAGCTGGTCCTTGGTCTCCTGGAACTCATGTCTCAGCTGCACCAGCTGGGTCTCGAAGGCATCCTTCTCCGTGTCTTTGGCATGCTGCAAGTTCTGGAGCTGCTCGGTGAGATCCGCAATCTCGTCGACACGCTGGTTCAGCGTCTTCTTCAGGAAGGCCACGATCTCCTTGTTGTCCTTGACGATCTTGTCGTACTCGCTCCGGAAGAGGTCTTCGCCCACTTGCAACTCGTCCCATTTTTTCTGATAGCTAATGAAAGCAGAGGGTTTGTCACAGAAGGCCGAGAGCGGGGGGGGGGGGGGGCGGGGCAAAGTGAAGCTCAGGAGCCACATGGAGCTCTTTCACACTTATTATGTGGCTCTCAAAGCCCCCACCCCCACCCCGTCGGACAGCTCGGAGAAGGCATTTGACTCTTTAAATCGCTGTGGAGAGCCAGTTTGGTGTAGTGGTGAAGTGTGCGGACTCTTATCTGGGAGAACCGGGTTTGATTCCCCACTCCTCCACTTGCACCTGCTGGCATGGCCTTGTGTCAGCCATAGCTCTGGCAGAGGTTGTCCTTGAAAGGGCAGCTGCTGTGAGAGCCCTCTCCAGCCCCACCCACCTCACAGGGTGTCTGTAGTGGGGGAGGAAGGTAAAGAAGATTGTGAGCCGCTCTGACACTCTTCGGAGTGGAGGACGGGATATAAATCCAATATCTTATTTTTATTCTTCTCCAAGCCAAGCCAGTCAGCAGCTTAGAGAATGCATTTAAAATCAAAGTTGCTTTCTTTCCACCTCTCTAGTGCCAGATTAAACCCTGTGAAGGCTTTATCTTGATTTCAGTAAGGCAGTAGTATGTAGGGTTGCCAAGTCCAATTCAAGAAATATCTGGGGACTTTGGGGGTGGAGCCAGGAGACTTTGGGGGTGGCGCCAGGAGACTTTGGGGGTGGAGCCAGGAGACATTAGGGGTGGAGCCAAGATCAAGGCTGTGAGGACCCTGAAGGGGGGGAGGGCCTCCAAACGGGGGATCCCCTGCCCCCACCTGGGGATTGGCAACCCTACCGGACAGCAGGGAAGGCGAGGAGGGCCTCTCCCTCCGGCTACCAGCGCAGCTCCCCTCCCGCCTTCCGCCAGCCTTCCGCATCGCCCCCGGCCTTACCCAGTCCTTGGCTTGGAAGGCCAGTGCGCCTCCGCCGCAGCCATGCCACCTCCTCCTCCTCCTCCCACCACTGCTCAGCTCAGCACCGCCGCCGCCTCCTTCTCCTCCGAGGCCGGCCCAGCATGCCCCTTGCCGCCCACACAGCCATAGGCCCAGCAGAGGGCCGGGCGGAGAAGCGAAGCGCGCCCCCCTTGCCCACGCAGGCCACCTTCTGCAGGGAGTGGAGGGGCAGGGCGCAAGTCCAGCCTGCTCTCGCTCCTCCAGCATTGCTGCTCGGGGTCCCAGAAGGACCCAGATTCGGGGCTCGCCACGCTTCTCCGTAGTTGCTCCTCCGAGATGGGCTCAGGCTGAGCCCATCTCGGAGGAGCAGCTACGGAGAAGAGGTGGCAGCAGCGCAGCGGCGTTGCCTGCTCCTTGGCGCCGTTTCCCCCCCTCCCCCTGCTTCTGTTTTTTTGGGGAGCGGGGGAAGAGGCTGGAAAACCTGGGGTCCCCCGCCAGGGCGGGAGGGTTGGGAAGCCTAGTAGTATGTGCAGTAGTACGTGTGAAGTATGTGCGATTTCAGTAGCAGTAGTATGTGCAAAAAGGATCTAGGGGTCTTAGTGGATCATACACTGATAAGGTTCCACATACTATCCTTGTTGACAAGTTTGTAAAATGTGGTTTGGATCCTGTTAGCGTTAGGTGGATCTATAACTGGTTGACAGATTGCACCCAAAGAGTGTTTGTGAATGGTTCCTCATCCTCTTGGAGAGGAGTGACAAGTGGAGTGCCTCAAGGATCTGTCCTGGGACCTGTTTTGTTCTCCATCTTTATCGATGATTTGGATGAAAAAATAGAGGGAATGCTTATTAAATTTGCAGATGGCACTAAATTGGGAGGGGTTGCAAGCACAGAAGAAGAAAGAAACAGGATACAGGATGACCTTGACAGGCTGGAAAACTGGGCTAAAATCAATAAAATGAATTTTAACAGAGATAAATGTAAAGTTCTGCATTTAGGCAGGAAAAATCCAATGCATGGTTATAGGATGGGGGAGACTTGTCTTAGCAGTAGTATGTGCGAAAGGGATCTAGAGGTCTTAGTGGATCATACGCTGAACATAAGTCAACAGTGTGGTGTGGTGGCTAAAAAGGCAAATGCAATTTTGGGCTGTATCAACAGAAGTATAGTGTCCAGATCACGTGATGCAATGGTATTGCTCTACTCTGCTCTGGTAAGACCTCACATGGAGTATTGTGTTCAGTTTTGGGCACCACATTTTAAGAAGGATATAGACAAGCTGGAACAGGTCCAGAGGAGGGCGACAAAGATGATGAGGGGTCTGGAGACCAAGTTCTATGAGGAAAGGTTGAAGGAGCTGGGGATGTTTAGCCTGGAGAGGCGGCGGCTGAGAGGTGACAGGATCACCATCTTCAAGTACTTGAAGGGCTGTCATATAGAGGATGATGTGGAATTGTTTTCTGTGGCCCGGAAGGTAGGACCAGAACCAATTTTTGTAATATCCGTAACTTTCAATCTGTAATGTTCGTGCAAATTGAAGAGACATAATGTGTCATGTGAGCTTTTGCCTTAGCACGGGGTCCAGAACATAAGAAAAGCGGCCAGTAGAAGGGTGAATGAAATATGGACTGAATCTAGGACCCATGTCACCGCACTTGTTGGATTTTGGACTGCTATCCAAGCATAGGGTTGCCAATTCCCAGGTGGAAGCAGGGGATCCCCCAGTTTGGAGGCCCTCCCCCCACTTCAGGGTCATCAGAAAGCAAGGGGAGGGGAAATGTCTGCTGGGAACTCATTATTCCCTATGGAGGCTTATTCCCATAGAAAATAATGGACAAATTGATCCGCGGGTATCTGGGGCTCTGGGGGCCCTGTTTTTTGAGGTAGAGGCACCAGATTTTCAGTATAGCATCCAGTGGCTCTCCCCAATATACTCCCTAAGTTTCAAAAAGATTGGACCAGGGGGTCGAATTCTATGAGCCACAAAGAAGGTGCCCCTATCCATTATTTCCTATGGAAGGAAGGCATTTAAAAGGTGTGCGGTCCCTTGAAATGTGATGGCCAGAACTCCCTTTGGAGTTCAATTATGCTTGTCACACCCTTGTTCCTGGCTCCGCCCCCAATGTCTCCTGGCTCCACCCCCAACGTCTCCTGGCTCCACCCCCAAAGTCTCCAGATATTTCATGAATTGGACTTGGCAACCCTACCCAAGCAAGAAGTAGCACATTTATTGGTACTGTCCAAGTCTATCAACGAAATAATATAGACAGTGGACTTTCGTACCTCCACAATAATTGGAATTTGATTTGCATTTTGAGCTGTGCTGTATTCACGGAAATTTATAAGAATTTTGGTTTATGATATATGTGTGAATATATGAATAGGAAATTACAAAAATCTGTGGAGCAATTATTTGCCAGATTTAAGTAACGCAGTGGTTCATTTCAGTTTTTACCCACCAGGGGATAACCCTAGTTAGACCTTGTGGATGTGCCTATTGAGTGCACTGTGCACTTAATGACGTATTTTTGTGGGTTTTGAAAAGCTATATACGTATGTTTTGTTAGCTGCGTTTGTGGACCTGATGAAGGCAGAAAAGCTGGGTTATATATTGTGTAAAGCCTCTGGGAAAAGACAGGCTGCCAATACACCCCTGTGGGCAGTGAAAGCCTTGCAAAGTTTTATAGACGTGTTTAATCTGAACTCTTTCCCTGTGGCTTCATGTTTCAGCTGTGCCTCTCTAGAGCACACGGTTCAGAGACCTCCCAACCACCAGTCCCTGACCTACCGGGCCACTCTTCCTTCCAAATCTCGGATCTGAATCAGGTAAAACTGTCGGCTGTGCTCAGGAACAATGTCCTCTTCTGGATCCGGCTCTTTCTGGGCCTCCTCTTTCTTGCGCCCTCCTTTCTTCTTTGGGGCCATGGTGGCCTGGCCAGGAGTCCAGAGGTTGGGATGGGGAAGGGCAGAAGGGAAGAGAGCAGAGCCCTTTGAGAGTCGGAATGGATGCTGCTGTATCTAGGGTGAATGTGTACATAGCAACTGAGAAAAGGGGCGTGTTTCTGGAATGGAAGCTTAAAGGGCCAGGCATCTATCCCAGATATCATTGGCTTCTCCTGACATGCTGTTTTGCTCCATGGAAAGTTAGGAATATTTTGTCCAGGGGTTCCCAATCCCCAGTCTGTGGACCAGTACCGGTCCGTGGCCTGTTAGCAACCAGGCCGTCAGTTGTATAATTATTTCATTGTATATTACAATGTAGTAGTAGTAATAATAATAAGAAGAAGATGACAACGGCATTGGATTTATTTCCTGCCCTGTGCTCAAAATCTCAGAGTAGCTCACAATCTCCTTTATCTTCTTCCCCCGCAACAGACACCCTGTGAGTTGGGTGGGGCTGAGAGGGCTCTCACAGCAGCTGCCCTTTCAAGGACAACTCCTACGAGAGCTCTGGCTGACCCAAGGCCATTCCAGCAGCTGCAAGTGGAGGAGTGAGAAATCAAACCCGGTTCGCCTATATAAGAGTCGGCACACTTAACTACACCAAAATAAAGTGCACAGTTGTAGCATCCTGAAACCATCATCCCCCCCCCCCCCCCAAACCCGGTCCGTGGAAAAACTGTCTTCCAAAAAACTGGTCCCTGGTGCCAAAAAGGTCGGGGACCGCTGGTTTTGTCCATTGCTATCATCTCATGCCAAACTTGCAAAATTATCAAGAAAAATGTACAACAGTATGGTTTCCAGTCAGGGTTGCCAATCCCCAGGTGGGAGAAAATGAACAACATCTCCGCGAGTACTAAGCCTCTTTTCCATTTCTTCTTTTCCGAAGTTCAGTAAGAAAAACTTTCGCAAAAATTGATTATAAATTCCAATCTCTTTACTGGTAGTAAATTTCTCAAAAAAAGTCCAGATTCACACAATGTATGCCGAAGACACCTCAACAATTTAAAGGACCAACATCAGCTTACAGGAATAACTGGTCTATACTCCTGTTTCGCACTACTGCTTTATCCAAGCTACTGTTTTGTGCCACGAATTTGCTTTACTCTTCACACTTATGCGCCATTCTTATCCAACTCATTCCAACATTTGCAGTTAACTTGGGAATGTTTTGTCCATTGCACAAATTGCTAACTATAATCTCATGCCAAACTTGCAAAATTATCAAGAAAAATGTACAGCAGTATGGTTTCCAGTTAGGATTGCCACCCCAGGTCGGGACAGGGGATTCCCCGGTTTGGAGGCCCTCCCCCTGCTTCAGGGTCATCAGAAAGCGGGGTGGGGGAGGGAAATGTCTGCTGGGCACTCCATTATTCCCTATGGACACCGATTCCCATAGGGTATAATGGAGAATTGATCTGTGGGTATCTGGGACCCTGGGGGGGGGGGCTGCATTTTGAGGTAGAGGCACCAAATTTTCAGCATAGCATTCAGTGCCTCTCCCCAAAACACCCCCCAAGTTTCAAAAGGATGGGACCAGGAGGTCCAATTCTAAGGGCCACAAAGAAGGTGCCCCTATCCTTTATTTCTAGTGGAGGGAAGGCATTTAAAAGGTGTGCGGTTCCTTGAAATGTGATGGCCAGAACTCCCTTTGGAGTTCAATTATGCTTGTCACAACCTTGCTGCTTGCTCCACCCCAATGTCTCCTGGCTCCTCCCCCAAAGTCCCCAGATATTTCTCGAATTGGACTTGGCAACCCTATTTCCAGTAGTTTCATATTTGACTCAGCAAAATGTGGCTCTTAATAAGGCTTATTATCGGGACTTGCTATTTTTCTAATACATGTCATTCCTTACTTTTATCTTCTCTGTCACACATATGTATTTGTCATTGTTTTAATGGATTATCATATTTGTTTGCTGTATATTTAAAATAAAGGTTGTTTCAAAAATAAATGAAACAAAAGGAAGGAAGGAAGGAAGGAAGGAAGGAAGGAAGGAAGGAAGGAAGGAAGGAAGGAAGGAAGGAAGGAAGGAAGGAAGGAAGGAAGGAAGGAAGGAAGTTACTGCTGTTGTATAGAAAAGCATTCTAGTCAAATGAAAGGAGGGGACGGGTGGCAGCGGCTGGCGTGCCAGTCAGCAGGCAAAGGACGGAAGCAAACTAGGCACTTGCCAGGGGCACTGGGGGGGGAGCCCAATTCGGCAACCCCACCCTCCCAGCGCCCTAGGCAAGCACCTAGTTTGCCTAGTGAGCAAGCCGACCGTGTCCACCCGGAACTAGCCTAGTGCGAAATCGATAAGGGTCCGGATTTGAGACTCTTACTTCTCGCACGTGTTTTTGGTTTCCCTCGCACAAGCTAAGTTTAATCAGTCAGTAAATAATCATCCCTGAAGGGGCTATTGGCTCAGTGGTGGAAAGTCCCAGTTTCAACCCACCCTGGTATCTCCTGTTAAAAGGATCCCAGCTAACAGAGGTATCAGCCCTTCCAGTAGGCTTTTACCAGGAAGATGAGGTCACATGTTGGGTTCTTTAAAAACTTCTGTGGCTTTAAAGTAGCTTTTAAAAACAATTTTTTTTTGCAAAGGCTTAACAATATGATCGTAGAATCATAGAGTTGGAAGGGACCTCCAAGGTCATCTAGGCTAACCCCCCTACACAATGCACAAATACCAAACCCGAAGTTCACAAGATCAGCATTGCTGCCAGAGATGGCCATCTAGCCTATGTTTAAAAACCTCCAAAGGAGGAGAGCCCACCACCTCCCAAGGAAGCCCATTTCACTGAAGAACTGCTCTGTCAGGAAGTTCTTCCTAATGTTTAGTTGAAAACACTTCTGATTTAATTTCAGTCCACTGGTTCTTGTCCAACCTTCTGGGGCCATAGAAAACAACTCACACCATCCTCTTCAAGAACTTGAAGATGGTGATCATATCACCTCTCAGTCATTTCCTCTCCAGGCTACTCATACCCAGCTCCTTCAGAGCCAGTTTGGTGTAGTGGTTAAGTGTGCGGACTCTTATCTGGGAGAACCGGGTTTGATTCCCCACTCCTCCACTTGCACCTGCTAGCATGGCCTTGGGTCAGCCATAGCTCTGGCAGAGGTTGTCCTTGAAAGGGCAGCTGCTGTGAGAGCCCTCTCCAGCCCCACCCACCTCACAGGGTGTCTGTTGTGGGGGAGGAAGGGAAAAGAGATTGTGAGCCGCTCTAAAACTCTTCGGAGTGGAGGGCGGGATATAAATCCAATATCTTTATCTACCTCACAGGGTGTCTGTTGTGAGGGAGGAAGATAAAGGAGATTGTGAGCCATTCTGAGACTCTTCGGAGTGGAGGGCGGGATATAAATCCAATATCATCTTCTTCTTTCCTTGTAGGACTTGATCTCTAGACCCCTCATCATCTTCATTGTTCTCCTCTGGACATGTTCCAGCTTGTCTATGTCATTCTTAAATTGAACTGAACACAATACTCTAGAGCACAATACTAACCAGAGCAGAGTAAAGCAATGCCATCACTTCGTATGATCTGGACACTACACTTCTGTTGATACAGCCCAAAATTGCATTGGCCTTTTTAGCTACCGCATCACAGTGCTGACTCATGTTCACTACATGGTCCACTAAGACTCCTAGATCCTTTTCACGCATACTACTGCCAAGACAAGTCTCCCCCCATCCTTTAATGATGTATTAGATTTTTCCTACCTAAATGCAGAACTTTACATTTATCCCTGTTTAAATGCATTTGATTTGTTTTAGCCCAGTTTTCCAGCCTGTTAAGATCATCCTGTATCCTGTCTCTGTCTTCTACTGTATTTGCTCCCCCTCCCAATTTAGTATCATCTGCAGATTTGATAAGCATTCCTTCTAGTTTTTCATCCAAATCATTTATAAAGGTATTCAACAAAACAGGTCCCAGGACAGATCCTTGAGGCACTCCTCTTGTCACTCCTCTCCAAGAGGATGAGGAACCGTTATGTAGACCCAAACTGGGGAGTGAGTGAGACATACAGACCCACAACTGCCAAAGCTGAGATTTCATTTTAAGAGAGCAAGTTTGCAGATTTTGAGGAGTCAAGACAGCTCCTGCTAAAATGGGCCATGCCCATACCCATGCCCATGTGGCTAAAAAGGCAAATGCAGTTTGGGGCTGTATCAACAGAAGTTTAGTGTCCAGATCATACGAAGTGATGGTATCGCTTTACTCTGCTCTGGTAAGACCTCACCTGGAGTACTGTGTTCAGTTTTGGGCACCACATTTTAAGAAGGATATAGACGAGCTAGAACGAGTCCAGAGGAGGGCGATGAAGATGGTGAGGGGTCTGGAGACCAAGTCCTATGGGGAAAGGTTAAAGGAGCTGGGGATGTTTAGCCTGGAGAGGAGACAGCCGAGAGGTGATCTGATCATCTTCAAGTATTTGAAGGGCTGTCATATGGAGGACGGTATGGAATTGTTTTCTGTGGCCCCGGAAGGTAGGACCAGAACCAATGGGTTGAAATTAAATCAAAAGAGTTTCCAATCAACATTAGGAAGAACTTCCTGACCGTTAGAGCGGTTCCTCAGTGGAACAGGCTTTCTCCTAGGGAGGTGGTGGGCTCTCCTTCTTTGGAGGTTTTGAAACAGAGGCTAGATGGACATCTGTCAGCGATGAAGATCCTGTGAATTTAGGGGGAGGTGTCTGTGAGTTTCCTGCATTGTGCAGGGGGGTTGGACTAGATGACCCTGGAGGTCCCTTCCAACTCTATGATTCTATACCACCCTAGTTCCAAACAGCCTTTGCAGGATCCAGGTTCAGTCTCATGTGTGTGTTAGGGCTACCAAGCTCCCACTGGGGGTGGGGATTCCCTGGTTTAGGGGGCCCCAACTGCTGGTAGGGAGCAGGCTGCTGGGGGGAATCCCTGCTCCCCAAGAGCCCCAGCGTCGTGCAACGTGCCCTGCAAAATGACAACACCCGGAGGTGACGTCATCACACTGGGCTTGTTGTGCCAGGGACACTCTAGGATTCATGGTGAAACTCTATGGTACCATAGAATTTTTACTGCAAATCCTAGAGCATCGCACTGGGGACACTCTAGGATTCACGGTAAAACTCTATGGTACCATAGTTTTACCACGAATCCTAGAGCATGCCTGGCGTGACATGCCCAGCACAATGATGGCACTTCTGGGTGATGTCATTGCGC
This sequence comes from Heteronotia binoei, assembly GCF_032191835.1. Classification (NCBI taxonomy): domain Eukaryota; kingdom Metazoa; phylum Chordata; class Lepidosauria; order Squamata; family Gekkonidae; genus Heteronotia; species Heteronotia binoei. The sequence goes on from NC_083234.1 coordinate 73,550,588, forward strand.
CGAGAGAAGATCCCCCACTGCAGTGGCGGAGGGCAACCCGTGTGTGTGTGTGTGTGTGAATGCTGTCAAGTTGATTAATTACCTCCAAAACATCCTCTTCATTAACAGCCTTGCTCAGGTCTTGCAAACTGAGGGGTGTAGCTGCCTTTGTAGAGTCAATCCATCTCATGCTGGGTCTTCCTCTTTTCCTGCTTTGAAACTTTCCAAGTGTTGTTGTCTTTCCCCAGAGATTCTTGTCTTCTCGTAATCCCTGGTAGCGCCAAGTTAATTCAGCAGCAGCGCACTTGGAGAAAGTCCTCTGCCTCAGGCTCTCGGAGACAGACACATCCAGGCCTCATTTTGGGGACCTCTAAAATTTACTGTGCTCTTTCTTAACCCCACCCCCCAAATACTCGCTTCTGGGCTCCATTGTTCAAAACCCCTGTGAGAATTTTGCCGAACTCTACGATTTGACAAACTTTCTAATCTTTTCCCCACAAAAAACAGGAAAATAACCAAAACATCTAAAGCAGACAGATGGAAATCTTCATCATGGCCACTGTGGCCGCGTGGAAGAAAGTAATTTTAAAAGCGTGATGGGAGTAAGGTTTGATTCTGACAATTATAATTCAAGAAGCATTTTACGGCAGATGCCGAGCTGATATAATTCAGTGCACCTTCTGGTGAATGTCAGGGGAGTGTGGCATATGCAAAGGAGCTAATGAGCTCTGGCATCTCTTTTTCTACAAAATGACCCCTGCTCCTAGATATACCATTTCAGCTGCCTAAGCATTTCCCAAGGAGGTCCTGTGACAGCCTATAAACAAGAAACCAGCTCTCTGGGAAAGTGGGACTTGAGTGAAGAAGACGACTGTAGATTTATACCCCACTCTTCTCTCTGAATAAGAGTCTCAGAGCGGCTTACAATCTCCTTTATCTCCTTCCCCCACAACAGACACCCTGTGAGGAAGGTGGGGCTGAGAGAGCTCTCGCAGAAGCTGCCCTTTCAAGGACAGCTCTGCGAGAGCTATGGCTGACCCAAGGCCATTCCAGCAGCTGCAAGTGGAGGAGTGGAATCAAACCCAGTTCTCCCAGGTAAGAGTCTGCACACTTAACCACTACACCAAACCAAGGGCGGATTCTCCCCGTAGCAAACCTACAGCTCCCTGTCCTATTATACAAATCTTATCCCTCCATCCCTTTGCTAAACAAACAAAATATTTAAAGAAGCACAAGACAATTGAAAGAAATGCAGAAACGGATTAACAATCGAAGACTACTCATTGACTTTATTGAGATTGCACCACTGGAAATTGTCTGGTCACAACTAAAGTGCTAAGTTCCTGACCCTCAAAGCCTACCATGGCCCCAGGTTCAGGAGATTCCCGCCCCCCCCCCCCCGAAGTATTTGCACCCAAAATGCAGAGTTGCTTCCCCCCCTGCCCCATGACAGTTCCTGCGCCTTTGGCAGCTGTGTCACGAGCAGCAACTCAGCTCTGCATGCTTTTCCCTACATGAAGAATGCAGTGCAACGTCACGTTGGTGGCAATTCCAGGGACACCAAGTCCTCTAGCTGGCAACCGCAATGTTAGTGAGGAGAACACAGCCTGCAGTAAACACATCCTTCTGGGAAAGTGAATAAGAGCTTGCGTTTAATCTGCAATTTAATTTTTCTCGGTTCAGTTCGATTAAAATATAACCAAGGCCTAGCATGGCGACTCTACGCTAGGACCAGGCAGAACGTGAGGTGAAAATGGTTCACGGGAAGTCTTATTTTTGCTCCATTGGCTTGGAGGAATTTGTTTGCAACCACCGTTTCTGGGACACAGAGGTGATTCCTGAATACTCCCAGCTGGCTTATTAAGAAGGCACTGTCTCTTCCTCTTCTTGGCTTCCATGGAAACATAAACAGAAAGACACCCCCCTCGCACAGCTAAGAGGCTGTTCAAATAATCCATCCAAACTAGGGGTTTAAGACATCCAAACGGTCTGTTTCAAGAATAAACCCCTGTACAAAAGAACCCACATCCAGGCAGGCTGCAGTAAAGCAGAAGTCTCAGGTTCCACACAGGAAAAATGTCACCTAAAAGGGTCCGAGGTTGGGTCCAACCAGAAACATCCGACCTCCTTGTGAAGGAAGCTGTAGTTCTAGGAGACGCTAAAGGAGAAAGCATATATTGCTGGGCCCAAATGTAGCACGGAAGCCCAGAGAGGGAGATTCCAGAAGTGCTGGGAATGCACAAACGGATCTCTGACGTCGGTTTTCAAAACAGTACCTTTCTTGTTCCTCCACACCAAGCAGGCACAGTTTTCCTCAAGGGGAGTTGGGGGAGGGAAGGGAGGAGATCAAGCCCAAATTTTTGCCTCCTTCACATCTGTGGAACAGAGGGATGACTCTGGAACAGAAGAGAGACATAAATGTCATTTGGGAAGACAAATCTGACAACTGACAAATAATGCACCTTCAATCCACTTCCAATGCACTTATCAACTGCATTTTACTGTGTGAACTGGCAAAATCCAGTCGGAAAGTGCACTGAAAGTGGATTAAAGATGCACTATTTAGTGTGTGTGATCACAGCATCAGAGTCTCAGAGCAGTCACAGTCTCCTTCACTTCCCCCCCGCCCCCCACAACATACACCCTGTGAGGAGGGTGGGGCTGAGAGGGCTCTCACAGCAGCTGCCCTTTCAAGGACAACTCCTACGAGAGCTCTGGCTGACCCAAGGCCATTCCAGCAGCTGCAAGTGGAGGAGTGAGAAATCAAACCCGGTTCGCCTATATAAGAGTCGGCACACTTAACTACACCAAAATAAAGTGCACAGTTGTAGCATCCTGAAACCATCATCCCCCCCCCCCCCCCCCAAACCCGGTCCGTGGAAAAACTGTCTTCCAAAAAACTGGTCCCTGGTGCCAAAAAGGTCGGGGACCGCTGGTTTTGTCCATTGCTATCATCTCATGCCAAACTTGCAAAATTATCAAGAAAAATGTACAACAGTATGGTTTCCAGTCAGGGTTGCCAATCCCCAGGTGGGAGAAAATGAACAACATCTCCGCGAGTACTAAGCCTCTTTTCCATTTCTTCTTTTCCGAAATGGAAAAGAGGCTATGGCTGACTCAAGGCCATTCCAGCGGATGCAAGTGAAGGAGTGGGGAATTAAACCGGGTTCTCCCCGAGAGGAGTCCGCGCACTTAACCACTACACCAAACTGGCTACTCAAGTTACTGAAGCGGTTAACAATGTTCTCATTTATTTAAAATATCAAGAGACCTGGGATACCTGACATTAATATAATGGAAATCAGAAGCTTGCCATCTTGGATTTTTAATATGTATGGAAATGTTTTTATATCTCTAATTTTAATATGCTTGTAAATTGCTAATGTTTTTAAACTGTTGTTTGCCGCCCTGAGCCTGTCAGGAGAGGGCAGGATATAAATCTGATAAATAAAACAATAGTTAAACAAATAATTAAAAAAATAAGTTGACTGAAAATGCATTGATTTGATTGAAAATTGGTTTTCTTAGTTTGCTTTCTGTTATATTTTTTTAGAAGTGGGATGAGATCTGTGCGATTTCCTACATGGAAGAGGCTTCCTCTCAGGAAGCCTGTAAAACTGACAGCCGCCTTCGCTGCCATGGCTTTGTGCTGCTTCGCCTGGTTCTTATTACACCCCGGTTTTATTACTGGAACACTGAGGGCCTCCAGGCCATGAAGCCTCTCACTTCTCCTCCTCCGGCTGGAGCACCAGCCTCCCCCGTCAACAAAAGCTTTTTTTAAAAAAAGAAAACTCCCCCAAAAGCATGCTGAGCATGCCAGGTGGTGAACAGGAGACAAGCTTTCCTGGCTCAGCTCTCCAGCTGCAGATGACATGGGTTACCTTGATTGAGAGCCAGGTTGGTGTAGTGGTGAAGCGTGCGGGCTCTTATCTGGGAGAACCGGGTTTGATTCCCCCCTCCTCCACTTGCAGCTGCTGGAATGGCCTTGGGTCAGCCAGAGCTCTCGCAGAGCTGTCCTTGAAAAGGAGAGCCGGTAGCAGAGACTTGAGCATGTACGCGTTGATCCGTGACTGCATTCTTTGTACTGTGGCTCCAGTTAAAACAGCACTGAGAGAAGACTGACGAAGGGTAAAACCAACGAAACCGTAGGAAATCTCTTCTCTCTGTGAGAAGTTGTGCACCATGACGCGTTGTGTGGGTGTTCGCTCTATTATTTTGCTGCATGGACTTATTATAAACCGTGCACTAAATGTTTGTTTGAGTGATAATTCAACCGGTGAGGTTTTGAAGGATATATTGTGCTTGATACACAGGTACCTGTGCTATTGTATTATTAGTTCCTTGAAAGGGCAGCTGCTGTAAGAGCTCTCTCAGCCTCGCCTACCTCGCAGGGTGTCTATTGTGTGTGTGTGGTGGGGGGGAGGTAAAGGAGATTGTGACCGCTAGAGTATAAGGCGGGATATAAATCCAATATCATCATCTTCTTCTTGCTCACTCTGGAATCTGCGGGGTTTCTTGAAAATTTCTTGCCCTGACCCATTTTGGAGAAGTCTCATGGCAAGAGCTGAGCCTGAACAGATATCCTCCAGAGAGTCTCCCATCCTGCCAAACGCCGACTGTTTAGCCTTGGAGACACGAGAACAGCTGTGGGCAGGAGGCTGCCAGAAAAACTGGGGACTGGCGGAGAAAGCATGCCAGGTGACCAAATGTTCAGGTCACCTGCCAGGGTTCCTCAGGTGTTTGCATCAGGATCTTGATCAAGTTCAAGCTAATAGCAGGTTCCGTTTTGTATGTTCCCAAGTCAGTGCTTTCAGGGCTTGGGCTCTCTCCAGAGAGCCCGCTTTGGCGGGGGAGGGTGGGATATAAGAATAAATTTATTATTATTATTATTAGATCAGGTTCCTGTCAGTGGTAAAACAGATGGTAGAAAAAAAGGGGGACTCCCTGCGTTAAAGCTAAGCTATAACAGAAGAAACATCAGGGTGAGACTATTAACACTTTTCCAACAAAGAATTTATTGTAAGAAACAAATAACAGGGTAATGATAAAAACTCCATAGCCGGGGTGTCGAACTCATTTGTTATGAGGGCTGGATCTGACATAAATGAGACCGTGTTGGGCCGTGCCGTGCTGAACTGGGCCATGTGTGTTCCTATTTAAGATTAGGTAGCAGAGACAGAAACTTTATAAAGGACACAGACAAACACAATGAAAGATTTTTTTTTTTTTAAACCCTTAAACTAAAACATGCTTAAAACATTAGCATTCGTTGCTCTTAAAGGTACTTTCTTTGTATTTCTCCCATAGGATCTAAAGAACTGAGGAAAGGAAGTTCTGGCTCTTTCATTCCTTCCTCGGGGGACCAGGACGGGGAGGAGCCTCAGCCAATAGAAGGATGAGAGGCTTGGCTCAGTAGCTCTGCTGCGCAACTGAGAGAGCCTGGCAAAGCAAGCTCTGCTCCCCCCCCCTTCCACTGACAGGAACAAGGGAGGCGCCTCAGCCAATGGAGGAAATAGAGGTTTTGCTCTGTAGCTGCTGTGCGGCTAAGCAAGCCTGGCAACGCAAGCTGTGATGCGGAAGGGAGCAAGAGAGGGGGAGAAGGAAGCAGATGACAGCCAGTTGATCGGAGGCCTGATAGGAACCCTCCAGGGGCCTGATTCGCCTGGGCCGCATGTTTGACATCCCTGCCCTATAGCCTCTGTTTCTCCACAGTCTGCAATAAGCTATACAAGAGTGCACACAGGCACTTTAACACAACCTCTATTTCCAAACGGTGTGCATTAGAATAAACCAGAGTGCACACAGGCACTTTTGGAGCACTTTTTGCAGGCACTTTTAAAAGGTTAATAGTCTGCATGTGGCTCATAAACCGAAACATTTGAAAACAGTCTGCGATAAATTCTTTTTTAGAATAGCGTTAATAGTTTCACCCTAATGTTTCTTCTGTTATAGCAGTAAAACAGACAGCAAGACTATGGCTTGGTCTTGACATGAAGCATATAAACCCTAGAAAAACCTGTCGAATCAGACCGATCCATCTAACTCAGCATCTTCTTTTCCACAGGGGTCAAACAGATGATGATGATGATGATATTGGATTTATATCCCGCCCTCCACTCCGAAGAGTCTCAGAGCGGCTCACAATCTCCTTTCCCTTCCTCCCCCACAACAAACACCCTGTGAGGTGGGTGGGGCTGGAGAGGGCTCTCACAGCAGCTGCCCTTTCAAGGACAACCTCTGCCAGAGCTATGGCTGACCCAAGGCCATTCCAGCAGGTGCAGGTGGAGGAGTGGGGAATCAAACCCGGTTTTCCCAGATAAGAGTCTGCACACTTAACCACTACACCAAACTGGCCCCAGAAAGCTCCCAAAGCAGGTGCAGAGGCCAATGCCAGCAGTTTAGACATTAAGGGCTGTGTATTGCATAATGCCGAGGGGACAGCACATTTACACTGTTATACAAGCTGTAGACTCACTACTTTACATTGTAGCCAAGTGTCATTTCTTCAGTGTTGTCACATGAAAAGATATACTTAAATATTTACAAAATGTGAGGGGGTGTACTCACTTCTGCGACATACTGTACGTGAGGTACAGACATACCGAAAAATGAACTTGAATCGCTCACATTCAAAATATACCATGCACTATTTACTGCGCTATTCTGTGCTAGCAGTTTTGCACAAAGGAAGCCCGAACTCTACATTATCCGCATGCATTTATCTATAGTTGGGTATTCCTGTTTTATGTTACATTTGTAAAGGTAAAGATAGTCCTCTGTGCAAGCACCGAGTCATTACCAACCCATGGGGTGACGTCACATCATGATGTTTTCTTGGCAGACTTTTTATGGGGTGGCTTGCCATTGCCTTCCCCAGTCATCTTCCCTTTACTGCCAGCAAGCTGGGTACTCATTTTACCAACTTCAGAAGGATGGAAGGCTGAGTCAACCTTGAGCTGGCTACCTGAACCCAGCTTCCACCGGGATCAAACTCAGGTTGTGAACAGAACTTGGACTGCAGTACTTGCAGCTTACCAGTCTGCGCCACGGGACTCACAGAGCGCTAATCACAAAAACTTTTGAGTACAACTTCTCCACTGCGTGTGTGCACCCCCCCACACACACCATGTTCTGCATGTAAACACATAAAGCAGCTTTTAAAAAGTGGGTCAGACAAATATCGACCACATTGAAAAATCCATCAACAGAGCTCTGAACTTGGGAGAGCTTTCCTGCAGCTAACAGCCTACACTTCCAGCACCAGAGTGGATTCACATCTGCCGTACAGCTGCCTTGTGGGCCTCACTTACTCAGCAGATATTATAGCTCATCCCTGGAGGCCGAGCGGAAGGAGTGGCCAGTCATGCCGCTGCCGATGGTGCGGGCATCTTTCAGCGTCTTCTGCGAGCCACTCCATTCAGTCTTGTGGGAGTCGTCGTCCCAGATGGTGGAGGTCTCCGTGTCACTCAGCCACTTCTCCTCCCCCATGTAGTGAGTGGGGTAGGCCAGCAGAGGGTCCACAGAATAAACCTGCAAGTCCCGGGTGGGGAAATACTTTTTGTAATCCCAACTGGGGGGAAAAAAAAGAGGGGAGAGGAAAGGATTAACGGAGCAGAAATCGAGTTATTGTAACAGGAAGGAGATTTTGGGGCTTGAGTCAGAGTTACTTTGAATGCAAAAGCCCAGGGGTGGAATTCTAGCAGGAGCTCCTTTGCATATTAGGTCACACACCCCTGATGTAGCCAATCCTCCAGGAGCTTACAAAAAAGATCCTTGTAAGCTCCAGGAGGATTGGCTACATCAGGGATGCGTGGCCTCATATGCAAAGGAGCTCCTGCTAGAATTCCACCCCTGCAAAAGCCCATTCACACGAAATGTGATGACGGTGGTGCCTCTGAGCATGAGCAAAAGAAATGACGTTCATCACAGGTTTAACAATAGCCAAAGATATGAACATGCAGGCCTGAGGGTTGACTTCTGATCTACCACCAATCTCTTTAGAAATCAACCCCTTAATCCTTTCATCACATCCTGGAGAATGGCAATATCATTGTAGTGGAAGACAGACTGGTTCCTGACGAATTCCAGTCACCGATAAACAAGACATTAAAGTGCAACTTGTTTAACAAGACTCACACACCACATAGAGACTGCATCCTCATTTGGATTCACATCTGAACATGCCGCTGATTATTTATGCCTCAAATTCCCAGTCCAGCAAGTGATATTTAGTTTTTTTTTGCTTTGAAAATATCAACTGGACCCTAGTGTTCCAGGATGAAAGACAATGAGAAGAACTGCAAGTTAATTGCCTTCATGTATATAGAGCCTTCAACTAACATAATTACAATAATTCATGAAAAAACATAATGTTAAATTTTGTTGTGTGACAATTAACGGTTGGTTGTTTCTGTACTCAGCATTAAGTGTCTATCTATCTAGTACATTTTCACACCACCTTTTCTCCAACGAAATCAGAATGGCACATGTGGTTCTTCCTTTCTCATTTTATCCCCACAACAACTCTGGGAGGTAGGTTAGGCTACTGGAGAGGAGGAGGAAGAGAATACAAACACAAGGATGAAGACAAAGGATTTATACCCAACTCTTCACTCAGAGTCTCTGAGCGGCTTACAATCTCCTTTCCCTTCCCCTCCCCACAGCAGACACAGCAGGTAGGTGGGGCTGAGAGAGCTCTGACAGAAACTGCTGTTGAGAGAACAGCTCTGAGAGAACTGTGACTGGCCCAAGGTCACCCAGCTGGCTGCATGTCAAGGAGTGGGGAATCAAACCTGGTTCTTCCAGATTAGAGTCTGATGTTCTTAACCACTACACAAAATGGCAGGTAGGTGGGGAGGGATGGAGAGAGACAGACAGACAGACAGACAGAGACAAAGACACAAAGAAAGACAGACACTGTCCGAAAATCACCTAATGAGCCTCAAGTCATCCAGATCATGAGCGAATCAGTATACCATGCTGGCTCTCTTCCCTATTGGGAAGAAGATCCTTCAAATAGTGGCCCTCCTTGGTCAGTTTCTACTGTGCTCTTGCATACTAGCTAGATATTTCTGCAAAAATGCTGAAATGGGTTGGACACCGTCTTATTTAGCTCTTCAGGGCTGACTCCACACAATGATTCTCTTGGATACGTTCCTTTCAAACTGTTTTTACAGTCTGTTTCTAGCCTGAGGGATGTTTTGTGAATATCAGCTCAGGATGCTAAATGTTTTGTTCTGTATCTGGCCATTTGGGTTTGTTTCATTTTTGAGATGCGTTAATTTTAAAGCATTTTTAATATTGCTATTATGATTTTGTTGTTTTTGAGATGCCTCAAACAGGCCTCTGTTGAAGCAGCATGCAAATTTTCTAAATCAATAAATCTACTAGATGGGTATTAATTTACTTAGTCCGCCTTTTTCATTGAAGTTCAAGACAGACCCCCCCCCAAAAAAAGAACAACAACAAAAGACAGACGATAAACAATGCAATAAGACCATCATGGTCACATGCAGTCTAATCATTGCTAGGTATAGATCTTGGTTCCGAAAGGCAGCGTTGCACAATGGTTAGAGTAGCAAGAAGAACAAAACCATGTAAGGCTTACATCTCAAAAGTATGAAACAACTGACAAAGATGTATATACTCAAACTATATCATTCACGGCTGATATATGCTGATAAACTGTCCTGTGTACAGGGCTTTGTTTGTAGAAAAAGCCCAGCAGGAACTCATTTGTATCTTAGGCCACACCCTATGATGTCACCAGTGTTTCACACCGGGTTTTTTGTAGAAAAAGCCCAGCAGGGACTAATTTGCATATTAGGCCACACCCCCTGACATCAAGCCTGCCAGATCTGCATTCCTGTGTGTTCCTGCCCCAAAAAAGCCCTCACTGTGTATAACAAAGTAGTGAGTCTCCAATTTTTACACTAGCAGTACAAAAACCTCAGCTATACATTATATGAACACTTACACTCCACAAATTCTACAGACTGTGTAACAAACATTCTAAGCCACTGTTGGCATTGCAATGAGTACACTGAGTCCCCCCTCCGGCTTGGAAAATTCCAAAAACTGTATAACATTCCAAAAACTGTATAACATCCATTGTATGCATAGGGAAAAGTCCATAGGGTGCTTCAGTTATTATATGCTAGCAGTGGTTTATTTAGAATGTGTGTACACAGTCTGTAGAGGAGGGGTGCCAAACTGTGGCTCAGGAGCCACATGTGGCTCTTTCACACATATTGTGTGGCTCTCAAAGCCCCCAATGCCCCATCGGCTGGCTTGGAGAAGGCATTTCTCTCTTTAAATCACTTCTCTAAGCAAAGCCAGCCAGCAGCTTGGAGAATGCATTTAAAGTTAAAGTTGCTTTATTTCCACCTCTCCCTCTCCCCTCATCTATTTGCCTGCCTGCCTTGCAGCTCTCAAACATCTGATGTTCATGTCTCACGGCCCTCAAACATTTGACGTTTATTCTACGTGGTTCTTATTAAGCATGTTTGGACACCCCTGCTGTAGAGTTTGTGGACTGTTAAGTTTTCATATAATTGGATATAGCTTATTGGATAATGTGTAGTTGAGGTTTTTGTACTGCTTGTGTAAAAATGAGAGACTCACTACTTTGTTATACACAGTACAATTTATTAGTGTATATACAGCATCATGGTACAGTTTTGAATATATGTAACATCTTTGTCACGTTGTTTCATGATAATGGTTAGAATACCATACTGGAGTAACCCAGATTAAAACGGTCAGGCAACCACAACGCTCACTGGGTGGTTTGGGGGCAGCCTCTCTTCCAGTCTGAGTAAGAACATAAGAGAAAACATGTTGGATCAGGCCAATGGCACATCCAGTCCAACACTCTGTATCACACAGGGGCCAAAAAACAAAACAAAATCAGATGCCATCAGGAGGTCCATTAGTGGGGCTAAGACACTAGAAGCCCTCCCACTGTTGCCCCCCAAGCACCAAGAATACAGAGCATCACTACCCCAGACAGTTCCAACAATACGCTGTGGCTAATAGCCACTGATGGACCTCTGCTCCATAGGTTTATCCAGTCCTCTCTTGAAGCTGCCTATGCCTGTAGCCGCCGCCACCTCCTGTGGCAGTGAATTCCATGTGTTAATCACCCTCTGGGTGAAGGACTTCCTTTTATCCTGTTCTAACCTGACTGCTCAGCAATTTCACGGAGTGTCCACGAGTACCCCACAAGGTAGTTGCTGATGTTAAAACAAAGGAGGAAAGAACCACAGATATTGTTCCAAGATCCTTGGATGAAGGCTGGATCATAATATGGCAAAGGCATAGACAGACAGTTGGCATTTTTATGGATTTTGTCCTTTTTCTATGGCTACAGTGAATGCGAGAATATATGCTTCACAGCTATATTTTAAAAAGAACCACAAGCAGACAAGCCAGGTGGTGATAATGAAAAGAAACCCTCCGCGCCACCAGCGCAAGCATCCAGCCTCTGCCAGAGATGCAACATTTTAAAGCGATTCCAAGCAGCCAAACCCAAGCCAAAAAAGGCCAGGTGAAGTTCTGGTTTCGAGCGAGAGCCTGGCTCAGATGGAAAAAAAGTCTCCAAGCTCAGCCAGCCGAGGGCTTTTGGCTGAGCCGAAGGCCAGAGGCCTGCAAATCGCATTTCCCAGCAGTCTTGAGCAAAGGCCAGACAATTCATGGGAAAACTCTCCGCAAGGCGAAACATTCCCGTGCTGAGGTCTCTTGCCACTTCTGCCTTAACAGGAGCCAAAAATGTGACACCGTGGAAGCTGGTGATTTCATCTTACTCTCCCGGAGCACCAGTTCAGCCAAAGTCAAGAAATCCAGCAATGAGGCAAGGTAATCCCTGGACCTGGGAAATTCTGCCTTTAACCCTCTTCGCTGTCATGAAGAGGACATTCCTCTTGAGCAACCAAAGGAGACAGCTAGGGTTGCCAGCCATTCCCCAGGTGGGCAGAGAAATCCAAAGCACAAGGCTTTCCCTGAAAACCGGCCTCCGTACAACCCACAAACTCAAATGTTGTAATGGAATGGCGTTTTTTGCCCAGAGTATGAAAATGTTGTAAAAAGGATTTTTGCAGCTCTAAGAAGCCTGTGCGAAACAAGGGTTCCAGTACGACCTTGTTCTTTTCGACCTTTTGGATTGCTGGCTGCATAGATTGAGAGACACTGATCAACTATTTCACCAGGACTCCTTGGAATGAACTGAGCAACGATTGCTATAATTGCTACTGGATTGATTCTTGGTGAATACGTTCCCTCTTTTGCTAAGGACTACTTGCATGGTCTACCATGAACTAATATATGCTTTTGTATCTGTTGAATTGTTTGGTGAGTTTGTGGGTTGTACGGAGGCTGGTTTTCAGGGAAAGCCTTGTGCTTTGGATTTCTCCGCCTCTAATTGCCGTGATTCTCTTTGTGGATTGCACAATCCCCAGGTGGGGGCAGGGGATCCCCCAGTTTGGAAGCCCTCTCCCTGTTTCCAGGTCATCAGAAAGCTGGGCACTGCATTATTCCCTATGGAGACTGATTCCCAAAGGGCATAATTGTCAGGACTTGTAACTTTCCTATATGCTGTTAGCTTAACTGACTCCATATTGTAACCAGATACTAACTCAATGCGCTCTCAGCCAGGCCACTAAGCAGACCGCTATGCATTTCAAACAAACTGTGATCACTGAAGGGTGGCAGATAGCCTCTGGCCAACATCTGCAGGTGCCCTTTGAAGCCGGCCGGCCAGGACATCTCAGCAAGACTCCATCCTCCCTTGCTGATAACAGACCCTGGGAAACAGACAGTTGTCTCTGGCCGTGTGAAAGATCGTTTTATTGTTGTTGCCACAAGCACATAAAAATGTAACCAATGCTAACTTCGTTATCAGTGTTATTCTGTGCCTTCAGTACTGTAGTTCTCAATAAACGCCTATACTTTTGTAACGGAGTCTTGGGCCTCGATTGAAGTTCTTCCAGTTCTGACAATAATGGAGAATCAATCTTTGGGTATCTGGGGCTCTATGGGGGCTGTTCTTTGAGGCAGAGAGGAACCAAATTTTCAGCATAGCATCTGGTGTCTTTCCTCAAACGACCCTCCAAGTTTCAAAAGGATCGGACCAGAGGGTCCAATTCTGTGAGCCCCAAAAGAAGGTGCCAGTTTGAGAGCCAGTGTGGTGTAGCGGTTAAGTGTGCGGACTCTTATCTGGGAGAAGCGGGTTTGACTCCCCACTCCTCCACTTGCAACTGCTGGAATGGCCTTGGGTCAGCCAGCGCTCTGGCAGAAGTTGTCCTTGAAAGGGCAGCTGCTGTGAGAGCCCTCTCAGACTCTCCCACCTCACAGGGTGTCTGTTGTGGGGGGAGAAGATATAGGAGATTGTAAGCCGCTCTGAGTCTCTGATTCAGAGAGAAGGGCGGGGTATAGATCTGCAGTCGTTGTCATCGTGCCCCTATCCTTCATTATTTCCAGTGGAGGGAAGGCATTTAAAAGGTGTGCCGTCCCTTTAAATGTGATGGCCAGAAATCCCTTAGGAGTTCAATTATGCTTGTCACAGCCTTGCTCCTGGCTTCACCCCCAATGTCTCCTAACTCAACTCCCAAAGTCTCCAGGCTCCACTCCCCCCCAAAGTCCCCAGATATTTCTTGAATTGGTCTTGGCAAGCCTAGAGACAGCTGATGGGGGGGACTGATGGACAGCAAAATGGGAGACACAGAGCTGGCCCCCAAGGCACTGAAGTCTCTTGGGCAAGCATCACTACAATGATCGCCCATGCATTCCTGCCCCTCTACCTGGGACAAATGGACTAGTTCAGACAGAGAAAAATGAACAGACCGAAAGTCTGGCGTTTCAGCTAGCAATACTCAGAAAACATCAGTGTCAGGACCTGGCAACAGTGATCCACGCAACAGTCACCTCGAGATTAGATTACTGTGATGCCCTCTACATGGGGCTGCCTCTGTGCTGAACCCAGAAGCTGCAGCTAGTGCAAAACGCAGCTGCCAGACTGTTGCTGGGGCTCCCAAAGTGGGAGCACATACAGCCGGGGCTGCGTGAACTGCACTGGCTGCCAGTTACATACCGGATTCGTTACAAAGTGCTGGTTATTGCCTTTAAAGCCCTATATGGCCGAAGACCTGCCTACCTTAGGGACCGTCTCTCCCTGTATGAACCCCAGAGAGCACTGAGGTCAGCAGGGAAGAACCTGCTGACTATTCCCAGGCCAAAAGAGGTAAAACTCCAGAGTACCCGCACTCGGGCTTTCTCTGTTATGGCTCCACAGCTATGGAATCAGCTTCCAGAAGAAATGCGGGCCCTGCGGGACTTTGAACAGTTCCGCAGGGCCTGCAAGACCATCCTTTTTCGAATGGCCTTCACCGACTAAAACTGCTAAGTAACTCACCATCTGTATAATAGCACCAACATATTAATATTAATTTTATTGTTTTTAGAATTTTAATAGATTTTAATCAACTGTAGTTTAATATTGTTAAATATTGTACAATGTATGTATTGAATCTCTGTTGTTAGCCGCCCTGAGCCTGCTTCGGCGAGGAGGGCGGGATATAAATAAAATTTGATGATGATGATGATGGAATGTTCCAGGACATACTGTTGCTAGTGATCTCAACGCTTCAGTTGCACCAAAACAACTGTCAAAATATTTCTGGTGCAAAAGGATTTCTGGTGTTGCATTAGGATGCCATCTCATTTCTCCACCAGGCTTGAACAAAGACACGGGTTTTCTCACACATAACAGGTTGGATCCAGACTATGTTTTCCAGTGGAAGAATGGTCTTTCCTCCCTCCTCCCACTGGTCTAAAAAAAAAAAATCCTGCTCCTGGGAGTATGGGTTGGGAGTCATCAGAACATAAGAGAAGCCATGTTGGATCAGGCCAATGGCCCATCCACTCCAACACTCTGTGTCATACAGTGGCCAAAAAACCAGGTGTCATCAGGAGGTCCATCAGTGGGGCCAGGACACTAGAAGCCCTCCCACTGTGCCCCCCCAAGCACCAAGAATACAGAGCATCACTGCCCCAGACATAAGAACATAAGAGAAGCCATGTTGGATCAGGTCAGTGGCCAATCCACTCCAACACTCTGTGTCACACAGCGGCCAAAAAAAACAGGCGCCATCAGGAGGTCCATCAGTGGGGCCAGGACACTAGAAGCCCTCCCACTGTTGCCCCTCCCAAGCACCAAGAATACAGAGCATCACTTGCCCCAGACAGAGAGTTCCAACAATATCCTGCGGCTAATAGCCACTGATGGACCTCTGCTCCATATGTTGATCCAATCCCCTCTTGAAGCTGTCTATGCTTGCAGCTTGTAACAGGTAAGAGTTTGCTGGATCTGAATATGGCTGTTTTAGACACAGGGTAGTTCCCCACTTGCTTCCGCATTGTGTTGTTATAACAACATTCAACTGCCAATGAAAACAAAACTCAAAAGCCCCTCCCCCTGTGGTGAAGGAGGATGATAACTGCAGGGGCAGGGAAATGGCTGCCATCCAGGTGGGACTGGGAAAATGTGAACTTCCCCTCCCACAATGCAGCCATCCAGGGATTTGCCCTGATCTTTCCCAAAATCTCGGGAACAAAGCAGGTTTGTAAAAAATCAGAGGAAAGCTAGGGAATCCTTAGGAGGGCACAAATTCTGTGAGGAAACAGGACAAAACCCCACTTCCCAGCAATATTGAACAAGAGGCAAATAACATGTGCAGAAATGGCATGAGCCTTAGGGTTGTCAGGGCCAACTCAAGAAATATCTGGGGACTTTGGGGGTGGAGCCAGGAGCAAGGGTGTGACAAGGGAGTTCTGGCCATCATGTTTAAAGGAACTGCACGCCTTTTAAATGCCTTCCCTCCACTTGGAAATAATGAAGGATAGGGACACCTTCTTTTGGAGTTCATAGGATTGGACCCCCCAGTCCAATCTTTTTGAAACTTGGAAGGTGTTTTGAGGAGAGGCACCAGATGCTAGGCTGCAAATTTGGTGCCTCTACCTCAAAAAAAAAAACAACCAGCACTTCCCAGAGCCCCAGATACCTATAGATCAATTCTCCATTATACCCTATGGGAATCAGTCTCCATAGGGAATAATGGAGTGTCCAGCAGACATGTCCATTTCTGATAACACAGAAGTGGGGGGAGGGCCTCCAAACCAGGGGTCCCCTGCCCCCACCTGGGGACCAGCAACCCTAGCTGAGCCTCCACAATCAGAGGCAGTACACCTTTCGGTACCAGTAGCAAAGGGCAGAGGAAGGTCCTCGAGTTTTGTTGGTGAGTCTGCCAGAGGCTAGCCGCTATTGGAAACAAGACACGGGGCTAGACAGACCTCTGATATGATTCAGCAGGGCTTATCCAGGCAAATCACACTGCTCTTAAATCAGTCAAGCTTGGCTACAGCTCCCCGGCTCATGTGATCTTTCCAGCGAGTAACTAAACAAGCTGCCCTGCTCTTTGGAGCTGATGGTCACCCCCCCCCCCCCCTCCTCTCTCCCACCCTCTGTCATCTGCTGCTGCACCTCCCAGGGACTTGCTGATGGTTCTTTTCCACAGTCTGCAGCTGGGAGGGAGAGGAAAGAATGAGCTCATTCCAACAGCTGTTTTCCCTTAAGAGGCGGTTATCCAGTGAAGGGGGTGGGGGCGGGAGGGAAAGGACTCGCGTTTGTTCATTTGGTTCGCTTACAAGGCAAAACTTATAGAAACAGATCCCGCACACCTCCTCTGAACGTTAGCACTGAAAGAATTTTATAAGGCTGGAACGATAAGGCATTGTTCCAACACTTCGCCGCCACCAAACTTTGCTCCAAATCACAGAGGGCGGATGCTGTCTGGGGTAAAAGATAAGCACGTTTGATGGGGCTGCAGAATCAGGAGGATAAAAGAATCACCAGGCGTCGGCCCAATTCAACAGCAGGGAATTACGGAGACTATTTCCAGAACCATCAAAATCCCCTTCGGTTTTTTGAGTCTGCCCTAACATTCCATATCCCCCCACCCCCCCGCAACTGCAATAAGGACTAGCCACCAGTGTTCCCTCTAAGCTGTTAGTGTGAGCTAGCTCACAGTTTTCTAGCCTTAAGCTCACACTTTTTTCTCTTAGCTCAGGAAAAACGGCCCCAGAGCAAACTAATTTCTGCAGTAGCTCACAACTTTAACGCCAATCGCTCACAAAGTAGAATTTTTGCTCACACGACTCCATAGCTTAGAGGGAATATTGCTAGGAGCCACATGCTTTTAAATCCTAGGATTCTAAGCAATGCAATGAATTCTGCCGCCCATAACTGGATATATCTATACCAAATATTGTTGCCAGGGCTTTTTTAGAAGAAAAAGCCCAGCAGGAACTCATTTGCATATTAGGCCACACACACACCCGACACCAAGCCAGCCGGAACTGTGTTCCTGCTTAAAAAAAAAGCCCTGGCTGTTGCAGTGTTTAAACATCTTCTGTCAGATCCATCTCTTCCCTTTACCAGAACTGTTCTAGTTTAGTGACCAGTGAATCCTTGGGGCTGCGACAGCTTCCATGAACCCCTGGCCAAAGGTCTCCTTCGGACACTACCTACACTCAACCAAATCGTCATCTGGAAGAGAATCATATGAGTTCCATGGGCCCCCAGGTAACTAGGTTTCCCAAAATTTTGTCCTACTAGTGCAGCATCCTCGTCCTTTATAGGAAATAATGCCCTTCTTCCCACTGTTGCTGCCCGCATCTTGCAAACTTGGAAGTAAAAACCAACAGCATTTTTCTATGAGATGGCTTCCCTCCCAAATGGAGACCTGAATAGCTGAAACTTCCCAAATTCTTCTGCATTAAATGTAAGGAAAATGCAAGAAATACATTAAGTTGGTCAATTCTACTGGGTTCTGAAGCAAAACAGAATGGTGTAAGAAATCATTCTGTATTCTCCCAGAACTCCAAAGACTCCAGTTTTGTATTGACTCTATGGTCTCTTATAAGGTAGCACCTTTTGCTCTGGCTGCTAGCAAAATAAGGGCAAAGGCAGTACTCATGTAGACAGTAAAATGATGTTAACTGGACAACTGGAGCCTGACTATGGAATTATAAGAACTCTGTATGTAATTAAGATTGTAAATAATCTAAATTTGAATGTGTTAATTTTAGAGTCTTTGATTGCTTTTAGCTTGTAAGTTGCTGTAATTGTAATGGCCAATGGCTTCATGCAATACATTTTACTACGACTGCCAGTTTTATATTGCAAATATTACAGGTCTTCTCTTTTCTTCCCCTGCCAATGACCAATGTTTACTTTAAGAAAAATATTTTAACAATTCTGCACAGCATCGCCTTTTCAAAGTGTGATTTCCAAGTAGGGTTGCCAAGTCCAATTCAAGAAATATCTGGGGACTTTGGGGGTAGAGCCAGGAGACTTTGGGGGTGGAGCCAAGATCAAGGCTGTGACAAGCACAACTGAACTCCAAAGGGAGTTCTGGCCATCACATTTAAAGGGACGGCACACCTTTTCAACTCCTTCCTTCCATAGGAAATGATGAAGGATAGGGGCACCTTCTTTTGGGGCTCATAGAATTGGACCCGCTGGTTCAGTCTTTTTGAAACTTGGGGGGGGGTATTTTGGGGAGAGGCACTAGGTACTATACTGAAAATTTGGTGCCTCTACCCCAAAAAAACAGCCCCCCCAGAGCCTCAGATACCCGCAGATCAATTCTCCATGATTTTCTATGGGAATAAATCGCCATAGGGAATAACAGAGTCTCCAGAAGACATTTCCCTCCCCTCCCCCCACTTTCTGACGACCCTGATGCGGGGGGATGGCCTCCAAATCGGGGGATCCCCTGCCCCCACCTGGGGATTGGCAACCCTATTTCCAAGCCCCCCCAGGGTGCCCTCTTACTTGGGATGCTTGTCATACATGATGGGCAGAAATTCATCCACCGGTAGGATTTTGGAAAGCGGCTGAGCATCGATCAGTTTCTGAGCCCCCCTCCGCGAGATGACATAGGCCAAAGTCCAGTAGGAATACTCTGCCACCACGAGATTCCGCACGTCCTCCACGGGCTCCTCATCCTCAGAGTTCACTTGTTTCCTGCCCAGGTAACTGAAAAGACAGTCCAGCGGAGTTCAATCAAGGCCTGCCCATAGTATAACATGTAAGCCAAAAAGGCAGCAGCGTTAGGGTTGCCAAGTCCAATTCAAGAAATATCTGGGGACTTTGGGGGTGGAGCCAGGAGACATTAGGGGTGGAGCCAAGATCAAGACTGTGACAAGCATAATTGAACTCCAAAGGGAGTTCTGGCCATCACATTTAAAGGGACAGCACACCTTTTCAATGCCTTCCTTCCATAGGAAATAATGAAGGATAGGGGCACCTTCTTTTTTGGGCTCATAGAATCGGACCCCCTGGTCCAATCTTTTTGAAACTTGGGGGGTATTTTGGGGAGAGGCACTAGACGCTATGCTGAAAATTTGGTGCCTCTACCCCAAAAAACAGCCCCCCCAGAGCCCCAGATACCCGCAGATCAATTCTTCATGATTTTCTATGGGAATAAATCTCCATAGGGAATAATAAGAGTTCCCAGCAGACATTTCCCTCCCCTCCCCCCACTTTCTGATGACCCTGAAGCAGGGGGAGGGTCTCCAAACCAGGGGATCCCCTGCCCCCACCTGGGGATTGGCAACCCTAAGCAGGGTAGATGCTGTAGCCCAGGGTGGCCAATGGTAGCTCTCCAGATGTTTTTTGCCTACAACTCCCATCAGCTCCAGCCAGCATGGCCAATGGCTGGGGCTGATGGAAGTTGTAGGCCAAAAACATCTGGAGAGCTACCGTTGGCCACCCCTGCTATAGCCCATTAGCAGAGCATGTATTTTGCATGCAACGTTTCCCAGGATCAATCCCTGACATCTCCAATGGAAACGGATCTCCAACAATTTGCGCTGGGGAAGAATTTTGTCCCAGACCTTGTAGAACCACAGCAACTTTGGTTAGGCTACTGGGCCAAAACCAGAGCTTTTTTTTTTTGTAACACGAACTCCGTTGTATATTAGGCCACACACCCCTGATGTAGCCGATCCTCCGAGAGCTTACAGGGCTCTTAGTGCAGGGCCTACTGTAAGCTCCAGGAGAATTGGCTACACCAGGGATGTGTGGCCTAATATGCAAAGGAGTTCCTGCTACCAAAAAAGCCCTGCCAATAGCACAATCCTACACACTATTATGCCCTCCTAAGCCTACTGACTCTAATAGACCTAGAAAAGTATAACTCTGCTGAGGATTGCCCTGCTATGCCCCAACATGGGATAAGACGCTTTGCAAGTCATCTCGGCATGACGGCACCCATCACTGTCTCTCTCCCTGCCATCAGCGTAGACAGCGCAGCTGAAACGGGCCCCTCCGCCTTGTCCCCCCTACATACATCAAGTCCCAGTCCAGCTGGGCCTGCTCCAGGTCACTCATCAGCCTCAGCAGCCGCTTTTTGAAATACGGTTGAAAGCGAACGTCGTCCTCCAGCACTACTGACTTGTCCAGCCCTCGCTCCACAATCTGGAAAGACACAAAGCGCGTGGATCTCAACAGCAGGCTCAGAGATCTCGCCCAGAGCACCTCAAATCTGAAGCCAGAATTCCACCCCACAAGAATTTCCACTGGCTGTTATAGTATTAGTCCTTGGGCTTGGCTTTTCTACACATTCGACTTACTTCTGATTATCTTGGCCAGGGCTTGTTTTTGTAGCAGGAACTCTTTTGCATATTAGGCCACACACTCCTGATGTAGCCAATCCTCCAAGAGCTTACAGTAGGCCCTGTAAGAAGAGCCCTGTAAGCTCTT
Source organism: Heteronotia binoei (assembly GCF_032191835.1). Lineage (NCBI taxonomy): Eukaryota > Metazoa > Chordata > Lepidosauria > Squamata > Gekkonidae > Heteronotia > Heteronotia binoei. The sequence goes on from NC_083234.1 coordinate 73,571,388, forward strand.
GGAGGATTGGCTACATCAGGGGTGTGTAGCCTAATATGCAAATGAGTTCCTGCTACAGAAAAGCCCTGATCTTGGCAGTTGATCTAAAAGCACTGGAATCGGTTTGGGAATGGTTCTTCTGCACATCTGCCCTCCCTCAATGTTTTCACAGTTCTTGAGTGAGTAATTTTCTTGCATGTGCCTTATATAATCAGAATTTTCAAGGGAGGGTGTTGTCATCATCTGTAACATCACAGCACCCCCTCCTTTTGATTTTTTGTGCGGGGGTGCATTGAAGTTATGGCTGCATTTTTTTTTAAAAAGCACTAGAATATCAATATATTGATCTATTGCAGTGCTAGGTTTGGCTGGCTGACTGAAATCCCAGTTTTCATTTTTTTAAAAAGTAATTCTCTAGGCGCAGCTCCACAAAGGAATGACCTAGAGATTTACATTTTCAAAAGTTAAAACTGGGAATTCAGGTAACCTGCTTAAGAGAGCCAGTTTGGTGTAGTGGTTAAGTGTGCGGACTCTTATCTGGGAGAACTGGGCTTGATTCCCCAATCCTCCACTTGCAGCTGCTGGAACGGCCTTGGGTCAGCCATAGCTCTGGCAGAGGTTGTCCTTGAAAGGGCAGCTTCTGGGGGTGCTCTCTCAGCTCCACCCACCTCACAGGGTGTCTGTAGTAGGGGAGGAAGGTAAAGGAGATTGTGAGCCACTCAGATTCAGGGTGGAGGGCAGAATATAAATCCAATGTCGTCATCTTCATCTTCTTCCTGTTAAGTTTCATAGAATCATAGAGCTGGAAGGGATCCCCAGGGTCATCTAGTCCAACCGCCTGCACAATGCAGGAAACTCACAAATACCTCCCCCCCACACACTCCAGTGACACCTGCTTCATGCCAAGAAGAGGTCTCTCCCATTCCCAAGCCCCACCCAACCCAGGCTCTACCCCTAAAATCTCCAAGAATCTCCCAACCCAGAGGGGGCTGCCCTACTGGTACAGAGTCTTGCGGAAGGTGGCAGTTCTTCTCAATGGTCTGTTTCTCACGAGCGCAGCCAATTAACACTTAACACACAAGAGCCAGTTTGGTGTAGTGGTTAAGTGTGCGGACTCTTATCTGGGAGAACCGGGCTTGATTCCCCACTCCTCCACTTGCAGCTGCTGGAATAGCCTTGGGTCAGCCATAACTCTCATAGGAGTTGTCCTTGAAAGGGCAGCTGCTGTGGGAGCCCTCTCAGCCCCACCCACCTCACAGGGTGTCTGTTGGGAGGGAGGAAGATAAAGGAGATTGTGAGCCACTCCTCTGAGTCTCTGATTCAGAGAGAAGGGTGGAGTATAAATCTGCAATTCTTCTTCTTCTTAAACTATCATTACCATGGTATACTGATGTATTGATATTTTAATGCCTTTTTAAAAAAAGATGAACCTACTTGTCTACAGAGCACAAGAATACATGGGGAAATCAGGGGGTAAGCCAAATCATTTCAGGGCCAAAATCAATAAAAGAGAAGAAAAGGAAGAAGAGATTAAATGTACACCCCACCCTTCACTCGGAGTCTCAGAGCATCTTTACAATTTCCTTTCCCTTCTTCTCCCCACAACAGACACCCTGTGAGGCTGGCAGGGCTGAGAGAGCTCTGACAGAAACTGCTCCTGAGCGGAATAACTCTGAGAGAGTTATGACTGACCCAAGGTCACTCCAGCAGTTGCATGTGGAAGGGTGGGGTATCAAACCTGGTTCTCCCAGATTAGAGTCTGCACACTTAATCACGATACCTCTCAAAAAAAAAAAAGTGAGAGGAAAGGACGCAGGGAAAACATAAGCTAAAAATAAGAAGCAGGAAAGCCCCTTGCGAAGAAATTCCAAAGCCCTTCAAGAGGAGAGGTGAAAGGACACATCATTTTCATTGTGAAACTAGCCACTTAGCCTCAGTTTTCCCATCTGTGATATGGGGCAATAATACAGGCCTACCATACAGGGCTGTTATGTGGATTGCTGTGAATCCTGTTGTGAGGCATTCTGATGACTGAAGGCACTAAATAAATGCCAAGAATCATTATCATCTGAGGACACAAAATCAAATTCTCTCTGGGCCCCCTCCTCCCAGGTCAACAAACCCTGTCCCTTTTCTGCATTTCCTTCGAACTCTGCCGCAGCTTTTACCTCTTTCCATACATAATGGTGGCTCAGAAAGCAGCCAACCTCTCCCTTCGTAAGCGTCCTGCCTGAGAAGGGATCGTAATATCCGGGAAGCAGGTCCACGCCCAATTTCTTGATATCGCTGCTGTTCAAGGCGCTGAGGAAGAAGAGATGGTGGGGGTTAGCAACACTGCACATTACATGAAAGAACCATCCAAGCACAGTGTCCGATGCACCCAACAGAGAAGAAGAAGACTGCAGATTTATACCCCACCCTTCTCTCTGAATCAGAGACTCAGAGCGGCTTACAATCTCCTTTATCTTCTTCCCCCGCAACACACACCCTGTGTGGGGGGCTGAGAGGGCTCTCAGAGCAGCTGCCCTTTCAAGGATAACTCCTGTAATAGCTATGGCTGACCCAAGGCCATGCTAGCAGGTGCAAGTGGAGGAATGGGGAATCAAACCCGGTTCTCCCAGATAAGAGTCCGCACACCTAACCACTACACCAAACTGGCTCTCTAAGAGTAGGGCCTAGACGGCAAAAGCTCATTCCATGATGACACTGGCTCTGGAGTACTCCACATAACAGACACCCTGTGAAGCAGGTGGGGCTGAGAGAGCTCTGACAGAAACTGCTCTTGAGCAGAACAGCTCTGAAAGAATTATGACTGACCCAAGGGCACAAATTGTGTGGTAGTGAATGGCTATCATTAGAGAGGGTGAACTTCCCTTATTAAAAATCTCCTATGAATTCATGTCTCTCAGGGGATCCTTGCCAGCCTTCAGTTTGGGACTGGAACTGGGAGCTTGGTAGGGACAACAGTGGTAGGACTTCTAATGTCCTGGCCCTGCTGATGGACCTCCTGATGGCACTTGGTTTTTTTGGCCACTGTGTGACACAGAGTGTTGGACTGGATGGGCCATTGACCTGATCCAACATGGCTTCTCTTATGTGACACAGAGTGTTGGACTGGAGGGGCCACTGGCCTGATCCAGCATGGCTTCTCTTATGTTCTTATGTGACACAGAGTGTTGGACTGGATGGGCCACTGGCCTGATCCAACAGGGCTTCTCTTATGTTCTTATGTGACACAGAGTGTTGGACTGGATGGGCCATTGGCCCGATCCAACATGGCTTCTCTTATGTTCTTATGTGACACAGAGTGTTGGACTGGAGGGGCCATTGGCCTGATCCAACATGGCTTCTCTTATGTTCTTATAGAATTCTTCCAAAATTACAACTGAGCCCCAGATTACAGAGATTAGTTCCCCTGGAGAAAATGGCTGCTCAGGAGTGTGAGCTCCATGGCACTGTACTCCCATGAGATCCCTCCCCTCCCCAAACCTCACTTCCCCCAGCGTCCACCTCTCCTCAAACTCCAGGAATGTTCCCAACCTGGAGTTGGCATGGCAACCATACTCTGAAGCCCCTTCATCAGCTGTTATAAACTGCCTTGAGAGTCACAGCTAGACAGTAATTTATAAATTTAGCGAATAAATAAAATAAATCTCATAGCCAGAACCAGTCCTGACACTAGGCAAACTAGGGAATTGCCTAGGGCGCCAGCCTTCAGAGGTCGCCAAATTAGGGGGGGAAACCCATGTGACTTGGTGATCTTATCAGTGCGGGGGGGGCGGTACCAGAAGTTATCTTTGCCTGGGGTGCCAGACAGTCTAGGGACAGCCCTGCTGATAGCCACTACTCCCTCTTACAACAGCCTCCCAGACTGACCACGTACACTGGCCGTGTTCTAGGTAAAGCAAACTTACTGGGAGACCTTGGGCCAGTCATTCTCTCTTGGCCAAACCTACCTCACAGAGTTGTTGTGAAGATAATATGGATAAGGGGAGGTGTACATCTACCACCTTGAAATACTTGAATATTTTTGGACATTTACAGTGCATGTTTATTCCAGTCTTTCTCCTATGTAGGGGTGGCCAAACCTGCTTTATGTAAGAGCCACATAGAACAAATGTCAGATGTTTGAGAGCCACAAGACATGAAGTCAGATGTTTGAGAGCTGAAAGGAGGGAAGGGAGAGAGGGAGGAGGGGAGGGGAGGAAGGAAAATAGATGGGGAGGAGGGAGAAATAGGTGGAAAGAAAGCAACTTTAACTTCTAGTGCATTCTTCATGCCACTGGCTGGCTTGGCTTGGAGAAGTGATTTAAAGAGAGAAATTCCTTCTCCAAGCTGGCTGATGGGGTGGTGGGCGCTTCAAGAGCCACACAATGTGTGCGAAAGAGCCACATGTGGCTCTCAAAGCCACAGTTTGGCCACCCTTGCTCCTATGGAAATGTATGTATATATATTAAAAAATCCAGTCAAAAGCCTCGCATCACCTTCCATCCACAGCATTTACCAGCAGGGGCTCCATCTCCAGCTCAGAGAGGGCATTCAGCATGAGGTGCCGCCGGTCCGGACGCCGTGCCAAGTTGATGAGGAAAATCTGAAACGAAAGCAAAAAGATGGCTTTGGTTTTTTATCTTATTACATATGCTAAACCCACTCTCACTGAGTATAGCCATATATCCACAGTATTCCAATATATTTCTCTTTTAGAATAGTGTACCAGAATAATATTTTTGTATTGACATGCTCAAATAAGGGATACTGGCTGTTTATCTCATTACATAGACTTAACCCATTTTCACTATATTCTAATGTATTCTTTTTTTCTAATGGCAAACTAGAATGATGTTTATAATGTACAGGATTATGTTTATAATATATGTTACACGTTAAAAAAGTAAATTAGGTGGATAAGAACGTCACTAGGAAATGCATGTCCTTTTGTTTTACCAAGGCTTGTAGCAAGAGCAATTAACAGGCAACTTTTATTACCTTTTATTGGTTTCTCACTCAAATGCTATCCAGACCAAATGGTCTTCCAATTTATTACGCTATTTTGCCATTTGATCCTTTGTATCAGTTTACACTCTTAACCCATCAGCTATATGTATTTCAGCTCACTGTACCCCATCTCCTCATCTGAAGAAGTGTGCATGCATACGAAAGCTTACATTCGGAATAAAACTTTGTTGGTCTTAAAGGTACTACTGGACTCCTACTTTGTTCTTCAGCTTAGAGGGAACACCGGTCTGAACCAACCTATATATTTGATTGCTTATCCTTGGCTCTTCAGTCCTACCAAGACAAAATCTTGCCTGAAGGAAAGGAAAAAGAAAGGTCCCCTGTGCAATCACCAGTCGTTTCTGACTCTGGGGTGATGTCGCTTTCACGACGTTTTCACAGCAGACTTTTTATGGGGTGGTTTGCCATTGCCTTCCCCAGTCTTTTACACTTTCCCCCCAGCAAGCTGGGGACTCATTTGACTGACCTCGGAAGGATGGAAGGCTGAGTCAACCTTGGGCCGGCTACCTGAACCAGCTTTCACCAGGATCGAACTCAGGTCGTGAGCAGAGAGTTCAGACCACAGTACTGCAGTACTGCTGCTTTACCACTCTGTGCCACGGGGCCTGAAAAAGCTTTGTTAAATGAATAACGTTTTCTGTAATTAAACAAACATAGAGCTCATCATTAATGAAGACGGTGCAGTACTTGACACGGGGTTTTCAAGACGAGAGATGTCCAGAGGTGGTTTGCCATGGCCTGCCTCTGCGTCACCATCGCGCAAAACACGCACTTCGTTCGCTCCACGCTCCCCAAGGTTCTTACCTCATCAAACCCGATTTTGCTCAGGCGCTTGGGGGGGAGGTAAACATGCTTCGAGGGGGCCATAGGGGGGCCGTCCACTGCAAGAGACACACACAATGCGCGGGACTGAGGAAAATGCAAGGTATACATGTTCTGCGCTTTAACAAAAATCCTGAATCATGTGCCAAGAAAGCCTGTCCAAGCAAAGCTGGACATATGTGCTTATTTTCCATAATGTATTCTGCATCTGGTGGTTTGAGGGGTGGGGGATGAGTTGTGCTGGGGTTGGAAAAGTCTGTCCACCAAAAATATTCTGCTTAATCCTCAGAGTTAGAGGATTTGGCAAGGCACAGCTCACGCGTTTCTAAATTTAGCTTTACAGCCATGAGGGACACGAATTTATATTCTTTTTAAAAAACAAAACCTGAAAGCAGTCACTCTCTCCCTCTGACATTTCCTGTATGCAATACCAAATTATGCGAGATCCTGAAATGCACCGAGAGGATCAAATCTTCCAAGGACTAGGCAGAGGAAAATGACACTAAAATGTCTTGGGCCTAAACTCTCTTTGGCCATCATGCCACAAGGAAGCCAAGGAAACCTGTGGCATAATGGCTGGCTCAAATATTTTCGCCAAATGTAGATATGTGCAAACCCTTTCAGTTGGACTAACCCAGGGGTGTCAAACTCATTTGTTATGAGGGCCGGATCTGACATAAATTAGACCTTGTTGGGCCGGGCTGGGCCGTGTCGGGCCGGGCCATGTGTGTACCTATTTAAGATTAGGTAGCACAAATATAAACTTTTTAAAGAACACACACAAACACGACTAAAGATTTTTTTTAACTCAAAATAAAACATGCTTAAAATATTACCACTTGTTGGTCTTCAAAGTGCTTTCTTTGTATTTCTCCCATGGGATCCAGGAAACTGGGCAAAGGATCTCTGGCTCTTTCCCTCCCTCCCCAGGGGACCAGGGGGGGTGGGGAGGAGCCTCAATCAATGTAGAAAATCGAGGTTTTGCTGTGTAGCTCCTGTGCGATTGAGCAAGCCATGTAAAGCAAGCTGAGATGCAGAAGGAAGCAAGAGAGAGGGTGAAGGAAGCACACAAGAGCCAGTTGTTCGGGGCCTGATAGGAGCCCTCCGGGGGCCTGATTCAGCCCCCGGGCCACATGTTTGACACCCCTGGACTAACCCGTCTCAGACGAGTTCAGTGGCTGAAGCAGCAGCATCACAAATTACAATTTAGTAAGGCACTAAACAAGGACTGCATTAAAGGTTACAGCTTGAATACCTTCTCGGATTTTTGAAAGCTGGCAACGCTGGATTCCCCCCAAAGCAGGGAAAAGCTTTAAAAAAGTGGATATTGTACCCAGACCAGGATCTCAGCCAGAAATAATTTTGATCTCTTTCTCACCCACCAAGAGACCACAAAAGTGTTTGGTATGTATGTGTGTGTGTGGGGGGGGGGGAGTTGATACTTACCCATGGCCTCCAGAATAAGGTGCACAAAGTTGATGCTTTCATCCTCCAGTGTCTGATGCGACTTCACAGGGACATTGATGTAGCCAAAGTGCTCCTGGTTATTCAAGTATATCTGGACTCCTGTGCATGAAACACAAAAGAATCACAGGCCCTACACAGGCAATGTAGATTCCCTACCTAAGAAACTCTAGCATCTCACTCTGATATCCATAATACAGCCCCACTGGTCCTCTGTTTTCCCAGATCAGAACTGTATACCCAGAACCAGGGGTGGAATTCTAGCAGGAGCTCCTTTGTATATTAGGCCGCACCCCTCTCACGTAGCCAATCCTCCAAGACTTTACAAAAAATAGACTTGTAAGCTCTTGGAGGATTGGCTACATCAGGGGGATGTGGCCTAATATGCAAAGGAGCTCCTGCTAGAATTCCACTCCTGCCCAGAACTGTATACCCACACCTGGTGGCTTAGAGAATGCATTTAGTTAGTTGCTTTCTTTCCACCTCTCCCTCCCTCCCTCCTCCCTCCCCCCATCTATTTTCCTTCCTTCCTGCCTTCCTTCCTTCCTTCCTTCCTTCCTTCCTTCCTTCCTTCCTTCCTTCCTTCCTTCCTTCCTTCCTTCCTTCCTTTCTTCCTGTCTTTCAAACATTTGACATTTGTATTTTGTGGCTCTCAAACATCTGACATTCATGTCTTGCAGCTCTCAAAATATCTGACATTTATTCTATGTGGCTCTAACATTAAGCAAGTTTGGCCACCCCTGATACAGGGCTTTGAAGGTCAAGAGTTGTGCCCAGAAATACAGGGGAAAAGCCTTTGCTTAAGACCCCAGAGAATTGCTGCCCATCCGAGTAGACAATATTGACTTTGATAAGCCAAGGTTCTGATTCAATACAAGGCGGCTTCCTACGTTCAATGCCCAAAAGTTTACAATCAGCACCATTAACTGCTCCCTGCTGATCTCACCTGCGACTTGACAGGAATAGGCGAAGACAATGATGTCATCAAATGGCCAGGTATAGCTGGGATGGGGAGGGTAAAAGGCCACTTTAGCCGTCTCGCCCTTCCGGAGGTTGATCAAGAAGGCAGCGTAGACCATCGGGACCGGGAAGCATCCAACACGCTGTCGGTTCTTGGTGGGAAAATAGTCCGCCGTCCTGCGATAATAACCCTGTGGCGTGCATAAAAGATGGAGAGGAAGGAAGGAGGGAGAGATGGAAAAAAGCAACTTTAAATGCATTCTCCAAGTTGCTGGCTGACTTGGCTTGGAGAAGTGATTTTAGAAGAAGATACTGGATTTATATCCCGCCCTATACTCTGAATCTCAGAGTCTCAAAGCGGTCACAATCTCCTTGACCTTCCCCGCCCCCCACAACAGACACCCTGTGAGGTGGGTGGGGCTGAGAGAGCTCTCCCAGAAGCTGCCCTTTCAAGGACAACCTCTGCCAGAGCTATGGCTGACCCAAGGCCATTCCAGCAGCTGCAGGTGGAGGAGTGGGGAATTAAACTCAGTTCTCTCAGATAAGAATCTGCATACTTAACCACTACACCAAACTGGCTCTCATTTCTCTTAAAAGAGAAATGCCTTCTTCATGCCAGCTGACACGGCAGTGGGGGCTTCGAAAGCCACACAATTTGTATGAAAGAGTTGCAAGTAGCTCCCGAGCCACAGTTTGGCCACCCCTGCTACAAATAATGTGAATAAATAAATAAAACGCAGAGCTCTTCCAAGTACCTTACCTGAGGAGTGATCCCACACCAGAAGTTGGAGTAGTACGTTTGGGAATCCAACATGGGGGCAATAACAGATTTGTTTTGCGCCATGAGGAACTTCAGCGTCTGGTTGTTGGTCAGGATGCTATCCGTGTCGGTGAACTAGAGAAGGAATTAAGAAAAACACAGATCACCTCAACGGAAGTCATCTTTGGAAACTAGGCCTGGCTGAGGGAGGCCGGGAGGTACCGCACACCCTTCCAAGGAAAAACATCTAGGCAGACAGGAAACCTCACTAAATGGTTTTGGGAGTCGGAAAATGGCTATCCCAGGAGAGGAAGATCAGTTGCCTGGTGAGGTAGAAGGACAACGTTGCCAACTCCATACTGGGAAATTCCTAGAGATTTGGAGGTGCAGCCTTTGGAAGACAGGATTTTGAGCCGGTAGGATTTGGGGAAGGGAGGAGCTTCAGCAGGTTCAAATGCCATCAAGTCTGTCCTCCAAAGCGGCCATTTTCTCCAGGGGAGCTGATCTCTGGGGTCTGGAGATCAACGGTAATTCCAAGAGATCTCCAGGCCCCACCTGGAGGTTGGCAAGTACAGAAGAACAACACTGTATGAATGATTAGTAAATAATGTATTATGTATTACAGACACACGTTTATGCACCTAGTCATACAAATTTACATGTCCCAAAGTCATAGTACAGCTAGAATTGTGTTTTTAATGGTAGAAGTCCATATAGAAGACTTCCAACAATATCCAAGACTGTGGTCAATGTCCAATGGTGATTTCTCTTGCGCTGCATAGGAAAACAATGACACACCTCCCAGGTTTGATATAGATGTGTTTCAAAATAATAATAATAATAAATTTATTCTTATATCCCGCCCTCCCCCGCCGAGGCGGGCTCAGGGCGGCTCACAGGACATGGTATACACCATGATTACAATAAAATACAATCAGTACTATAAAAGACAATTAAAATATAGTTAAATTACATTCAAATTAAGTTAAATAAACAATTAAAATATTATAGGCTGCATATTAAAGTGCTACAGTTCGATATATGTATAGGATGGCTAGGTGTCATTACCCGGGTTCCATCTTAAACGCAAGTTGGCAGAGGATGGTTTTGCAAGCCCTGCGGAACTGATTTAGGTCTCGCAGGGCTCACACCTCCTCTGGTAGTTGATTCCACCATTGGGGAGCCATTGTAGAGAAGGCCTGCTCCCTCTTTGTTTTCAGTCTGGCCTCCCTTGGTCCAGGGATTCATAGAAGATTTTGGGAACTAGATCTCAGTGCTCTCTGGGGAACATATGGAGAGAGGCGGTCCCTAAGGTAGGCAGGTCCTCGGCCATATAGGGCTTTAAAGGTAATAACCAGCACCTTGTAACGAACTCGGTACACAAAAGGCACTCCTTTCTCCAAATCATCCACATTAAACGTGCGGACCCAGACTGAGAACCCAGACCCACACGAGAACCCAGATTGCCAGCATCATTGTTTGGACTAAGCTAAGGTATTCTAAGAAAAAATGTCTGAACAGTGGTTCAAAGTTCCAACAGGCCAGATGAAAACAAAGTGTGTTCCAGTAGACAGGGTGCCAAGAAGAAAGTACAGGATATCTTCCCCTCTCCCACCCACCATGTCTCCAATTTCTGAACTGTCTTACCAAGATATAATCAGCCCTCTCAGCCCGGGCAAAATTCAGAGCTCCCTGTTTCAGCCTCATGACATGCTCAAAGCGCTCATTACTCCAATGCTTGGGCCCAAGTTCGTCAGCGTAAGAGCTATAAGGGACAAGCAACAGTGGAAAATGGTGAAGGTTTATCCTATTGGGAACTCTGCGATCGTAACTGCAATCACATCAGCAGTAACCAATTTACTTTGAAAAGTTATTGCAATTTATCTCGGAGAGTCGTCTCCTGTGATGTCTCGGATCCTTATCGGTAAGGTTCCTGACATCCTGTCTCTCACACAAGGATTTTTTGTTTGTTGATCCCGTTCAACCACACTGGCTGTTCTATAGGCAGGGCTTTTTTTGCAGCAGAAACTCCTTTGCATCTTAGGCCACACACCCCTGATGTAGCCAGTCCTCCTGGAGCTTACAGTAGGCCCTGTACTAAGAGCCCTGTAAACTCTTGGAAGATTGGCTACAGGGATGGAATTCTAGCAGGAGCTCTTTTGCATATTAGGCCACATACCCCGGATGTAGCCAATCCTCATGGTAGGCCCTGTATTAACAGCAGTACTGCAGTACTGCAGTCGGAGTCCTCTGCTCACGACCTGAGTTCGATCCCAGCGAAAGCTGGTTCAGGTAGCCGGCTCCAGGTTGACTCAGCCTTCTATCCTTCTGAGTTCGGTCAAATGAGTACCCAGCTTGCTGGGGGGGAAAGTGTAGATGACTGGGGAAGGCAATGGCAAACCACCCTGTAAAAAGTCTGCCGTGAAAACGTTGGGAAAGCAACATCACCCCAGAGTCGAAAATGACTGGTGCTTGAACAGGGGACTAGCTTTACCTTTAGCTCTTGGAGGATTAGCTACACCAGGGGGTGTAGCCTAATATACAAAGGAGTTCCTGCTACAAAAAAGCCCTGCCTATATGATCTTCCTTCTGTTCTGCATCTACACTTAGAAAAAGCATTTCTTACGGGATTCAGTAAGGCTTCCCCCAGTCTTCCAGCCTCACCTGGCCTCATCCTCTGCCTGCCACTCAATGCGTCGGTAGTGTCTCTCCACTGCAGTGAGCCATTCCCGGAGTATTTCTGTCGTGTTGTCCACATTGTGATCCGTCGCACACCTGGTGCAAACCAGAAGCCAGTTACTCTCTGTTGCTCAATCTTACCCAAAAGACATAAGAACCGGAGGAGAGCCCTGGATTGGGCCCTGGATCGATCCCGCCTCCTGTTTTCCACACTGTCCAACCACTTTGTCTTCAGCAGGTCTACAATACAAACAGGGCATGGAACTCCTGCCCCTTACTGGCTGGATTGTTGCTCTCCATTAACAGGTATTCAGAGGCAGTGTTCCCTCTAAGCTGAGTCTGTGTGAGCTAGCTCATAGATTTTTGGCCTCCACCTCACACATTTTTGTCTTAGCTCAGGAAAAAATAGCCCCAGAGCAAACTAATTTATGCAGTAGCTCACAACTGTAATGCCAGTGGCTCACAACTTTAATGCCAGTAGCTCACAAAGTAGAATTTTTGCTCACAAGACTCCATGGCTTAGAGGAAACACTGTTCAGAGGTATAACACCTGCAAACATGGAAGTTCCATTTCCAGCTGTGTGGGCTTGTAGCAACTGGATCTATCTTCTATGACTAAGGCAAATCCCCATTAAAACCATCTAAGTGAGCGATCATCACAACATCTTACAGCAAATTCTGTAAGATAATTACATGTTACATGTAACACGGCTTTCTTTTGCACGCCCATCATTTTTGTTAGGAACTCAAAAGGCTACAGCAACAGCTAAGAGTGACCTCAAGGGCAGAGATGTTTTTTTTTAAGTTGCTTTCTAGCATGGTCGTGTTGTATAGTGCATTCATATGTATTTTATCTTTCTGTGCAAAGTATTAAGAGTTTTAATAAAGCTGTGTGTGTACTTTGTACAGAAAGATAAAATACATATGAATGCACTTTACAACACGACTATGCTAGAAAGCAACTTTTAAAAAAAACAAAAGCTGGAAATAACAGTCCCCATAAGACCAGCATAGGGAAAGGTTAGGGAATTGTTTTTTGACAGCAGTGGGAGAAGGGAACATACATGTTCCATATAAATCACCAACCACCATTTGTATCATTATGCATCTCTCTTTGCCTTGACATCAAAGTTAGTAAATACAGCTCCAACAAGAGCTATGAAACTATGGGGGAACCCTGCACCACCCTCTTTAATTCCGTCCCTGCTGTGTTTTTCTACAAGAAAAGCCCTGAGTGTCAACATCAGTCTTTGGTTCCTATTTTGTGCTGGTGTGATCTAATAGGTAGAGAATTCAGCACCAACTGCCTGTATTTTATTTAGGTAGACCGTTATACCCCACTTTTCTCCCCAGTGCAGCTTATGACATCATTTTCTGCTCTGTTTTTATCATCACAACACCAGCCCTGCAAGGTAGGAGAGGTTTAGAGAAAAGGACTGTCCTAAGGTCACACAGTGAGCTTCCATGATGCAGAGGAGATTTGAGCCTGGATCTCCAGGGCTGTAACCACTACACCAGGCTGGCTTCTGCAGAAAATGCCTTTGACTAGACATCTGAATAGTCACTCATCTGATAAGGAAGAATTGTTTCTGGAACCCAAAGAGGGTCTGTTCTTCTTTTGAAATGGCAGTTCTTGTCTCTATGATTAAAACAACAACAACAACATGGCATTGTCTGTAGTACAAGCCAGGAGATCCTAAGATTGTCTGGCAGCCTTAAGCTCTAGCTCTTTCAGCATTATGCACCACTAGGTGGCGAGCTAGACTTATTTTTTGGGACTGAGATTGCTCTGAGAGAGCAATGACTGACCCAAGATCCCAGCTGACTTCATACGGAGGAGTGCAGAATCAAACCCAGTTCTCTAGGTTAGAGTCCGCCACTCTTAACCATGCTGGCTGAGAGCCAGTTTGGTGTAGTGGTTAAGTGCGTGGACTCTTATCTGGGAGAACCAGGTTTGATTCCCCACTCCTCCACTTGCAGCTGCTGGAATGGCCTTGGGTCAGCCATAGCTCTCCCAGGAGTTGTCCTTGAAAGGGCAGCATCTGTGAGAGCTCTCTCAGCCCCACCCACCTCACAGGGTATCTGTTGTGGGGGGGGGGAGAAGATATAGGGGGTTGTAAGATGCTCTGAGTCTCTGATTCAGAGAAAAGGGTGGGGTATAAATCGGCAGTTCTTCTTCTTCTGCAATCCTAGCTTGCCTTCTCATGGTGCACTCTGGATAATGCTAAAGAGCTAGAACCTCTGTCTGCCAGACAATCGTAGGATCTCCTGGTTACACCACACACATGGAACATTTATGATTAAGACAACCAAAGAGAAAGGAAAACTATGAAGCTGGATCTTCTGGATGCAAGGAGGCACACGCTCTCTGACTGCTCCTCTCCAAAGAAAGCTGTATTCTACAACCTATGAACAGACGAGGCTGCCTTAAAACAAACCAGACAATCTTTCAGTCTAGCTTTATCTTGTCTTTATGGCTTCAGGCAGAGATGGGTCTTACCCAACACCTGTTCCCCAAGATCCGTTAACTGGAGATGCCAGGGATTGAGTCTGAGATCTTCCTCATGCAAAGCTTATGCTGTACCACTGAGAAGCGGTGCCTTTCCAGGAATCAAGTCAAGACCATCATCAAATCTGCAACCCAGTGCATTGCATAGCAGAGCCAGACTAGTAAAAGTCCATATTCATTAGGACTTTTATGGAGTTATTGGCAAGGCTGGCTTCTAACGCTACAAACACATCTAATCTGGAAGGAAACGCATCCTCATTCAGCTGCAGTAGCTCTGCACATTTCTCTAAACACCAGGCTAGAACTTCTGCAATTACAGTCTTTGGTCCTTTTCTCTCCCTGGTCAATTGCTTGAAATGACACGCTCCTTTTCCAAATGGCCACCACATCATCTCTGGTTATATTTATAGCTTTGTGGCCTGGGCTTTTTGCAGAAAACAAAATCTGCATGCGCTGGGACGTCTGCTTTCTAAGGACAGGGGCCCTGGCACAGCAGGATACTACAGGCTCCATTCCCAGCATATCCAGTTTAAATCACCTCCGGCAGCAAGTCTGAGAAAGAGCTTTCTCTGCTTGAGACCCTGGAGAGCTGCTGTCTGCCAGGGCAGGAAACAATGAACCCAGCCTAGCCTGACTTAGTAGAAATTAGATTCCTATGTTCATAAGGATAACTGAGCGTCCAAAGCAGGGGTACCCACTGGTACCTTTCCTGGTGCCTGCCCAGTGTATTTAAAAGCGAGCATGGCCAGATGAGGCTCCTGCCCAGCAGGGCTTCTGATTGGTCACTGGAGAGAAGAAGAAGACAACTGCAGATTTATACCCCACCCTTCTCTCTGCATCAGAGACTCGGAGCGGCTTACAATCTCCTATTAGCCAGTTTGGTGTAATGGTTAGGTGTAGTGGGTCAGCCATAGCTCTCCCCACTCCTCCACTTGCAGCTGCTGGAATGACCTTGGGTCAGCCATAGCTCTGGCAGAGGTTGTCCTTGAAAGGGCAGCTGCTGTGAGAGCCCTCTCCAGCCCCACCCACCTCACAGGGTGTCTGTTGTGGGCGAGGAAGGTAAAGGAGATGGTGAGCCGCTCTGAGACTCTTCGGAGTGGAGGGCGGGATATAAATCCAATATCTTCTTCTTCTTCTATATCTTCTCCCCCCTGTGAGTTGGGTGGGGCTGAGAGGGCTCTCACAGCAGCTGCCCTTTCAAGCATAGCTCCTGTGATAGCTATAGCTAACCCAAGGCCATTCCAGCAGGAGCAAGTGGAGGAGGGTGGAATGAAGCCCAGTTCTCCCAGATAAGAGTCCGCACACTTAACCACTACACCAAACCGGCTTGATTGTGCTGATTGGATTGGTTGTGCAGATTAAAATGGCTTTTTGCCTCTAAATGGAGGCTGAGGGAGGCAGATAAAATTTCTTGTAGGAGGCAGCCTCTCCAGAGGGCCACCCTATTAGTTAAATGGTCACCTTCTTTGGATAATTTTTCGTCAGGTTAATCTATCGCTCTCATGTATCTTCTGCACTTTTGGCGTTACATTGATTTATGTACTTATCTATTTGGTTACATTTTAGTCGATGTACATAATTTCATGCATGTTTTTGTTACATGATTTGCCACCATTGTAACTCTGAAACTTATTCAATCAAATGTTATCGGTTGTCGAAGGCTTTCACAGCTGGAGTCCATTGGTTGTTGTCGTTTTTCTGGCCGTGGCCATGGCCTTGACATTGTGAGACCTGACGTTTCACCAGCAACTGTGACTGGCATCCTCAAGCTAAGCTCCTCCATTAGCATGTCACGGCCCAGGAAGCTCCCACAAGATAATGACTCAGCCCTACCCCACCTGCCTGAGTAGATAGAAATTACCTGCCTACCGACTTCTTCTCAATTTGACCCAGAGAGAACTCCAGTTTTCTGGGTTACACCTCTGAGCATGCCAGTCACAGTTGCTGGCGAAACGTTAGGTCTCACAATGCCAAGACCACGGCCACACAGCCCAGAAAATCTACAACAACCCAAATGTTATAGGTTTTTAAATAAAATAAAATGGTTCCCATCCACCCCCCCGCCAGCAGTAGCAAATCTGTTGCATTTCTGCGAGTCCTGTTGGCCAACAGTGCGGTGGAAAGGAAAGCAAGGCAGTGGAGGGCTCTAATGCTTCCCACTGACCAAGTCTCTTGCCCTCCTTCAGCATGCTGTGTGGGGGGAAGTGGCTTGAAGAAATCAGACTACTTTATGCCCCCCACCTGGCGATCAGAGTTCTGACCTGGTGCTGTAACAATCGAGTGCAGGTAAAGCCCCCCACCGGGCTTCTGGTGTTTGTTCAATTATACCACCCACCCTTCTGAATCCCACACCCACAGGGGTGTCAAACATGCAGCCTGGGGGCCAAATCAGGCCGCTGGAGGTCTCCTCTCAGGCTTCCAAGCAACTGGCAGTCATCTGCTTCCTTTTCCCTCTCTTGCTTCCTTCTGCATCACCGCTGCTACCTCCTCCTCACTTCCTTCCTAGGCCTGGGAAGGAAGTGGGGAGGAGGCAAGGGCGGCACTGCTCTTTCAGCAGGTTGCTCACCGCTGCTGCCCCCAGAGCTGATCGTGAGTGCGTCAGAGGGGCATAGGAGCTGCCAGCCTCCAGCGTGGTTTTTCCCGCCAATCACCTGATTGGCGGGGGCAGCCTTTAAAGGGCCCAGGAGCGCGGCGCTTTACCGCCCCTTTCCTGGGCCTTAAAATTGTGAAAGGAGTGTGGAGGAGGAAAACAGGGATTTGCCTAGGGGGTGGGAGGCTGAACCCTAGGCAAATGCCCTGTTGCCTAGTGGGCGGGCCGGCCCTGTCCACAAAACGCCTGTATCTTGCCCAGGAGGCCCTTTGGTGCAGTCAGAAAGTTGTCACGCACCATCCCTGTAGTGTGATTTGGGGTTTCTTTTTTTCCTTATATTTTTAGTTGTGGTGTGCTCATGCGCCTGTGTACCTAGGTCGGTTTTCTTTTTTTTAAAAAAAAGAATACCAATGAGCGCCTAGAATGGATTGGCGGGTTCACACCGCCAATCTGCCTTGCTTGTGCACTCCCATGTTCAGACGCCCGTAAAGGCCGACAGCATGCAGCAAAAGAATCTGCTACCAGTTCCTAAAATGAGCACGTCTGAACTTGATTTTTTTAATCCGTCTGTGAGCCAAAAGTGCCGGTCTGGACCCAGGAGTGGCATTTCGAACCAGGGTCTCCCCCCACCATCTCTAACCATTATACCTCACAGTTCAGCCGTTCTCTGCCAAGTCCCTAATCTTACATCCCTGCTCAATCTACAATTAAGGTCAACAAAACAAATATCATTCTTGCTCTTTTCAACCATTTCTGACAAGCCAGGCACAGTGCGTCCAAAAAAACATCACAGTCGGGGGGAGGGGGAGGGGGGAATCTTCTAAAAAAGGAGAGAAGAAAGCAGGGAAAGGAAGGGCAGAAACCATCTAATAAACACCAGACGAAATAGCAGAGCTGGGATCTCAGATCCTGCCAACCGTGGCCTGGATTCATCTGCAAGACAGATGGAAATTCGTTCACGCTCTCTTTAAAAACGATTTATACTACTGGAGTAAGGTTTCCTACAAGCTAATAGAAAAAGACTGTAAAACACGCCTTCGAGGAGTAAGTATTGGAACAGGGGAGAAAGGGAAATCCCTGAATCTCTCTGGAGATGAACACGGGTAGGAAGAGAGATCTTGGAGAGCTGGCACCCTTGGAAGGGAGGGGGAATCTTGCAGGGCGACAGGGACAACTCTCTGGTTGTGGAATGCCATCCCCAAAGCTCACCCCTCCATCTGTCACCCCCAGAGCTTTTTTTGAGCAGGAATGCAGCACAGGAACGGAGTTCTGGCTGGCTTGGTGTCAGGGGGTGTAGCCTAACATGCAAATGAGTCCCTGCTGGGCCTTTTCTATTTAAAAGCCCTGTGTGGAATAATGGTGGCATCAGGGGGTGTGGCCTAACATGCAAATGCATTCCTGCTGGGCCTTCTCTATTTAAAGGCCCTATGTGGAATAATAGTGGCATCAGGGGTGCGGCCTAACATGCAAATGAGTTCCTGCTGGGCCTTTTCTATTTAAAAGCCCTGTGTGGAATAATGGTGGCATCAGGGGGTGTGGGCTAATATGCAAATAAGTCCCTGCTGGGCTTTTTCTACAGAAAAAGCCCTGGTCACCCCAAAGAAGAGTTTAGCATTAGTTCAAAAACTTTGCTAGCCTGGCATGTTGACCCAGTTGGCTTCCTTAAAAGGTCTGATCAGAATTAGTTGGCGTTTCTATACCTGAGGATCAGTACAGTCAGGCCTCAATTTGGGCACGAGCTCACAGGAGCAGATATTCAGAACCTCTAAATTTTATTCTACTTTCTTTCTCCCTCCCCCCCCCCAAAAAAAATTTGCTTCTGGGCTCATGTTCAAACCCCCATGTCAGAATTTTGACAAACTTTCTAATTTCCCCCCCACAAAAACTGGGAAAAGAACCAAAACATATAAAACCTACATCATGCCCCTGTGGCCACATAGGAAGAAGTAATTTTAAAAAGTATAATGGGAATAAGGTTTTATGATGACAATTCTAATTCAAGAAGCATTTTAAGGGAGATGCGGAGCTGATATAATTTAGTCCACCTTCCAGTGATGTCAGTGATGTGCTAATGAGCTCCAGCACCTCTTTTCCTATGAAATGGCCCCTAAATAGAGTGGTCACTATAACAAAAAAAAAAAAACCCTCAGGCCACACAACCCACTGTGTTGTATGGTAGGCCTCATGTTTACAAGAGAACATTTTGATTCGGGGAAAGGAGCACGTTAAAGAGAAAACAAAAGTCATTTTGATGAGATCCTGTTCTGCATCCAGAAGGATTGCTGCCAACTCAGCTGCCAAGCTGGAGGTCCCTTACGTTCCAAAGACATATCACAAAAGTTTGTAACGATTTTACAGGCAATGCAGCTCCCCCAGCAAAACACAGCACTCTCTTCTCCAAAAATCGCACTTTTAGACGAACTCTCAAGTACGCCTAAACTTGACACCCACAACCAATCAGCACGGAAAGGATGAAAAAGCACGCTCATAGGGATACTGAACAGGTCATCCTTGAATCAGGTAGGCACAGATCAGCTAGCTCAAAGTACCCCAGACTTTCACCCAGACCCTCCCACATGGGGCCAGCCCTGCCCCTAAGAAAACTAGGGGACTGCCTAGGGCGCCGGCCTTGTGGGGGTACTGAGTTGGGGAGGCACTGTGACTCAGTGATGTTATCAGTGGGGGGGGTGTGTGCCAGAAGTTAGCCTTGCCTAGGCTGCCAGACAGTCTGGGGCCAGCCTTGCTCACAGAGTTCTCAATTACACATTCCCATATTCCAGAGCAGGGGTGGCCAAACTTGCTTAACATAAGAGCCACATAGAATAAACATCAGATGTCTGAGGGCCATAAAGCATGAATGTCAGGTGTTTAGAAGCAGGCAGG
The DNA here is from genome assembly GCF_032191835.1 of Heteronotia binoei. Taxonomy (NCBI): domain Eukaryota; kingdom Metazoa; phylum Chordata; class Lepidosauria; order Squamata; family Gekkonidae; genus Heteronotia; species Heteronotia binoei. The sequence continues at coordinate 73,591,050 of NC_083234.1, forward strand.
CAGGCAGGCAGGCAGGCAGGAAGGAAGGAAGGAAGGAAGGAAGGAAGGGAGGGAGGGAGGGAGGGAGGGAGGCAAATAGATGGGGCAAGGTGGCGAGGTGGAAAGAAAGCAACTTTAACTTTAAATGCAATTCTCCAAGAGATTTAAAGAGACAAATGCCTTCTCCAAGTCAGCCGATGGGGCGGTTGGGGCTTCGACAGCCACACAATATTTGTGAAAGAGCCACATGTCGCTCCCAAGCCACAGTCTGGCCACCCCTGTTCCAGAGTTTAGAAAGAGAGTTTATGGGGCTTCTCAACAGGCATTCCCACACTTGCACTGCCAACAGACCCTGATTGTAATATGGACAGAGATCCCAATGTTTCATGCCGCAGACTATTCTACAGGGTTATTGCAGGAGGTGCTGACCTGGAGCACCCAGGCTAGCCTGATCTTGCCAAATTGTGGAGCCCTGGTTCGTATTTGAATGGGAGACTACCAAGGAATAGCAGGGCTACTATGCGGTGGCAGGCAATGGAAACTTCCTATGAATGGGTGCATTCACACACACTAAACCAGCGGTCCCCAACCCCTGGTCTGCAGACAGGTGCCGGTTCGTGGCCTGTTAGCAACCGGGCCATGAGTTATATAATTATTTCATTATATATTACAATAGAAGAGGAAGAAATTGGATTTATATCCTGCCCTCCACTCTGAATCTCAGAGCGGCTCACAATCTCCTTTCCCTTCCTCCCCCACAACAGACACCCTGTGAGGTGGGTGGGGCTGAGAGAGCTCTTACAGTAGCTGCCCTTTCAAGGACAGAGTCTCAGAGTGGCTCACAATCTCCTTTCCCTTCCTCCCCCACAACGGACACCCTGTGAGGTGGGTGGGGCTGAGAGAGCTCTTACAGTAGCTGCCCTTTCAAGGACAGAGTCTCAGAGTGGCTCACAATCTCCTTTCCCTTCCTCCCCCACAACGGACACCCTGTGAGGTGGGTGGGGCTGAGAGAGCTCTTACAGTAGCTGCCCTTTCAAGGACAGAGTCTCAGAGTGGCTCACAATCTCCTTTCCCTTCCTCCCCCACAACAGACACCCTGTGAGGTGGTTGGGGCTGAGAGAGCTCTCCCCAGACGCTACCCTTTCAAGGTTAATCTGCAAGAGCTATGGGTGAGCCAAAGCCATTCCAGCAGCTGAAATGGAAGAGTGGGAAATCAAACCTGGTTCTCCCAGATCCCAGAGTCCGCTCACGTAACCACCACACCACGGAAAAATTGTCTTCCACAAAACCGGTCCCTGGTGCCACAAAGGTTGGGGACCGCTGCACTAAACAACATGCTTTGCAACTGGATTTTTACTAAGTAAGAATGGCAAAATCCACTTGCAAAGGGTCACCGTGTGAAAACACCTAAGGTCTCGTGTCATAAAAACCTTATAGGGTCACCATAAGATAGATCCAGGTGGGCAGCCGTGTTGGACTGAAGCAACAGAACCAAGCTGGAGTCCGGTAGCACCTTTCAGACCAACAAAGTTTTATTGAGAACGTCAGCTTCCATCTGACAAAGCGTGCATGCACCCCAAAGCTTACGTTCTCAATAAAACTTTGTTGGTCTGAAAGGTGCTACCGGACTCCAGCTTTGTTCTAGGGTCACCAAAAGTGAGTCGCAACGATGGCGAAAATTTTATTATTTCAGCAGCCCCAGTCTGTAGCAGCAAAAGAAAGCAGCAGTCCACATGTATATTGAGATTTACAAACACCAGCACAACTTTAACAGAAAGGAAGAAGGCATTTCCATCCACCAATCTTGGTATCCAGCTCTGCAAAACACCATACAGACTATAAATTGCAGAAATTCACAGAACAACCAGTACATTCCACAGAACAATCAGTACTGTCAACAACCATCTTCCTTTTCTTCACACCCCTTCCAACCCTCCCAGCGATTAACACAGAACAATGGTCACATTCAACAGCCAGTTTCCTTAGCACTACCCTTCCAGGAAGCCCCACCAAACAATGGGCACATCCACAAACCTATTGCCCTTTCACCACACCCCCTCCAACCTAGAAATAGCAGCTCTCCAGCAGCCCTGGCCTCACTCAATGCACAGCAGCCAAGAAGGTCAGAGCGCCTGCTCCGGCTGCTCCAGAGCGCCTGCTCCGCCACTGAGGATGTTCTCCGCAGCCGAGAACGAAACATCTGGAAGAAAAACTTTCTCCAGTAGAACACGGCACTTGAGCCCGAAAGATTCTACAAACCCTAATGATGTTACCAGCCATGAAAACCTGAAATCTTTGAGTCCACATGTACTTTGGAGAATGCAAAGTTTTATTCCGGGATAAAGCTCAGAGATTCAAAGCTCCCATAGCTAGATCCCTAAACAAGGGGATGGAGACACCCCTACATTAGTAAGATGCCATCCTCCAGGCGGGACCTGGAGATCCCCTGGAATCACAGCTCATCTCCAGACAGTTCCCCAGAGAAAATGGAAGTTTTGGAGAGGGAACTTCATGGCATTGTACCCCGCTGAGGTCCCGGGCCTTCCCAGATTCCATCCCCAAATCTCCAGGAATTTTTTAACCTGGATCTAACACCTTCCCCCCCCCCCCAAATCCCCTGTTGATAGTCTATCCTGGTAACTCCACACGACAGTCAGGGTCTCCCAGTTACCCCAACACACACAAATGCTATACAGAACAAAGCAGGAGTCAAGTTTCACCTTTAAGACCAACAAAGTTTCATTCAGAACATAAGCTTTCGTGTGCTCCAAGCACACTTCTTCAGACAAGGAATCAGGTACAGTGAGCAGAGCTACATAGAGCTGGCAGGCAGTCGCTTAGAATGCAAAATGGTCCAAATGTAAAGTCCAATGACAGAATAGTAAAATTAACAACTTGAGCAAACCTTTGATCTGGGTAGCAGGAGCGTGAGAAACCAATCAAACGGAAACATGTCAAAATGTGAGAATGTCTGCTAATCGCTCTATTGTTGTAAGACTGGGTCAAAATGAGGGCATTTCTTTCTCAGAAGTTTTCCCCGTCCAACTAATTTACCTTTTAACATGTAACATATAGTTTGCCATTAGATGTAAAATACATTAAAATACAGTGGAAGATGGGTTTAAGTATCCGTAATGAGATAAACAGCCACTATCCCTATTTGAGTACGTCAATATGGCTAAAAAGAGAAATCCATTGGACAGCGATGTCCTTGTCCACCTCATTTACTTTTTAACATGTAAACATCATTCGAGTTTGCCATTAGGGAAAAAAAGAATCCACTAAAAGATAGTGAAAATGGGTTCCGGGTGTGCCATATGTACCCCCAAACCAGACACAGCCCCAAACTCAGGCCTAGGTTTCAGCCCCCTCTTCCCCCCCACCCCCACTGGAAAGCCATTCTTCCAGGGCTCCTCCTCCCCTCCCAAGCCGACCCCAGGGATCAGGGATAGGGGAGATTCATCGGGGACGGGCGGGCCCCCCTTACCAGATGGAGATGCGCTCTTTGGGGTAATCCAGGCGCTCCAGGGCCCCCAGGTAATAAGGCAGGGAGTGCTGGGCGTTGCGGGCCAGGATGGCTAGCACCACGGTGGGGAGCTCTGGCGGTGGCGGCGGCGGCTGCCCGGCTGGGGCCCCCTCCCTCCCCGCCGCCGCCGCCGCCGCCGCCGCCGCCTTGTCCTCTCCGGGCGCGGAGGAGACCCCCCGGGCGCACCCAAGGACCCCAAAGAGGGCGCAGCGCGCCAGAAGCGCAACTCCAGCCGCGCTCATGTTGGAGAGGTTGCAAAGTTAGGGGGGGCGGGGGGAAGGGAGAGAGTGATCGGGGCTGGGGAGGGGCGAGAGCCAAGGGGGAGGGCCCGAGCTTGGGGTTAAGGCGAGGGAATTTGATCCTTTGCCTTCGTCTCCCGCCTTCCTCCTCCTGCAGTCCCCGGCATGCCCTCTTTCTCTTTCCAAAACAGCGCTTTTCCACTTCCACTAGAAAACCTGCGGCCGGATTGAGGGCCACAAGTCAGCCCGGAGACTTCGAGCCAGTAGTCCCGTTCCTCTGAGCACGTGCAGGGTGCCTTTCTGCCCCACTCACAGTTGCCACAGCAGCTGGCCCCACCCGAGAGATCCTCAGAGCGAGGCCAAGCCGGGGCGGTGCAGATCCCCACATCAAGAAATCCAATATGCCGAAGACATTCTAAAAAGCCGGAGTTCGAGCTGATGGGGGTAAGGTTGCCAGCCTCCAGGTGGGGCCTGGAGATCTGATTTTACAACTGATCGCCACCTGGCAGAGATCAGCTCCCCTGGAGAAAGTCAGCACAAGAGAGAATCATGGACAAACAGACCTGAACAGGAAAAAAATCCGAGAAAAATAACTAACACAATCCTTGTTACACTAGAATTTCAATATCATCGTCGTCATTTACAGCTTTCAGCGGATTTAAAAATATCCTGAATGTATACTTATCTGAAAGAGCCCCATGGCGCAGAGTGGTAAAGCTGCAGTACTGCAGTCCGACCTCTCTGCTAACGACCTAAGTTCAATCCCGGCAGAAGCTGGGTTCAGGTAGGCGGCTCCAGGTTGACTCAGCCTTCCGTCCTTCCAAGGTCGGTAAAAGGAGTCCCCGGCTTGCTGGGGGGAAAGTGTAGATGACTGGGGAAGGCAATGACAAACCACCCCGTAAAAAGTCTGCAGTGAAAACGTTGTGAAAGCAACGTCACCCGAGTCAGAAACGACTGGTGCTTGCACAGGGGACTACCTTTACCTTTTATACCAGGGGTGGCCAACGGTAGTGCTCCAGATGTTTTTTTGCCTACAACTCCCATCAGCCCCAACCAGCATGGCCAATGGCTGGGGCTGATGGGAGTTGTAGGCAAAAAACATCTGGAGAGCTACCGTTGGCCACCCCTGTTTATCTGACTTGGATGAATTATTATTGTGAAAGTATTCATGAATTGTGTGGATAATAATAATATTGAAACTCTACTGTAACAAGGATTGTGTTAGTTATTTTCCACGGATTTTTTCCTGACCCCCCCCCCCCGGAGAAAATGGCTGCTTGGAAGGGTGGACTCTATGGCACTGGACCCCCTTGAGGCCCCTCCCCTCCCCAAACCCCGCCCTCTCCCAGATCCACCCCAAAGCCTCCAGGTAACCCTAGGTGGAAGGCTTTAAATTGGGACATTTCCACTTAAAGGATGTGAACTTTTTTAGGAACAGGGAGCCATGCTGGTGAAAACCACCGCCAACTGGGGCTCCCCCAAAGCGGGGGTGGTTCAGATCCCATCTGTCTAGCCCAGCAAATTCCTTCCAACCGAAATCCCCTGGGGAGGATTTTTCCACATCCCCTGGTCACCCTGATCATGTTTAGGTCACCCTGAACAAATACATCTCTGCCTGTAAACGGCTGTGATGGCTGTGAACGGGCTTAAAGAGGATAAGAAGTACCTAATTTCAGGAAATTAACCGTTTATTTAAAGCAGTAGTTTGTTGTAAAAAAGTCTCTGAACTTAAACATCGCTGTTCTTACGGAAGTTATATGGGTTAGATTAGAATCCACAGCACCTTAGATATCACAGGCTTTTTTTGTAGAGAAAGCCCAGCAGGAACTCATCTGCATATTAGGCCACACCCTGAGAAAGGCAGAAGGCAGAAGAATTGCAGATTTATACCCCGCCCTTCTCCCTGAATCAGAGACTCAGAGTGGCTTACAATCTCCCATGTCTTCTCCCCCCACAACTGACACCCTGTGAGGCGGGTGGCGCTGAGAGGGCTCTCACAGCAGCTGCCCTTTCAAGGACAACCTCTACAAGAGCTATGGCTGACCCAAGGCCATGCCAGCAGGTGCAAGTGGAGGAGTGGGGAATCAAACCCGGTTCTCCCGGATAAGAGTCCGTGCACTTAACCACTACACCAAACCGGCTCCCGGAAGAAGGGGACAGCAAAAGATACGACGGCTGGACAGCGTTACTGATTTAACTAACAGGAATTTGAGCGGACTTTGGAGGATGGTGAAAGACAGGAGGGCCTGGCGTGACTTGGTCCGTGGGGTCGCAAAGAGTCGGATTCGACTGTGCGACTGAACAACAACAACTGATCGCTCATTGTTTCACACAGGGCTTTTTTTGTAGAAAAAGCCCAGCAGGAATCATTTGCACATTAGGCCACACCCCCTGACGCCAAGCCAGCCAGACCTACTTTCCTGTGCAAAAAAAGCCCTGCTTACCAGCAAGATTTTCAGGGTGTAAGCTTTCAAAAACCTGACTCTCAGTCCTCAGCAGGGAGCCTGTAACACCAGCAACGATGAGGAGGAGTTTGGGAGTGATCTTGGAGGCCTTCCTTGCTGTGGAGGCCCCAGTCACTAATGTCGCCAGGTCTGCCTTCCAGCATCCTCAGCTGTCCCAGCACCTGGTCCCTTCCTTCCCTTTTCTCCTGTGACTTGGCAACAGTGAGCCATACAATGGGCACTTCCAGGCTTGACTACTGCACCTCAGTCTACCAGGAGTGTCAAACTAATTTGTTATGAGGGCCGAATCTGACATAAAGGAGACCTTGCTGGGCCGGGCCATGTGTGTCTTAACAGGTGATGTCAGGTAGGAGATACGTGTGAACTTTATAAAGGACACAAACACAAAGATTTTTTTTATAAAATCTCAAAACATGCTTAAAAGATTAGCGCTCTTGCAATATTTTGTTCATTTAAGAGTTTCTGATAACATACTTCTTGCTCTGCATTATTGCATCAGAATCTAGAGGCAATGTCCATGCTGGAGCAGTCTTGAGTATGCTGTTCAGGTGTGTCTGTAAGTTGCAAGCCTACTTTTGATTCATTGACAATGTGCTGATTACAATGTGCCTGGTACTTTTGCATCCTCTACAGCAGTGGCCCCCAACCTTTTTGGCACCAGGGACCAGCCCCAGGGCTAGCCCGCCCACCGCAGCCCCAGGGCCGGCAGGGTGGGGGCACCAACTTCGGCCTCCCCCCTGCCCCGCCCCCCTGCGGTGCCTCCTCCTCCCTCCATTTTCACAATTTTAAGGCCCCGGAAGGGGCAGTGAAGCGCCTCTTGGGCTCTTTAAAGGTTGACCCCCCACCCCGCTGATCAGTGGGGAAAACCCACACCCAGGAAGGAAGTAGAGAGGAAGCGAGGGCAGCGCCGCTTTCTCAGCGGGTCGCTCACTGCTTCTGCCATGGTTTTCCCCACCGATCAGCTGATTGGCGGGGGGGGGGCGGCCTTTAAAGAGCCTGGAAGGCGCTTCACTGCCCCTTCCCGGGCCTTAAAATTGTGAAAATGGAGGGAGGAGAAGGTGCCACGGGGTGGGGGGCAGCAAGGCTGCGCGGCCCAGTTATTAACAGGCCACAGACCAATACCAGTCCATGGCCTGGGGGTTGGGGACCCCTTCTCTACAGCACCCCTCTCACCTACTGACTGGGGGGGGGATACTAAAGAGATCTCATTTTCTACAGGCGTCTGTTGAAAGAAGAAAAAGGAAAAAGACTCAGAGCCTGTACCTGAATTGCTTCCATTTCTAAGATGCTACTGGACTCAAATCTAACTGTTTTAATTCTACGTTTCCTCCAATACCATACCTGGTTCTTCTGCCTCCATTTCATCCTCACAACAAGTTAAGGGGAGAGAGAGAGAGAGCGCAGGACTTTGAACCCGGGTCTTTATGGCTGTAGGGTAGAATTTTACTATTATAATCACACTGGCTTTCAAAGAAGCACAATGTGGTTTTGCATAAACGTGACGAATTGAGCAATACTAGTTCCCTTTTGTTTATGCAAAATTGCAGTTTTGGGGGAAATACTTTTCTCTGAGAAGGGTGTCATTCAAGAGCATGCGCCTTGTCTTCCATATTGCTCCTGCTGATTCTTCGCTACCGACCCACGCTCTCTTTCCTGAAGAGCCGCTTCTGCAAACAATTGAGAGTGGCAAGTGCTGCCATCAAGCGACTAACAGAAAAAAGGAAAGGGGAGGTCCCCTGTGCAAGCACCAGTCGTTTTTTTCGACTCTGGGGTGACGTTGCTTTCACAATGTTTTCACGGCAGACTTTTTACGGGGTGGTTTGCCATTGCCTTCCCCAGTCCTCCACACTTTCCCCCCAGCAAGCTGGGGATTCATTTGACTGACCTCGGAAAGATGGAAGGCTGAATCAACCTGGAGTCGGCTACCTGAACCAGCTTCCGCTGGGATCGAACTCAGGTCATGAGCAGAGGGCTCCGACTGCAGTACTGCAGCTTTACCACTCTGCGCCACGAGGCTCTTCAGTGACTAACATAGCGCCCTACTTTTATTCCAAAACAGTTCCCAGCAGCAGAGGTTGCAGGGCATTCTCCCCATGGTATGATGCTTTGTATTTCATTCCAGGGAGAGGCCTTAACACAATAGCATCACATGCTTCGGATGCTGGAGGTCACAGCCACAGGCTCAGTTAAAAGATCTCCAAGTAACAGGGTGAGGTGGGGGTGGAGAGAACCAGAACCGGCCCTAGAGTGCCTAGCACCCTAGGCAAAGCTAACTTCGGTCCCGCCCCCCCACCCGTGCACTGATAGCATGACTGACTCACATGGGAGGGCACCCAATTCAGTGTCCCCAGAAGGCCGGCACTCTAGGCAATCGCGGGGCAGCCCCGGAGAGAACTTTATCTGCCTAAGACTGCAGACAGCTGTTGTCAGTCAGAGTAGACTCCGAATAAAGTTCCAATAGGAAGCAGTCTGACATGTTGCAGTGGTTTTGGTATATTTACAGTCACCAGTCTTTAATCTGGTCCCTTCTAACGTCAGAACCAAAGCGAGAGTCCAGTAGCACTTTATAGACTAACGATGTTTGTGACCGATCCAGGTGAACAGCCGTGTTGGTCTGAAGCAGTAGGACAAAGTTGAGAGTCCAGTAGTGCCTTTAGGACCAACCAAGTTTTATTCAGAACGTAAGCTTTCGTACGCATGCAGACTTCTTCAGACAAGGAATGAGGTACGGTGAGCAGAGCTACATATAGCTGGCGGGCAGTGGTTTAGAATGCAAAATGGTACCAAGTTTAAAAATCCAATGGCAAAAGAGTGTCATTAACAAACGGAAAGAACGTTTGGTCTGGATAGCATTTGAGTGGGAAATCAATAAAAGGTAATAAAAGCTGTCTGCTAATTGCCCTGTTGCTAGCAAGTGGGGTTAAATGCCCTAGCAAGGGGGGTTAAATGTGAGACCGCCTGTCTCCCTATGCGCCGCTGTGACAACGCTCATCTGAGCAGGGTCTCCTGCCAAGCTGCAAATAGGCCAAGCCAACAACTGCCCCTACCCATGCCTTCTCCACCATGGCCCCCACCTTGTGGAACAGCCTGCATGATGAGGTGAGGAAGGCTCCTGCTCTCATGGCTTTCTGGAGACTATCTGAGGAGGTGCGTAGTGACTCACCAAAGCTCCTCCCCTGCCACGAAAGTTGGGAGTCTTTTAAGGTGCTCCTGGTAGGGTTGCCAAGTCCAATTCAAGAAATATCCGGGGACTTTGGGGGTGGAGCCAGAAGACATTGGGGTGGAGCCAGGAGCAAGGTTGTGACAAGCATAATTGAACTCCAAAGGGAGTTCTGGCCACCACATTTAAAAGGCCTGCTTTCCCTCCACTGGGAAATAATGAAGGATAGGGGCACCTTCTTTGGGGGCTCATAGAATTAGACCCCCTGGTCCAATCTTTTTGAATCTTGGAGGGTGTTTTGAGAAAAGGCGTCGGATGCTACGCTGCAAAATTGGTGCCTCTACCTCAAAACACAGACCCCCCCGATACCCACAGATCAATTCTCTATTCTCAGCATGGGGTATACCCTAAATTATAGACCCGTCTGGTCTGCATTTGGTTTCCCCTAGTTGCTGGTTTCCCCTCAGTTACTCACAGAAAACAGCAACTGGTTCCCCCCCCAGGTGCTCACAGGCCGGATAAGAGCTCTGGAACAGCCGATTCCAACCTCCAGGCTGTATGTACAACATATCAGGATTAGATTTTAAGACTAGGATCTTGGTGAACCAGATTTAAGTCTCCACATGCCATGGAAGCTCGCTGGGTGACCCTGGGCCAGTTGTATGCTCCCCTACCTCGCAGGGTTGTCGGGAGGCTAAAATGGACTCTGAGATGATGCACGTCACTTTAGATCCTCTGCAGGGAAGAAAAATGGAATATAAATGAAATATATAAACAAATCTCTGGGTTGTGAACACAACAGTAATATTCTGTATTCCCACTGGTACTCACTTAAGATTTCCCAGGGAAAGTTATCCTGCCGCTGTTCTTCCCTGGAAAATCCACATGAACATCCAATATCACCCCCCCCCCCAAAAAAAAAAAAAATTCCAGGAGCATCCATGAGAATTGCTCCAAAACTCATTCCAAAGAATGAAAATGTTACATCAGAAGAACATAAATAAGCACATAAGAGATGCCAGATTGGATCAGGCCAATGGCCCATCCAGTCCAACATTCTGTGTCACACAGTGGCCAAAAAAACCAGGTGCCATCAGGAGGTCCACCAGTGGGGCCAGGACACCAAAAGTCCTCACACTGTTGCCCCCCCCCAAAGTACCAAGAATACAGAGCATCTCTGCCCCACACAGAGAGTTCCATCTATAAGAACATAAGAGAAGCCATATTAGATCAGGCCAATGGCCCATCCAGTCCAACACTCTGTGTCACACAGTGACCAAACCACCCCCCCCCCCCCAGTTGCCATCAGGAGGTCCACCAGTCGGACCAGGACACTAGAAGCCCTCCCACTGTTGCCCCTCCCCAAGCACCAAGAACACAGAGCATCTCTGCCCCACACAGAGAGCTCCATCTATAAAAATGTAAGAGAAGCCAATGGCCAATCCAGTCTAACACTCTGTTTCGCACAATGGCAAAAAAAAAAAAAATACCCAGAAGAAGTCAAGATGTATCTTTCCTCATACCCTGGAGGGAGTCAAGAGACCAATAATAAGGAACTCCACCGAATCGCACGTTTTGTTCCGGGTGTCCCTGGCTTTCCTCACGAGGAAATCTGTTAGCCTTTAAGATGTCAAAACAAACAAAACCCCAAACCCACCTCACCTGCATGCAACAGGTTAACACACCCGGAAGGGACTTCTGAAATGTAAACAGACGTGTAGTTCCATCTAAGATCTATAGATGGTGCTAATGGACTAGGCCCTGCAGATGAAGATGAAAAGGACACAGAACCATGCTACACAAGGGGGCGTCGCTATTGCGGATCAGGTGACAAGAAGTCCTAGAAATCTGTTAGCAGCAAAAGTTACTTGTGCATCTTGTGGAGCACCTCTTGGCGTTTCACGCAGAATCGTAGCCGTCAAGGAGTTCACTAATCCAGCCCCTTTGGCCTAAGAGGCTAGTTTACACAGGCATGCAAAGCGACGTATTCCAGCAATTCCCATTTAACAAGGACACTACAGTTCTCGTTTTCCATCTCCACGTACCTGTCAAATCCCTGCCCCCCTATTTTTGCTTCTGAAAATGCCTTGTAAGAACTAGGTTTGCCAGTTCCGGGTTGGGAAATACTTGGAGATTTTGGAAGAGAGCAGCGTCCAAAGTGGCCATTTTCTTCCAAAAAACTGATTGTTACCTGGAAATCAATTGTAAATCCGGGATTCTCCTAAAGATTACTCCCTACATTCGATTTCTTATGAAAATATAAACTGACTCCTTTGAAAAGCATTAGGTGTGAAGCGATATGAAGGTTCTGACTGGGTCTTATACCTGTGACATGAGCCTGCACAGCTGAACCAAAGGAAAGTATATTATAATCAGGGCTTTTTTTGATAGAAAAAGCCCAGCAGGAACTCATTTGCATGTTAGGCCACACCCCCTGATGCCAAGCCAGCCAGAACTGTGTTCCTGTGCATTCCTGCTCAAAAAAAAGCCCTGATTATATGTAAATGGCTGGTCTAATGACCATAATAATGTCTGCCTGCCTGTAATTAAGCATAAAAAGGGAAGCAGATACATTTGTGAGCCTTCTGGAGCTGGGGGGGTGGGGCGAAAACCAGAGTTTCATGGCTGTTTAACATACAAGCATTTGTGGACTGGAGTCCCCCGTCTCAACTGCATGATGCACACCCTCAGCTGGCAGGGTACATAACACAGATGACTGTAGAAACAGAACTGTAAACAAAGGCATCAAAAAGTAATGAACTGCAAAGAGGTACAGTCTGTGAGTTTCATGTCTTTTACCTTAAAGCAGGGGTGTCAAACATGCGGTCCAGGGACCGAATCAGGCCCCCTGAGGGCTCCTGTCAGGCCCCCGAGCAACTGGCTTTTGTCTGCTTCCTTTCCCCTCTTTCTTTCTTCCTTCTGCATCTCAGCTGGCTTTACAAGGCTTGCTCAATTGCATAGGAGCTACAGAACAAAACCTTGATTTTTCTCCATTGGTTGAGGCTCCTTCCCCTCCTGGCCCCTGGGGAAGGAAGGAAAGAGCCAGAGCTTCCTTTGCCCAGTTCCTGGATCCCATGGGAGAAATACAAAGAAAGTACCTTTAAAACCAACAAGTGCTAATGTTTTAAGCATGTTTTAACTTTTTTAAAAAAAAACCCTCATGTTTGTTCTATAAAAGTTTATCTCTGCTACTTTATCTTAAATAGGTACACACGTGGCCCGGCCCAACAAGGTCTCATTTATGTCAGATCTGGCCCTCATAACAATGAGTTTGACACCCCTGCCTTAAAGCAAGGACAGGCGACTTCTGGGCTGAGAATGAATGGAGAGTAGTAACTAAGAGGTTGAACTAAGAGATCACAAAACTCTTAAACTCTCTCTTGGCCTCAGCCCCTCACCAGACAAAGGATAATCCTGGCCTGCTTTACAGGGCAATAGCCAGGCCTGCCACAAAGTACTGCAGGTAAACACTTGAAAAGGCTACTGTTGAGTACTGGGTTCGATGGAAAGAACGAGGACTTCCAAAGTTGTGATTATCAGCATCTTTTATTAGTTATTCATCTTTCTTTCTTTCTTTCTTTCTTTCTTTCTTTCTTTCTTTCTTTCTTTCTTTCTTTCTTTCTTTCTTTCTTTCTTTTTCTCTCTCTTTCTTTTTTTCTTTCTCTCTCTTTCTTTTTTTCTTTCTCTCTCTTTCTTTCTTTTTCTCTCTCTCTTTTCTTTCTCTCTCTTTCTTTTTCTCTCTCGTTCTTTCTTTCTTTCTTTCTTTCTTTCTTTCTTTCTTTCTTTCTTTCTTTCTTTCTTTCTTTCTTTCTTTCTTTCTTTCTTTCTTTCTTTCTTTCTTTCTTTCTTTCTTTCTTTCTTTCTCCCGCCCTCCCCACCACAGCAGGCTTAGGGCGGCTAACATGTTCTTGTATACACATGAAATATAAAAACACATTAAGATGTAAAAAAACATAAAATCATAAAAATATTAAAACATTTCAAGTGCTATTGATCTTTAGATGGCAATCTGTTTGATAAAATGGATAGCTGCCTATCCATTTTCTGTTTTATATTCTGTTTTATATTAAGTTTTACTCTTCTGCTGTTCCGGCTGGATGTTCTATATAGTAACAGGGGAGGGACGGTGGCTCAGTGATAGAGCATCTGCTTGGGAAGCAGAAGGTCCCAGGTTCAATTCCCGGCATCTCCAAAAAAAAAGGTCCAGGCAAATAGGTGTGAAAAACCTCAGCTTGAGACCCTGGAGAGCCGCTGCCAGTCTGAGAAGACAAGACTGACTTTGATGGACCAAAGGTCTGATTCAGTATAAGGCAGCTTCATATGTTCAACAGATCTTAGGTTCATGCTAGAGGTGGTCCAGATGTTTCGAACTATTTACAACTATTTACAAGCATGCAGGGCTTTTTTTTGTAGTGGGAACTCCTTTGCATATTAGACCACACACCCCCCGATGTAGCCAATCCTCCTGGAGCTTACAGCAGGCCCTGTAAGAAGAACTCTGTCAGCTCTTGGAGTATTGGCTATATCAGGGGGGCATGGCCTAATATGCAAAGGAGTTCCTGCTACAAAACAAGCCCTGCAAGCATGAAAAAACCCAGACCTGGTTATATACAGTGAAGCTCCACCCTGCTGTATAGACCTATAGGTGCATTCAAACTTCATCTCTGTCCTCCTTTAGGTAGTCCAGGGCAGTCCAGCCAACCGGACAGCAGCTGTTTCAATCTAGGGTTGCCAAGTCCAATTCAAGAAATATCCAGGGACTTTGGGGGTGGGGCCAGGAGACTTTGGGGGTGGAGCTAGTAGCAAAGTTGTGACAAGCCTAATTGAAATCCAAAGGGAGCTCTGGCCATCACATTTAAAGGAACTGCCCACCTTTTAAATGCCTTCCCTCCACTGGAAATAATGAAGGATAGGGGCACCTTCTTTGGGGGTTCATAGAATTGGACCCCCTGGTCCAATCTTTTTAAAACCTGGAGGGTGTTTTGAAGAGAGGCACTGGATGCGATGCTGAAAATTTGGTGCCTCTACCTCAAAAAAACAGCCCCCTCAGAGCCCCAGATACCCCCAGATCAATTCTCCATTATACCCTATGGGAATCAGTCTCCATAGGGAATAATGGAGTGCCCAGTAGACATTTCCCTCCACTACCTCCAGCTCTGCTTTCTGATGACCCTGAAGTGGGGGGAAGGCCTCCAAACGGGGGGATCCCCTGCTCCCACCTGGGGATTGTCAAGATGGAGAGCTCGTGGGTATAAATAGGCAAACAAATATAGAACACTCCGTGAGGGTTTTTACTAATGCATGTAATACCAAAACAGTTTTTATACTAAACAATATTCACTGGTATTCCAAAAATCCCCTTCTGCAAAAAATGGTACCATGTTCTCTCTTTGTTTGCACTACTCCACCAAGTCAAAGAAATCCCAAAACGGATATGAGTGCTTCCCAAAACAGGGGTGGCTGCAAACGGGCTGTGCTTCTGCCCTCTTTTGCTTGGCGCTGCCTGTTTGCCTGCAAAGCCGAGAGAGGCCCAGAGTCATTTCAGACACATTTCCAGTGTTCCCATCCGCAGAGCTGGGGTTGGCGCTCCACTGCAGAGGGGCACGTGCGGACGGATGCTGTAAGAGATCAAAAGCCAATCAAAAGCCTGTCCCACCTCCTTTCTGATTGGCTGGGGCAGGGGCATCTCTGGCCCACCCATCGTTCAGAGAAGCTCACAAACAGCATTTGTCAACGCCAGCGGAACAGCACAGGTTTCATAACACCTACACGCCCAACGTCTCCACAATCAGCTCGGGGTTTTTTTGTTTGTTGGCTGGTTGCATCATTTGCCGTGCACTTTTGTATGAGCTTCCCACCCTCTCCGATCAGAGGCTTTGGTGCGCAGCCAGTAAGGGTGGGAAAACAGGGGAAAGGTAACATGATGTTCCTGGTTGCATCTCGTCACAGGCAGGTGACACTGTCCGTGCGCAGGTGCCGTGGTGTGGCGGACTGGCCAGGGTGTCAGCTTGCCCGATGGCAAGTGGGCCTCTAATGAAGCGGGCCCCCTCAAACATTAGACAATACGTTTAAAATGTGAATATCCTTTTAGTAGCTTGAAAATATAACTGTCATGCAACTAAAATTTACATTGTATTTAGGGTTGCCAGCTTCCAGGTGGGGTCTGGGGATCTCCCTCTTTTACAACTGATCTCCAGCTGGCAGAGATCAGCTCCCCTGGAGAAAATGCAATCTGTAATTACATAAAGAGAGAGAGGGGAAGCTGTAAAACAGGGGTGGCCAAACTTGCTTAATGTAAGAGCCACACAGAATAAGCGTCAGCTGTTTGAGAGACACAAGACATGAACATCAGATGTTTGAGAGCCGCAAGGGAAGGAAGGAAGGAAGGAAGGAAGGAAGGAAGGAAGGAAGGAAGGAAGGAAGGAAGGAAGGAAGGAAGGAAGGAAGGAAGGAAGGAAGGAAGGAAGGAAGGAAGGAAGGAAGGAAGGAGGAATATATCAAATATATATATCAAAAGTTTTAATTGTACCTTTTTTCCACTTATGTATTTTTTGAAGATTTTATTTATTTATTATAAAAATTAAATGATTGCCTTATAGTTGTGGATTGGCCCCCTAGGTCTCCTGGCAACCAATATTTTTAGACCCAGCCCACCAATGCGTGACAGACGCACCTTCCCTTAGCAGCAGAGGCCTCTAGGAAAAGATCCGGGTGCACAGCCAGTGTGAAATGCCCCCCTCCCCTTTATAGCCTGCGTTAGTGTCTCCCGTTTCCAAGCAAGAAATGTGGGAGGAAAATGAGCTCAGAGGCTGAAGCATCGGCGCATTGCCCAAGAACTTTCAGGCGCATCAAATAAGATGGGCAGTTGCTCAGAAGACACCGGCTAGATGCAGAGGGGCTGTCCTTTTAGAGCAGGGGTGGCCAAACTGTGGCTCAGGAGCCACATGTGGCTCTTTGACACATATTGTGTGGCTCTCAAAGCCCCCACTGCCCTGTCAGCTGGCGTGGAGAAGGCACTTGTCTCTTTAAATCACTTCTCTGAGCCAAACCAGGCAGCAGCTTGGAGAATGTATTTAAAATTGCTTTCTTTCCATCTCTCCCTCCTCCCAATCTATTTTCCTTCCTTCCTTCCTTCCTTCCTTCCTTCCTTCCTTCCTTCCTTCCTTCCTTCCTTCCTTCCTTCCTTCCTTCCTTCCTTCCTTCCTTCCTTCCTTCCCTTGCAGCTCTCAAACAACTGATGTTCAAGTCTTGTGGCTCTCAAACAGCTGACGTTTATTCTATGTGGCTCTTACATTAAGCAAATTTGGCCACCTCTGTTTTAGAGCTTGCCCTCTCCTGCCCAGGCCTTCTTCTGTGGAAGTCAGAGACATTACAACAGACGGGGATGTTGCACTGCAAACTGCGAGCAAGCAGTTGGCTGGTGTGTGAAAACACCTGCCTTGGAAGCAGGGTGGCCAGGCTCCAGGTGAGGCCTGGAAATCTCCCAGAATGACAACTGATCTCCACGCTGCAGAGATCAGTTCCCCTGGAGAAAATGGCTGCTTCAGAGGGTGGACTCTATGGTAGGGGTGTCGAACTCATTTGTTATGAGGGCCAGATCTGACATAAACGAGACCTTGTCCAGCCGGGCCATGTCAGACCAGGCAATGTGTATACCTAAGAGAGCCAGTTTGGTGTAGTGGTTAAGTGTGCGGACTCTTATCTGGGAGAACCGGGTTTGATCCCCCAATCCTCCACTTGCAGCTGCTGGAATGGCCTTAGGTCAGCCGTAGCTCTCGTAGGAGTTGTCCTTGAAAGGGCAGCTGCTATGAGAGTCCTGTCAGCCCCACTCACCTCACAGGGCATCTGTTGTGGGGAGAGAAGATATAGGAGATTGTGAGCCGCTCTGAGATTCTGATTCAGAAAGAAGGGTGGGGTATAAATCTGCAATTCTTCTTCTTTAAGATTTGGTAGCAGAGATATAAACTGTATGAAGGACACAGACAAACACAAGGATTTTATTTTTAAACTTAAAATAAAACATCCTTAAAACATTATCACTCGTTGGTCTTAAAGGTGCTTTCTTTATAGTTCTCCCATGGGATTCAGGGAACTGAGCAAAGGAAGCTCTGGCTCTTTTCTTCCTTCCGCAGGGGACCAGGGGGGGGAAGAGCCTCAGTCAATAGACGGAAGAGAGACTTGGCTCAGTAGCTCTGCTGTGCAATTGAGAGAGCCTGGCAAAGCCAGCTTTGCCTCCCCTCCACTTCCTCCCCGAAGAAGGAGCCTCAGCCAATGGAGAAAACAAGTTTTGCTCTGTTGCTCCTGTGCAATTGGGCAAGTCTTGTAAAGTGTCCTGTTGGAACTCTCTGTCTGGGGCAGTGATGCTCTGTGTTCTTGGTGCTTGGGTAGGGCAGTGGAAGGACTTCTAGTGTCCCGGCCCCACTGATGGACCTCCTGATGGCACCTGGGTTTTTTTTGGCTGCTATGTGACACAGAGTGTTGGACTGGATGGACCATTGGCCTGATTCAATGTGGATTGTCTTATGTTCTCTTAAGCAAGCTGTTATGCAGAAGGAAGCAAGAGAGAGGGAGAAGGAAGCAGATGACAACCAGTTGCTTGGGGGCCTGATAGGAGCCCTCTGAGGGCCTGATTTGGTCTCCGGGCCATATGTTTGACACCCCTGCGCTATGACATCCTCAGCACGATGATGTCACCTGCCAGTTACATTATAGCACTGGGCATATTGCAGAGAAACAATCAAGCACAGGGGTGGCCAAACATGCTTAATCTAAAAACCACATAGTATAAATGTCAGATGTTTTAGAGCCACAAGACATGAACATCAGATGCTTGAGAGTCATGAGGAAGGAAGGAAGGAAGGAAGGAAGGAAGGAAGGAAGGAAGGAAGGAAGGAAGGAAGGAAGGAAGGAAGGAAGGAAGGAAGGAAGGAAGGAAGGAAGGAAGGAAGGAAGGAAGGAAGGAAGGAAGGAAAATAGATGGGCAGGGACAGGAGGGAGGGAGAGGTGGAAAGAAAGCAACTTTAAATCCATTGCCCAAGCTGCCAGGTGGCTTGGCTTCGATAAGTGATTTAAAGAGACCGATGCCTTCTCCATGCTGGCCAATGGGGTGGTAGGAGCTTTGAGAGCCACACAAAATATGTGTGAAAGAACCACATGTGATTCCCAAGCCGCAGTTTGGCCGCCTCTGATCCAGCACTTGGGGGGAAACTCTATGTTTAGGAAAGGAAGATGTTGCACATTCTTCCCAGTTTTTTATCCCTTGATTGGGATCTGGGACCAAAACGTCAGGACGGACGTAGATGGGTGAGAAAGTTCTGGGGGAAAACTGGCCAGGAGAAAGATTCCATTTCCTCCCCTGCAAGTCTGCTGCTTCTTCATAAATAATTGCCTCCCTCCTCAGACTTACACCGATTGCTTAGAAATCGTATTAACAATTCCGCCTGGACCACATAAAGCATCCACACACCTCAGTGTCCTGTTTCCCGGTCTAGACAGCCAGGTGTTTCTAGGAAACTGGTCATAAACTACGGCTGCCAAGTTCCCGAGCTGGGCTGAGGTACCTCTGCCCTGGAGGTTTCCAACTCGCTAGCCCGCATTGGGCCGGTGGGGGGGGGATCCTCCCCCGATGTCTCCGGTGCAATAACATCACTGTGAGTGATGTCATTGCTCCGACGACCACGCGCCAGCCACTCTAGGAGCTTCCAGGAAAACTCTATGATTCCCCCGGATGCTCTAGCAATTTGAGAGAGGAAATTCCATTTCATCACAGAGTTTTTCCTCCCAAATTGCTGGAGCATCTTGGAAAACCACAGAGTTTTCCCAGAAGCTCCTAGAACAGCCAGCATGTGACATTGTCGGTGCAATGACATCACTTGCGAGTGACATCATCGCGCTGTGTGCGCTCTGCACACATGTAAACAGTCCCCCGCCAGAAGCTGCGGGGGATTTGGCAACCCTGCCATAAACCCAGCATCTCTCCCCCTATGGTTTTCCCTGAGAGCTGGCATTCGAAGGTAGATTACCTTTGAACGTGGAGGTCCCATTTAGCTATCACTGCTCACAGTTGCTGACAGACCCTGGATTTCTCTAATGCCCTTTTGAAGACACTCTATACCAGGGCTGTCAAACTCATTTGATGTGAGGGCCAGATCTGACATAAAAAGATGAAGAAGATGAAGATATTGGATTTATATCATTTGATGTGAGGGCCAGATCTGACATAAGAAGACGAAGAAGATGAAGATATTGGATTTATATCCCGCCCTCCACTCCGAAGAGTCTCAGAGCGGCTCATAATCTCCTTTACCTTTCTCCCTCACAACAGTCACTCTGTGAGGTAGATGAAGTTATTGGATTTATATCCCGCCCTCCACTCCAAAGAGTCTCAGAGCGGCTCATAATCTCCTTTACCTTCCTCCCCCACAACAGTCACCCTGTGAGGTAGATGCAGGTATTGGATTTATATCCCGCCCTCCACTCCGAAGAGTCTCAGAGCGGCTCACAATCTCCTTTACCTCCCCCCCCCCCACAACAGACACCCTGTGAGGTAGATGAAGATATTGGATTTCTATCCCACCCTCCACTCCAAAGAGTCTCAGAGTGGCTCACAATCACCTTTCCCTTCCTCCCCCACAACAGACACCCTGTGAGGTAGATGAAGATATTGGATTTATATCCCGCCCTCCACTCCAAAGAGTCTCAGAGCGGCTCACAATCTCCTTTCCCTTCCTCCCCCACAACAGACACCCTGTGTGGTAGATGAAGATATTGGATTTATATCCCGCCCTCCACTCCAAAGAGTCTCAGAGCGGCTCACAATCTCCTTTCCCTTCCTCCCCCACAACAGACACCCTGTGAGGTAGATGCAGGTATTGGATTTATATCCCGCCCTCCACTCCGAAGAGTCTCAGAGCGGCTCACAATCTCCTTTACCTTCCTCCCCCACAACAAACACCCTGTGAGGTGGGTGGGGCTGGAGAGGGCTCACACAGCAGCTGCCCTTTCAAAGACAACCTCTGCCAGGGCTATGGCTGACCCAAGGCCATGCTAGCAGGTATAAATGGAGGAGTGGAGAATCAAACCTGGTTCTCCCAGATAAGAGTCCGCATACTTAACCACTACACCAAACTGGCTCTCTCTCACATAAATGAGACCTTGTCGGGCAGGGCCATGTGTGTCATAAAATGGGATGCAGGAAGATAAACTTTATAAAGGACATGAACTCAATTAAAGATTTTTTTTAAAAAAACCTTAAAACATGCATAAAAGATTAGCTCTCTCTTATAACTGACACCTCTTCCTTTGAATTATTGCATCAAAATCTGGAGACAATGTCTGTGCTGTAGCAATTTTGAGTATGTTGTTCAGGTGCGCATCTGTAAGTTGCAAACCTACTTTTGGTTTACTGACATTCATTACAGAAATCTCACGTTCAATGCTTCGAGCCTAAATATGAAACGGCTGGGAATTGCGAGCTTTTGTACATAAGCTGCTTCATGTCCTGGTCAGCCAATGCAGAAAATAGAGGCTTGGTTCTGTAGCTTGATTGAGCATGCCTGGCAAAGCAAGCTGTGATGCAGAAGGAAGCAAGAGAGAGGGAGAAGGATGCAGACAACAATGAGTTGATAGTGGGCATGATAGGAGCCCTCCAGGGACTGATCCGGCCCCCGAGCCACATGTTTGTCACCCCTGCTCTATACCTTGGTGACAGTAGCAGCCACTTCCTTAAGTTCATGATGCATGGTGAGAAGAAGCATTTCTTTGGGTCATTCCTGTTCAGCGTGAGTTGGGTTCTAACACGCATGACAGTGTCCCCTCTAGCTTAGACTAGGGGTGTCAAACATGCAGCCTGGGGGCCAAATCAAGCCCACGGAGGGCTCCTATCAGGCCCCTGAGCAACTGGCTCTTGTCTGCTTCCTTCTCCCTCTCTCTTGCTTCCTTCTGCATCACAGTTTGCTTTACAAGACTTGTTCAATCACACAGGAGCTACAGAGCAAAGCCTCTATTTTCTTCGTTGAGGCTCCTTCCCCTCCTGGTCCCCTGGGGAGGGAAAGAGTCAGAGCTTCCTTTGCTCAGTTCCCTGGATCCCATACGAGATACAAAGAAAGCACCTTTAAGACCAACAAGTGTTATTTTTAAGCATGTTTTATTTTAGGGGGTTTCCCCCCCCTAATCTTTAGTTGTTTTCATCTGTGTCCTTTAGAAAATTTATCTCCACTACCTAATCTTAAATAGGTACACACATGGCCCGGCCCAACATGGCCTGACCCGAGAAGGTCTCATTTATGTCAGATCTGGCCCTCCATAACAAATGAGTTTGAAGAAGATGATGATATTGGATTTATATCCCGCCCTCCACTCCGAATTTCAGAGTCTCAAAGCGGCTCACAATTTCCTTTATCTTTGTCCTCCACAATAGACACCCTGTGAGGTGGTTGGGGCTGAGAGAGCTCTCACAGAAGCTGCCTTTCAAGGACAACTCCTATGATAGCTATGGCTAACCCAAGGCCATTCCAGCAGCTGCAAGTGGAGGAGTGGGGAATCAAACCCAGTTCTCCCAGATAGGAGTCCACGCACTTAACCACTACACCAAACTGGCTCTCAGTTTGACACCCCTGGCTTAGGCCCTCTTGATTAGAAAGGAAGTTGAATCGTTATTAAGCCCACCAATCAATCACTTGAAGCCTTAGCTGATTAATCCACTTATTAACATTTATAAAATGGCAATTTCCCCATGACCCTTTCGATATTGTATTGGGGTTTTGGTAACATGCAAATCTATTTAAATGTATTCACTGAAACACTCGATTAAGTGGTTAAAGGGCAGGGGATTAACCAATTAAGAATTCTTTAACCAGCCAAGAGCGTTGGCAAATGTCTTTTGAACATATTTCCACACAGTTTGCATAGTGCTAGTTTTTCCAGTTACAGATACACTGTTGAAGATAAGAAACCTCCCTTATCTTGAATCAGAACACTGGCCCAGCGAATATCAGTATTGTTCACTCGGACTGGTAACAGCTCTGCAACAAGATTTCAGACAGCCATGCTTTCCTTCACCTGTTCATGGGAGATGCTGGGGACTGAACCTGGGACCTTCTGCATGCCAAGCAGATGCTCTACCACTGAGCCAGGGTCTCAGGCCAAGGTCTTTCTTATCACCTCCTGCCCAGTCCTTTTAACTGGAGATGCCAGGGATTGGGACCTTCTGCAGGCCAAGCAGAGGCTCTGCCACTGAGCCAGGGTCTCAGGCAGAGGTCTTTCCCATCACCTCCTGCCGGGTCCTTTGAACTGGAGGTGCCAGGGATTGAACCTGGGACCTTCCGCATGCCAAGCAGATGCTCTGTCACTGAGCCACAACCCCTCAGACTGGCAGTAGCTCTCAGGTGGAGGTCTTTCCCATCACCTCCTGCCTGGTCCTTTTAACTGGGGATGCTGAGGATTGAACCTGAGACTTTCTGAATTCCAAGAAGATGCTTTACCACTGAGCTCTGGCTGCACTTCATGGCTGTCCAGGGTCCCAGGCTGAGGTCTTTCCCATCACCTCCTGCCTGGTCCTTTGAACTGGAGATGCCGGGGAGTGAACCTTGGACCTTCCGCATGCCAAGCAGATGCTCTACCACTGAGCCACAGCCCCTCTTCCAAGCTACCTCATACACAGTCTATCGAGAGCACTGTTGTCTGGTCTGACTGGCAGCATCCTTCCAAGGTCACAGGTAGAGATCTTTCACCTCCCCTACTCCCTGAGCCTTAAAAAAAAACCTGGGGATGCTGGGGATTGAACCAGGGCAGAGCCAGATTAACAATTAGGCCAAGTAGGCACTGGCCTACGGGCCCCCACACCTTTAGAGGCCCCAGGCCAGCTTCTCCCCACACCAGTTTTCCCTCTGCTTGCAGCCTTCCCAGCTTTCACGTGCAGCCAGCAGCTGACTCGTTCTTTGCCCGACTTGCTCGGTGCGGCTGCTGCTGGTGTTGTTGCCAGGTTTGCCTCTCCCCGCCTCATCCCTGCAGCTTTGTCAAAGGGGCTTTTAAGAAGACGCCTGCAGGCTGCAGCAGGGGCCGTGGGCAGCAGGAGGGGTGCTCAGACTCTGAGATAATTTGCGAAGGGACCCCCAAGATTTTGACTGCCTAGGGGGCACCGCAGGGTTTAATCCGGCACTGAACCAGGGACCTTCTGCAAGCAAAGTAGAGACTCTGCCGCCGAGCTGCCTCCTTTCCCTGCCCCCTGAACAAGCGACCCTGCCCATGTCTGAAACCTCAAGCGTCCAAGACAGATTATCACCATAGTCTGGCTAAGCATTTTGCCCTTCCCTGCCAGGAAACAGAGACTGCAGTCACATATCTTTGTAGAAGCAGGAACACGCTGCCAAGTACTTTTCTGAGCTGCCCCTTTTCCTCCAGCAAGAAGATGAAGAAGAAAAAGATATTGGATTTATATCCCACCCTCCACTCCGAAGAGTCTCAGAGTGGCTCACAATCTCCTTTGCCTTCCTCCCCCACAACAGACACCCTGTGAGGTAGATGAAGATATTGGATTTATATCCCGCCCTCCACTCCGAAGTGTCTCAGAGCGGCTCACAATCTCCTTTATCTTCCTCCCCCACAACAGACACCCTGTGAGGTAGATGAAGATATTGAATTTATATCCCGCCCTCCACTCCGAAGAGTCTCAGAGCGGCTCACAATCTCCTTTATCTTCCTCCTCCACAACAGACACCCTGTGAGGTGGGTGGGGCTGAGAGGGCTCTCACAGCAGCTGCCCTTTCAAGGACAACCTCTGCCGGAGCTATGGCTGACCCAAGGCCATCTCAGCAGGTGCAAGTGGAGCAGTGGGGAATCAAACCCGGTTCTCCCAGATACGAGTCCGCACACTTCACCACTACACCAAACTGGCAAGGAGGAATTTTACCAGGTACCCAAAAGACGGGGACTAGTCTTGAGCAACGAGGCCGGGGCGGAGGAAGGGAGTTCTCCTCCTTAGAGGGTGTGTCTGTTTCATAACTTCCCTGTCGGTGAGACTACCCCACCCTGGCCTCCCGAAGACCCCTTGCGACCCACCCAGTTTCAAAGTCAACTCCAACCTCTTGCAAAGCCCTACCACCCCCATTCGGGAAAAAAAAGAAAAGAAATGTAGCAATGCTTTAAGCTGTGACAGTTTGATATCTTTCATTGTGTCCCGCCGTCCAAGGTGTTTCATACCTCATTTAACCCATAGCATAAGTTCCCAAATTCCATGGAATCCCCAAAGCATCTGGCTTTGGTTAAAAAAAAAAAATGGGTGGAGTTTTCTTTATTTTTTCCCGCCCCTAATAAATTCCCCCACTTTTTTTTTTAAGAATGGGGGGGGGGAGAGAAACCCTACCAAATTCTTCAGCTCGCCTCAAAAGTCTGGACGCAGAAGTCTTTGCCCTGGAGAGGTGGGAAAACTGCCTCTAGGAATCAGTGACCCATACATTCCCAATCCCCCCCCCAGCCCCCTCCTCTCCCTCCTTTCTCTCCCACCCACCAGGACTTCGGTCAGTTCTAGTCCAAACTCGGGCAGCTGTGACCGAAAACAAAGCTATTTCCACACACAATAACCTTCTGTCCATTCCCAGATGCTGACCGATGGGGTGGACAGAGGCCGGAGTTTGGAGCCATTCAAGGTCCGTGCCAGGACCCCGCTGGCAGAAGACAATATTGGCAGTGATGGAGAGTAGGTATTTCAAAAGGTTTTGTTTTCAGATGACCCAGAGAGGGAGGCTGACCCTTCACCCCCACCCCCCAACCACCCATGCTCCACCATCCCAATAGCAACCCTCCACATTCCTGACCTCGGGAGGGGGAAAAGTTTAAAAACTCTTAGTGTGGCAACAATAACAGTGTCATGGAATTGATTTAGGAGGGACTCTTTCCATGACAAAGGAGAGACAAAAGGGACTTAGCCGCTGGGAAGAAAAAGGGTATCCCGCTTGCTGGGCCCTGGAAGGAAGCTGGCTGGGGTTAGGGCGGCCATCTTACACCCAACAGGCGGAGGGGAAAGGACTGGAGGGGTGGGGGCAGGATTCCACCTGTTGTCTCTCCAGACTGACCATCCCAACGGCCTCCCCCCAATTCACCCCACACTCCTGGAGCACCTCCGAGTTGTATTACATTTTAATCTGGAGTCAATCTCCGTGTTCTATATAACCTCCTTTCACTTCCCACAGAATCCCTCCCCCCTCTTCCAAACGGAAAAAAAGTCAAGAAGGGAAGAAGAGAATCCATCCCAACGTCTTTCCCTTTCTTCCGCTGATGCCTTTCTTCTGGGGGAGCGATGAAAGCAGACGTTTCATGTGTCGTTTGAATGTTTGCTTTATTATATAGTTTTGTCGGGGCTTTAAAACATCGTGGCGAGCCACCTTGGGTCCCAGCAAGCAGCGTTCCCTCTAAGCTGAGTTAGTGTGAACTAGCTCACAGGGTTTCTTTTAACCTCTAGCTCATGCATTTTTTGGCTTAGCTCACGAAAAATGGCCACAGAGCAAAGTAATTCACACAGTAGCTCGAAACTTGAATGCCAGTAGCTCACAAAGTAGAATTTTTGCTCATGAGACTCCACAGCAGTGCTGGCCAAACTTGCTTCACATAAGAGCCACAGAGAATAAACGTCAGATGTTTGAGAGCTGCAAGACGTGAACATTAGATGCTTGAGAGCCACAAGACAGGAAGGAAGGCAAATAGATGGGGAGGGAAGAGGAAGAGAGAGGTGGAAAGAAAGCAACTTTAAATACCTTCTCCAATCCACTGGCTGGCTTGGAGAAGTGATTTAAAGAGAGAAATGCATTCTCCAAGCCAGCCAATGGGGCGGTAAGGGCTTTGAGAGCCACACAATATGTGTGAAAGAGCCACATGTGGCTCCAGAGCCACAGTTTGGCCACCCCTGCTCCACAGCTTAGATGGTGCCTGGGGGAAAGATGAGTATATTAAAAATTTAAATGAATAGAACGCATACAAGTTGTAAAAAAAAAAAATCCCCACGCCATTTTGCACATTACCTTAAAAGGTGTACAATCTAAGTTTAAAAAACATTTTGCACCTAATGCTGTAACGCATCAGGCCTATTTAGGCATGGCATGGTCCTGTACAAGCTGAATATGATTATCTTTTGGGGACAATCAGCGAGCAAAGATTGACTGCAGCTCCTTATCAAATGGCTTATGGACATACAAAGCCGCGTTCTACTGAGTCAGACCATCAAGGTCAATATTGTCATCTACTCTAACCAGCAGCAGCATTCCCAGGTCTCAGGCAGAGGTCTTCCACACCACCGGCTTCCTGATTCTTATAACTGCAGGCAGGCCATGAATTCAGCAGGAGCTCACAGGAGCACAGCTCCTGAACTTTTCCGAGGGTTCCCCCTCCTCCCTGGATGAGCTCCACCACCTATTTTTCTACAAAACGACCCCTGCAGTACTGCAGCTTTACCACTGCGCCACGGGGCTCTTACCCTTAAGACTAACACAGTGTAATTCTGGATATAAGCTTTTGCACACACGCGTGTACCTGAAAAAGTGTGCATGCATGCACACGAAAGCTTATCTCCAGAATGAGATATTGTTGGTCTTAATGGTGCAACTGGACTCCAACTTTGGCCTGTTTTCTCAATACCTGTAAGCGGAGATCTTTTCAGGGGAAATGCCAAGGCTGACGATAGAAATATCAACATGCAAAGCAGGTGTTCTGCCACTAGAATACAGCCTCTTCCCAAGCTGATATAGTATTAAGGAATAACCCAAAGCCATAAAGATGAGTTACATGATCAAGAGGTTTCTCTTTCTTTTCCCCTTCCTTGTAGCTTTATTCTCCAGTACCTTACGTGGGACCAGAGCTTTTTCGCATTCCTGTGGCAACTCCGTTTGACCTAATACCACACGCACACAGGTTTAGTTAAACACATCAGCAATTATTCCCCCTATTTTTATAAATGCTTTGTGAAACTAGTCCAGATATCTCCTACTGAAACCAACCAGGCCCCTCTGAACAATTCAGGGCTTGTAAAAAGCTACTTGCCTCTAATGGGTGAAAAGCAATTCCTGGCAACTAGGGAAAAAACTGTCTTCTTCTCTGTGTCTCTTTTTCTGACCATGGATGGGTCAGAAACACAGGTCTGTCCAGGGTTTTTTTTTTAAAGAAAAGGCCCAGCAGGAACTCATTTGCATACTAGGTCACACCCCCTTGTGTAGAAAAAGCCCAGCATGAATTCATTTGCATACTAGGCCACACCCCCTGGCACCAAGCCAGCCAGAACGGCATTCCTGCTCAATAAAAGCTCTGAGTCTGTCTGAACAGGTGCTAGCAGTAACATTTAGGGGCTATAAAATTCTGTGACGCAGAGTGTTAAAGCTGCAGTACTGCAGTCCTAAGCTCTGCTCACAACCTGAGTTCGATCCCGGCAGAAGCTGGGTTCAGGTAGCTGGCTCAAGGCTGACTCAGCTTTCCATCTTTCCGAGGTCAGTAAAATGAGTACCCAGCATACCGGGGAAGGCAACAGCAAATCACTCCATAAAAAGTCTGCCGTGAAAACGTTGTGAAACCGACTGGTGCTTGCACAGGGGACTACCTTTACCTTTAAAAAAAAATCTTCTGCGAAATTGTTCGCACAGCTAGATTAATCAGAGTAGTGATAATGCATAGGAGTTCAATGCATTTGCTGGTTTAATAAGGATTCCATAATAAGGAATCTCTAACTTTATCTCTCACCCGAGTACTCCTTTTGCTCCTAAAACTTTGCCCTCATAGATGGCTTTAGTAAGTTTATATATAGATATATATGTTTTCTCTCTGAGTTGTGATAATTTGTAAGTTGCTCTTTGTACTGTAGGAGCCCTGTGGCGCAGAGTGATAAAGCTGCAGTACTGTGGTCTGAACTCTCTGCTCACGACCTGAGTCCGATTCCGGCGGAAGCTGGTTCAGGTATCCGGCTCCAGATTGACTCAGCCTTCCAACCTTCCGAGGTCGGTCAAATGAGTCCCCAGCTTGCTGGGGGGAAAGTGTAGATGACGGGGGAAGGCAATGGCAAACCACCCCGTAAAAAGTCAGCCGTGAAAACGTCGTGATGCGACGTCACCCCAGAGTCGGAAACAACTGGTGCTTGCACAGGGGACCTTGCCTTTCCTTTGTACTGTGTTTGGTACATAATTCAGTTACCTTGCCTTACTGTGTCGCTTTTTAATATTTTGCTTTTATGTATTCATTATTTTATCTCAATAAAATATTTTTATTATATAAAAAATAAGGATTCCATAAGAACATAAGGGAGGAGGAGGAGCAGTAGGAGGATGGATTTATACTCCGCCCTTCACTCAGAGTGGTTTACAATCCCCTTCCCTTTTTAATCCTCTTCCCACAGCAGACATCCTGTGAGGGAGGTGGGACTGAGAGAGCTCTGCGAGAACTGCTCTTGTGAGAACAGCTCTGAGAACTGTGACAGACCCAAGGTCACCCAGCTGGCTGCATGCGGAGAAGTGGGGAATCAAATCCGGTTCTCCAGATTAGTCCTTCGCTCTTAACCACTACACGATCCGGCTCTTGGTGTCTGCTGGAACAGGCCACCGTTCATTTTAGCAGTGCCTCCTGTTTCAAACAGTGGCCTGCCAGATGCCACTGGGGAGTCCATAAACAAGGTGCAAAGGTAATAATTCTTTCCTGTTGTTGTACTCAGCATCTGATCAGCGGTCCATCAGTGGTTATTAGCCACAGTGTATTGTTGGAAGTCTCTGCCTGGGATAAGTGATGCTCTGTATTCTTGGTGCTTGGGGGGAGCACAGTGGGAGGGCTTCTAGTGTCCTGGTCCCACTGATGGACTTCCTGATGGAACCTATTTTTTTGGGCCACTGTGTGACACAGAGTGTTGGACTGGATGGGCCATTGGCCTGATCCATCATGACTTTTCTTATGTTCTTATAGATGGAACTCTCTGTGTGGGGCAGTGATGCTCCGTATTCTTGGTGCTTGGGAGGGGCAAGAGTGGGAGGGCTTCTAGTGTCCTGGCCCCAATGATAGACCTCCTGATGGCACATGGTTTTTTTGGGCCACAGTGTAACACAGAGTGTTGGACTGGATGGGCCATTAGCCTGACCCAACATGACTTCTCTTATGTTTTTATCTTCAGAGATATATTATCTGTGTGCATGGAGGTGCCAGTCTAAGCTGCCATAGTAATATACAATTTTAGCTAATCCTCTATAATAGGGATGCCCAATGTGGTGTCCTTGGGCACCATGATGCTCACCGGGGCTTTTTTTGTCGCAGGAACTACTTTGAATATTAGGCCGCACCCCCCTGATGTAGCCAATCCTCCTGGAGCTTACAGTAGGCCCTGTAAGCAGGGCCGACCTGTGGGATCGTGGCGCCCTTGGCAGCCACCCCTCTGACCCCCCTCTGTCCCCCCCGCCAGTGCCGCCCAAAGGTACCCCCGGTTGCCTTCTGCCCCCTAGCATGGCGCTGCAACGCAACACTGCGCTCCATTGCAAACCCCCCCCCCAGTCGCGGCGAGGCAGCGTCTCTTCCCTCCCCCCTCCCGTGCGTTCACAGCCCGACACGGGTGAAACATATCTTTAGAATGAACGGGCTGAAATGAAGGCTTGGCTCCCCCCCCCTCCTTTCTGGAACCAGAGGGAGAGGGGAGCCAAGGCTTCATTGCAGCCCGGTGGTTTTAAAGATAAGTTTCACCCTCGTCTGTGAGGGGGAGGGGCGGCAGAGCAAAGGGAAGGGACGAGAAGGGGGTGCCACCACTGCCTCGCAGCCTCATCACGTGCTGTGATCGCAGCGGCGGGGCAGGGAAGGAAAGGGGAAGGGGTGCCGCACTGCCTTGCCGCCTGCTGTGATCGCTGCGGGGCCCAGAAGGGAAGGGGAAGCGAAGGGGGTGCCGCCGCTGCCTCACCACCCACTGTGATCGTGACAGCAGGGAGGGGAAGGGAAGGGGGTGCAGCCACCACCTCACCACCCACTGTGATCGCAGCAGCGGGGAAGGGAAGGGAAAGGAGGGGCGGCAGTGGGGGGGAGGTGAAGGGAAGGGGCGGGCGAGGCAGCAGCGGTGGTGGGCGGCGGCAGCGGCCAGAGCAGGTAGGCAAACTGGGTGCTTGCCTGGGGCACCGGGAGGGAGTGGGGAGCCCAATTTGGCGATCCCACCCTCCCGGCGCCCTAGGCAACCGCTTAGTTTGCCTAGTGGGCGAGCCGGCCCTTCCTGTAAGCTCTTGGAGTAGGGTTGCCAAGTCCAACTCAAGAAGTATCTGGGGATTTTGGGGGTGGAGCCAGGAGGCTTTGGGGGTGGATCCAGGAGCAAGGGTGTGACAAGCACAGTTGAAGTCCAAAGGGAGTTCTGGCCATCGCATTTGAAGGGACCGCACACCTTTTAAATGCCTTCCCACCACTTGGAAATAATGAAGGATAGGGGCACCTTTTTAGGGGCTCATAGAATTGGACCCCCCAGTCCAGTCTTTTTGAAACTTGGGAGATTTTTTGAGGAGAGGCACCAGATGCCATGCTGAAAATTTGGTGACTCTACCTCAAAACACAGTCCCTCCAGAGTCCAGATACCCATGGATCAATTTTCCATTATACCCTATGGAATCAGTCTCCATAGGGAATAATAGAGTACCCAGCAGACATTTCCTCCCCAGCCCTTCCTGAAGTGGGGGGGGCGTTTTCCAAACTGGGGGATCCCCTGCCCCTCCCTGGGAATTGGCAACCCTAGTGTGGTCCCTTAAATTTAATGGCCAGAGCTCCCTTTGGAGTTCAATTATGCTTGTCACAACTTTACTTCTGGATCCACCCCCAAAGTCTCCTGGATCCACCCCCAAAGTCCCCAGATATTTCTTGAATTGGACTTGGCAACCTTACACCCTTCCTTCAAGGAATTCAGGGTGGTGTATATGGTTCTCTCTTTCTCCATTTATCCTCACAACAACCCTGCGATGTAGGTCAGACTAACGGTAAGTAA
This sequence comes from Heteronotia binoei, assembly GCF_032191835.1. Lineage (NCBI taxonomy): Eukaryota > Metazoa > Chordata > Lepidosauria > Squamata > Gekkonidae > Heteronotia > Heteronotia binoei. Next base: position 73,622,377 of record NC_083234.1, read on the forward strand.
TTGACCCTGGGACACCCAGCAAGCTTGGTTGAAAGGCTGAAACGCTTGGGACTCTTTAGCTTGGAGAAACATCGACTGCGGGGTGACATGATAGAGGTTTACAAGATTATGCACGGGATGGAGAAAGTAGAGAAAGAAGTACTTTTCTCCCTTTCTCACAATACAAGAACTCGTGGGCATTCGATGAAATTGCTGAGCAGCCAGGTTAAAACGGATAAAAGGAAGTACTTCTTCACCCAAAGGGTGATTAACATGTGGAATTCACTGCCACAGGAGGTGGTGGCGGCCACAAGTATAGCCACCTTCAAGAGGGGTTTAGATAAGAATATGGAGCACAGGTCCATCAGTGGCTATTAGCCACAGTGTGTGTGTATATATAAAAAAATTTTGGCCACTGTGTGACACAGAGTGTTGGACTGGATGGGCCGTTGGCCTGATCCAACATGGCTTCTCTTATGTTCTTAAGCTTTGTGACACAGTGGGGTTTTTTAATCTTAATCTGCCGTCTAATCGCTCTACATCCCTGCCTGTCTTGAGGCCTTTCAATTAGGACGAATGTCCAGGTCCACAAGTATTTATTCTCTCAAGAAGAGATGCTATTAGAATCACTTTTCTTCACTCCCTTGAGAGCAGGGATCAAACTCCTGCGTGGCTCTCTCGCTCTCTCTCTTTCCTCCCCCCCCCCCATGAGTTTTGAGAAGACAAACTACCCTTTTCCATCCCTGCCCTGCCTAGGAGGAGAATGAGTGATTCATCGAAAGGCCTTCTCAAAAAGCCCTTTGTGAAGGCTCTTAACCCTTTGGCCGGCAGTGGTGACATTACTTCCCGCCGCTACCAGTCACACACCGGTGGCACCGAGATGGGTGCTTCCTCAGGAGGAAAAAAAAAAAGTCAAGACGGAGAGGATGTTTGACGCTTTGTCCTGATGCAAATGAAGGAAATGTAGATTCCACTAGTCACGCAAAGCGTCGCTTAATGAAATTATTCCAAAAAATTGAGATTGGTGACTTTACTCTGATTCGAACCACGTTCTGTGGCAGCTGCCTTTGTTACAGCAGGCCACGCCAACGCTGAAGTCACGTCATGTGTGGAAGGGGGGCCGTTTGAGTATTATTTGTCACGTGCAGGGCTTTTTTTGTAGAAAATGCCCAGCAGGAACTCATTTGCATATTAGGCCACGCACACTCCTGACACCAAGCCAGCTGGAACTGTGTTCCAGTGCGTTCCTGCTTAAAAAAACCCTCCTGGTTACATGTTTATTCCTCCCTAAGAGCATATAGCATTATACACCCCTCCCCTCCATTTGGTTCTTACAACAACCCCATCAGACGAAATTGGACAGAAAGGGAGACCACTCTCGTGTAACTCGGAGTGATTCTAGAACAACAAATATTTCGTGTTCTTTTAAGGCCTTCAGTTTTCAAAGCCCCGGTCATACATCAGTGGTACTCCGTATGTGGCTCAGGAGCCACACGTGACTGTTTGACATCCATGTGCCACCTGTGACTCTTTTAAGCACTGTTCCCTAATGCGGCAGCTGCCCCGTATCCCATAAAAAGTGGACAAGATTATTGCTCCATTGCCCCAGTGGGACGTGTGGTGTTCCTCTCTTTAAAAAGCTAGTGCCAGAGGAGCTGGAGGATGAGCAAGAAAAAGAAGAAGCAGAAGATATTGGATTTATATCCCACCCTATACTCTGAATCTCAGAGCGGCTCACAATCTCCTTTACCCTCAACAGACATCCTGTGAGCAATGTTCCCTCTAAGCTGCAGAGTCTTGCGAGCAACAATTCTACTTTGTGAGCTGCTGGCATTACAGTGGTGAGCTCCTGCATCAATGAGTGTGCTCTGGGGTCATCCTTCCTGAGCTAAGACAAAAATGTGTGAGCTGGAGGCTAAAAATCTGTGAGCTAGCTCACACTCACTCAGCTTAGAGGGAACACTGCCTGTGAGGCGGGTGAGGCTGAGAGGGCTCTCCCGGAAGCTGCCCTTTCAAGGACAAGCTCTGCCAGAGCTATGGCTGACCCAAGGCCATTCCAGCAAGCGCAAGTGGAGGAAGTGGGGAACCAAATCTCATTCTCCCAGATAAGAGTCCGTGCATTTAACCACTACACCAAGATGGGAAACCGCCCCCCCCCCCCCACCCCGCCTTGTGGGCCTCATGCCAAGGATGAAAGTAAAGAGCCCTTCCTCTCCAATAAACCCCTTACCTTTCTCTGTCTTCTCATCTGGGGTTCCCAATTAGGGTTGCCAATTCCCATTGGGGGCAGGAGACTCCCTGGTTTGGAGGCCCTCCTTCTGCTTCAGGGTTATCAGAAAACGGGGAGGGGGTGAATGTCTGCTGGGGACTCCATTATACTCTATGGAGACTGCTCCTCATAGGGTATAATGGAGAATCAATCCCTAGGTCTCTGGAGCACTGGTTGGACTGTTTTTGAGGTAGAGGAACCAAATTTTCGGCATAGCATCTGGTGGCACTCCTCAAAAAAAATGTTTCAAAAAGATTGCATCAGGAGGGTCTATGAGCCCCCTCAAAAAGTGTCCCCCAGCCTCCATTTACAATCAAGGGAAGACATTTAAAAGGCACGCAGTCCCTTTAAATGTGACAGCCAGAACTCCCTTCAGGGTTCATTCGTGTTTGTCACAGCCTTGCTCCTGGCTCCACCCCCAAAGTCCCCAGATATTTCCTGAGTCAGATCTGGCCACCGTAGCCAACCTTCAGGTGGGAAGTGAGAAAAAAGGTGAGAGGAGGTTATGTAAATAAAGAGCAACAAGAAATGCTCGGAGTCCTAACAGAAATTGCTAATACGTTTCCAAAATATTCAAGCTTAGTCAGAATTCAACTTTACAAATAATTTATGTACACATATCCAAAAATTCATTTTAAAAAAGTCCACTGAAAGATAAAGTCCATATAAAGGCCACTCAGAACGTCAAGAATGCTTCAGACCAACTCAGCTGCCTACCTGGATCAGTCTGTCCACACATCAGCCGCTATCACTTGCTTATTTCTGATTAAGAGCATAAGAGAAGCCATGTCAGATCAGGCCACGGCCCATCCAATCCAACACTCTGTCACACGGTGACCAAAAAAACCCAGATGCTATCAGGAGGTCCACCAGTGGGGCCAGGACACTAGAAGCCCTCCCACTGTTGCCCCACTAAGCACCAAGAATACAGAGCATCACTGCCTCAGACAGAGAGTTCCATCTATACTGATGGACCTCTGCACCATATGTTTATCCAAGCCTCTCTTGAAGCCATCTATGCTTGTAGCTGCCGCCACCTTCTGTGGCAATGAATTCCATGTGTTAATCACCTTTTGGGTGAAGATGTATTTCCTTTTTCTGTTCTAACCTGACTGCTCAGCAATTTTATCGAGAGCCTACACGTTCTTGTATTGTGAGAAAGGGAGAAAAGTACTTCTTTCTCTGTCTTCTGTATCCCATGCATAATCTTGTAAACCTCTATCATGTCACTCCTCAGTTGACATTTCTCCAAGCTAAAGAGCCCCACGCGCTTTAGCCTTTCTTCATAGTGAAAGTGTTTCAACCCTTTAATCATTCTAGATGCCCTTCTCTGGACTTTTTCCAATACTATAATATCTTTTTTGAGGTGTGGTAACCAGAATTGTACACAGTATTCCAAATGAGACCGCACCACCGATTTATACAAGGGCATTATGATAACTGGCCGATTTGTTTTCAATTCCCTTCCTAATAATTCCCAGCATAGCATTGGCCTTTTGCATTGCAGTTGCACACTGTCTCCACATTTTCAATAAGTTATCTACCAGGACTCTTTGATATCTGTCTTGGTCAGTCTCTGCCAATTCAGACTCCATCAACGTGTATTTATAGTTTGGCCCCAATGTGCATTACTTTGCACTTGGCCATGTTGAACCTCATTTGCCACGTTGATGCCCACTGGCCCAGCCTTGACAGATCCCTTCGGAGTGCCTCACAGTCCTCCCTGGTTCTCACCGCTCTGAACAATTTAGTGTCATCCACAAATTTAGCCACGTCACTGCTTACTCCCAACTCCAAATCATTAATGAACAATTTAAAAAGCAACGGACCCAGTACTGAGCCCTGCGGTACCCCACTGCTTACACCCACCACTGTGAAAATTGCCCATTTATACTCTCTGTTTCCTTTTAATTAGACAGGTTTTGATCCACAAGAAGACTTGTCCTTTTACCCCATGACTCTTGAGCTTACAAGAGCCTTTGATGAGAAACTTTATCAAAAGCTTTCTGGAAGTCAAGGTAAATAACATATATTGGCTTCCCCTCGTCCGCAAGTTTGCTCACCCACTCAAAGAACGCTAATAGGTTAGTGAGACAAGATCTTCCTTTACAGAACCTATGCTGAGTCTTCCTCAATAGCTTTTGTTCATCAGCGTGCCTACTAATTCTCTCTTTAATAACGGTTTCCACCAACTTACCCGGTATTGATGTCAGACTGACTGGCCTGTCATTTCCCAGACCTCTTTGGAATCTTTTTTTTAAGACGGAGGTGGCATTAGCTACCTTCCAGCTTTAAGCTTGAGAAACGGTTCCGCTTTAAGCTTGAGACATGGAAATGATACCTCACTTAAGTCTAAACTTGCCAGGGGTAAACCCCAGAAGGGGAGTAAGATTTCTCAGCCCATAAGATGAAGAAAGATTTGAGGAATAGCAGAATATTAGGGTTACCAAGTCGGACTCAAGAACAGGGTTGCCAATCCACAGGTGGGGGCAGGAGATCCCCTGGTTTGGAGGCCCTCCCCCCGCTTCAGGGTCGTCAGAAAGCGGGGGGAGGGGAGGGAAATGTCTGCTGGGAACTCTTATTCCCTATTGAGATTTATTCCCATAGAAAATCATGGAGAATTGATCTGCGAGTATCTAGGGCTCTGGGGGGGCTGTTTTTTGAGGTAGAGGCACCAAATTTTCAGTACAGCATCTAGTGCCCCTCCCCAAACTATGCCCCAAGTTTCAAAATGATTGGACCAGGGGGTCCAAATCTATGAGTCCCAAAAGAAGGTGCCCCTATCCTTCATTATTTCCTATGGAAGGAAGGCATTGAAAAGGCTTTCCCTTTAAATGTGATGGCCAGAACTCCCTTTGGAGTTCAATTATGCTTGTCACAGCCTTGATCTTGGCTCCACCCCTAATGTCTCCTGTTCCACCCTCAAAGTCTCCTGGCTCCGCCACCGAAGTCCCCAGATATTTCGTAAATTGGACTTGGCAACCCTACTCAAGAAATATCTGGGGACTTTGGGGGTGGAGCCAGGAGCAAGGGTGCAGCAAGCACAGTTGAACTCCAAAGGGAGTTCTGGCCATCATATTTAAAAGGACCACACATCTTTAAAATGCCTTCCCTCCATTTGGAATAATGAAGGATGGGGCACCTTCCTTTGGGGCTCATAGCATTGGACCCCCGAGTCTAACCTTTGTGGAACTTGGGGGGTATTTTGAGGAGTGTCACCAGATGCTATGCTGAAAATGTGGTGTCTCTACCTCAAAAAACAGCCCCCCCAGAGCTCCAGATACCAACGGATCAATTTTCCATTATACCCTATGGGAATCGAGGGAATAATGGAATGTCCAACAGTCATTTCCCTCCCCACCCCCATCGCGCTTTCTGATGACCCTGAAGCAGGGGGAGGGCCTCCAAACCAGGGGATCCCCTGCCCCCACCTGGGGATTGGCATCCCTACAGAATATGCAAATCACCTGGACTTCACCACCATAGCGAGGACATTTTCCCAGACCGAAGATGTCTAAAGCACGTACAAGCCTCAGCACCAGATGAGTCCAGGCAAACAAACAAACAAAAAAGCATGTTATGGTTCAGCTCCCAAAATGATGGACAGCAGGCCTTTTTTGGAAGAAAAAGCCCAGCGGGAACTTATTTGCCTATTAGGCCACACCCCCTGACATCACCTTTGTTTCACACAGGCCTTTTTATAGAAAAAGCCCAGCAGGGGCTTATTTGCATATTAAGCCACACACCCCTGATGCCAAGCCAGCCGGAACTGCGTTCCTGCTCAAAAAAAGCCCTGATGGACAGTAAAATGTGCCAGGTACCCATTGGCCACCAATGGGGGACTGAGGGGTAGGGCTGCTAGATCCAGGTTGAGAAACCCCTGGAGATTTGGGGGTGGAGCCTGGGGAGGCCAGGGACCTCAGTGAGGTACAAGGCCGTTAGAGTCCACTCTCCAAAGCAGCCATTTTCTCCAGGGGAACTGATCCCTGCAGTCTGGAGATGAGGTCTCAGCGGGCACCCCTATGGCCAGTATGGACCCGCCCTCAATCTATTCCTAAGATCGAGTCCTTCTCCCCTGCCAGTCCTTCAGCTAGGGTTGCCAAGTCCAATTCAAGAAATATCTGGGGACTTTGGGGGTGGAGCCAGGAGACATTGGAGGCGGAGCCAGGAGCAAGGTGGGGCAAGCACAGCTGAACCCTAAAGGGAGTTCCAGCCATCACATTTAAAGGGACCGCACGCCTTTTCAATGCCTTCCCCCCATTTGGAATAATGAAGGATAGGGGCACCGTCTTTGGGGTCTCATCGAATGGGATCCTCTGGTCCAATCCTTTTGAAACTTGGTGGGTATTTTGGGGGAAGGCACTGGATGCTATGCCTCAAATTTGGTGCCTCTGCTTAAAAAAACTGCTTCCCCCCAAGAGCGCCAGACACTTACAGATCAATTTTCCATTATACCCTATGGGAATTGGTCTCCTTAGGGAATAATGGAGCGCCCAGCAGACATTTCCCCCCCCCCCACTTTCTGATGACCCTGAAGTGGGGGAACTCCTGCCCCCACCTGGGGATTGGCAAGCCTACCTTCAGCATTCCCTAGCTATAACATATATAGAACCTAGCTCTGCTCTTGGGGCTATCCACTTGAGATCATACTAAGTAAGAAGAGTTAATCTAGACAGCTAAACTTTTCAGAAATGCCTTAATATAGCTTGAGAAGAACCACCAACTTACAAAATATTCGCAGTACCGTCTTCACAGCTGCTGGGACTGCCATTCCAGTGCTGATGGTATTTGGGAATCGGCTTTGCCTTCAGACGGGAAATATTTGTCTTGCTTTTGGAAGGATCATTTTTGGGGGGGAGAAGAGCTGGAAATAACTGGGCGGGGGGGAGGCTGGACATGTGTGCGATTTTCTTTCCTGGCAGCTTATGAGAGGAATAGGGAAAATAAGCTTGGCAAGGAGGAGGTTTCTTTATTTTGGAAAAAGAATCAAGGAAGTATTAACTGTTTGCAGATTCTGAAAGAATTCGGCATTTGGGCAAGTCTCTGCAGAGAGATTTGTGCCAGAGGAGAATGTTAACTACAAAAACCAAATCAATAAAGGGGGTGGATCTTTTAGCTGCTTCATATAGTGTCAATATATTTGTATTTCCCTAAAGGGAAAGGGTGCGTTTCATATTTTACACTACATTTATCCAGGTTCTTTTTAAAAGTTTTCTAATGACTTTTTTTTTTCCAGGATGAAACTTAATTTGTGGATGATTTCACCCATTGAATGAATCTCTTCGAGCGCAAGACTGCCTTCTTAAAGGAACAGGCTTTTTAGATGCAAGAAAATATACTTCTGGATCAAACATAAGTTGCTAAGGATATAGTTCGGGAAGAGAAGCAACAGCCAAATCAGAGCTGAAAAGAAAACCATGCAGGCCAGAACGTCTTGCATATCATGGCAAGATCTGTTCAGGAATAGACAGGATGGACAGACAGACGCTGTTCAGAAATTTAGTCTAGTGTGTAAGTTATATATATTTGTTCTGATCTCTTTTTTCACACACCATGTACCCAGAGTTTCATGACCCCATAAATTATAGGGACCAGTTCAGTTAAAGTGAAGGGTAGAAGTGATATTTTGATGGTAGGTCCTAGGTTTGCCAGCCTCCAGGTGGAGACTGGAGATCTCCTGGGAGAAATGGCATTGTACATTACTGAGGCCCCTCCCCTCCCCAAACTCTGCCCTCTCTCAAGGTATTTTCCAACACAGACCTGGCAACCCTAATAGCTAGACATTTTTGGTTGGTGAGGCAGGGGATGGGGCGGTGGGACAGGGGAGTGGAGAACTTAATTAGATTACCGCTAATCTAATCTGTGGTGATCTAATTAGGGGGAGGTGAGCTAGCCGGTGTGCTCTCCGCTCTGCAGCAGAGAGCACAGTCCAACTGGCTCTCAAGAGAACATAAGAGAAGCCAGTTGGATCAGGCCAGTGGGCTCATCCAGTCCAACACTCTGTGTCACACAGTGGCCAAAAAACCAGGTGTCATCAGGAGGTCCATCAGTGGGACCAGGACACTAGAAGCCCTCTGTTGCCCCTCCCCAAGCTCCAAGAATACAGAGCATCTCTGCTCCACACAGAGAGTTCCATCTATAAGAATATAAGAGAAGCCATGTTGGATTAGGCCAGTGGCCCATCCAACCCAACACTCTGTGTCACACAGTGTCCCAAAAACCCAGGTGACATCAGGAGGTCCATCAGTGGGACCTGGACACTAGAAGCATGAAGGGAGGACAGGAGTCCCATTGCCCGACCCTCAGCAGCCCCATTGCTCAACCATATGCCTGCAGTGAGGCCAGTCAACATCATTCTGTGGGAGGGCGAGCAAACCAAGTGGGTGGATCATGGGCAGGAGAGTGAGACAAAGAGTGGGTGAGTGAGCCAAGCTGGCAGATCAGGCAGACAGGCAGGCCTCTCTGGCATCATGTGACCCAGCCACAACAGGTCCCATGATGTCAGAGCATCCTGCCTGCCTTATCCTGCTACTCCCCACCCGCCCACTCCACTCACTTACCCGTGGAACAATGATGGCAGAGAAAGACGGAGCAGAAAAGGAGGCCTGACACTGAGAGGGCATGGCCCCCAAATGCCCCACCTAACTATGGGCCTGGGTAAATTGTTTCAATCCCTCCCAGTTTGGTTTCAGGCCTGGTTTTATGAGACTGAAACAGGCTTGGTTGCCCTGGTGTAGGACTTGCGCAGGTAGATGGCTAGAGGCGGAGCAATTGTGTTGATTCTCCTGGACCTCTTTCTGGACCAACTATCTTTCTGGACCAACTATCTGTATTAGGATTAGGAGGTACGAGAGATGTCAGTCCCCAGGTGGGAGCAGGGGACCCCCCAATTTTGTGGGCTGCTGTCCACCGCTGGCCAACTGAGCATCCCTGCTCATAACAGCCACGACCCCACATGTGGAAGTGACATCGTCACACCAGGGCACCATGCGTGATACTCTGGATTTTGAGCAAAACTCTATGGTATGAGCCCAGTTTTACGATAGAGTTTACCCAAAAAAACAGAATGTCGCCATACAACATTCTCAGCATGATGGTGTCACTTCCGTGTGATGCAATCACGTTTGGGATATTGCACCGGCAGCATTGCCCTATAGCAGGGGTGGCCAACGGTAGCTCTCCAAATGTGTTTTGCCTACAACTCCCATCAACCCCAGCCAGCATGGCCAATGGCTGGGGCTGATGGGAGTTGCAGGCAAAAAAGTCTGGAGAGCTACCTTTGGCCACCCCTGCCCTATAGGGCTGCCAAGCTCCTGCTGGGAGCGGGGGATCCCCTGGTTTGGGGGGGGGGGCATCCTGCTGGCACAGAGCAAGTCGCTGGGGGGATCCCTGCCTCCAAACAGCCCCATTGACGCACAACATGCCCTGTGCAATGATGCCAGTCACCCAGAAGTGATGACATTGTGCCAAGCACATCATGCCATGGCTGCTCTAGGATTCCCAGGAAAACTCTATGGTACCATAGAATTTTTACCGCGAATCCTAGAATGCCCATGGCCTGTTGTGCCAGCGTGATGATGTCACTTCCGGGTGATGTCATCGCACAGTGCGTGCGGAGAGAAGAGTCCCTTGCCAGAGATGCAGAGACACTTGGCAACCCTATCACCCTGCCCCCCGACTCCTGGAAAGCGGCCTCCCACCCCCTGCCAGTGAGGAGGTAACCTGACAACCATAGTTTTGGTCCTACCTGGGGGGTAGTCTTCAGAAGGTGGTCCTGGGGGACTGCTGTTAAGTCCTTTAGCTTTTGGCCTATGTGGTCCCACAAGGGTCCATCTCGTCTCCCATGCTCTTTAGCATCTACATGAAACTGCTGGGTGAGGCCATCTGGAGATTTAGACTGGGTTGTCACCAACCAGCCGATGACACTCAGCTCTGTCTCATACTTCCAGCTGATCCCTGGGTGTCTTTAGAAACCTGCAGCATCACATTTTTTGAAGCTTGAAGCACCTTATACATGATTGGATCAGCACAAGCACTCTTGCTCTGAGAAGTTGGAAACTGTTGTTATTCATCACATCTAGAAGAAAAAGATATATAATATGCACTTTATTGAGTAGACGCTATTATTTCTCCTGTGTTTTTGATAAGTGTATGGTTGTAAATAATCACATATATGGCTCTTTAAATAGACAATACAGTTGATTAGTTATTCATATTCACAGCTTTTTGCCTATGCCCACCTGGGATCTCTGTTTAGTGCCTCTGAATGTAGAGGATAAGAACATCAGAACAGCCCTGCTGGATCAGACCTGTGGTCCATCTAGTCCAGCATCCTGTCTCCCACAGTGGCCAACCAGTTCCTCTGGAGGGCCAACAACAGGGCACAGAGGCTGAGGCCTTCAAAAAACATCAGAAGAGCCCTGCTGGATCAGACCAGTGGTCCATCTAGTCCAGCATCCTGTCTCCCACAGTGGCCAACCAGTTCCTCTGGAGGGCCGACAACAGGGCACAGAGGCTGAGGCCTTCAAAAAACATCAGAAGAGCCCTGCTGGATCAGACCAGTGGTCCATCTAGTCCAGCATCCTGTCTCCCACAGTGGCCAACCAGTTCCTCTGGAGGGCCGACAACAGGGCACAGAGGCTGAGGCCTTCAATAAACATCAGAAGAGCCCTGCTGGATCAGACCAGTGGTCCATCTAGTCCAGCATCCTGTCTCCCACAGTGGCCAACCAGTTCCTCTGGAGGGCCGACAACAGGGCACAGAGGCTGAGGCCTTCAAAAAACATCAGAAGAGCCCTGCTGGATCAGACCAGTGGTCCATCTAGTCCAGCATCCTGTCTCCCACAGTGGCCAACCAGTTCCTCTGGAGGGCCGACAACAGGGCACAGAGGCTGAGGCCTTCAAAAAACATCAGAAGAGCCCTCCTGGATCAGACCAGTGGTCCATCTAGTCCAGCATCCTGTCTCCCACGGTAGCCAACCAGTTCCTCTGGAGGGCCAACAACAGGGCACAGAGGCTGAGGCCTTCAAAAAACATCAGAAGAGCCCTGCTGGATCAGACCAGTGGTCCATCTAGTCCAGCATCCTGTCTCCCACAGTGGCCAACCAATTCCTCTGGAGGGCCAACAACAGGGCATAGAGGCCGAGGCCTTCTCCTGAGGTTGCCTCCTGGCTCTGGGACTTAGAGAATTAGTGCCTTTAAGAACATATCACGTTGGATCAGGCCAGTGGCCCATCCAGTCCAATATTCTGTCACACAGTGGCAAAAAATACCAGGAGTCATCACGAGTGGAGCCAGGACACTAGAAGTCCTCCCACTGTTGCCCCCCCCCCAAACCCCAAGAATACAGAGCGTTGCTGCCCCAGACAGAGTTCCATCTATACCCTGTGGCTGAATGTGGAGGTTTCCCTCAGTCACCCTAGCTAGTAGCCATTGACAAACTTTTACTCTCCATGAATCTATCTAATTCCCCCTTTAAAGATATTAATTAATTAATTAATTTTATTTGGTAAATTTATATTCCGCCCTTTCCCAGACGGGCTCAGGGCGGATCACATTCAAGTAAAACAGGTCACATACATTTATTCCAGTAGCAATCATAACATCCTCTGGCAGAGAACGCCACATTTTAATTACTCTCTGTGTAAAGTAGGATTTTCCTTTTGTCTGTCCAGAACCTATTGCCCATCAGTAGGAAAGAACTAACAAGATGTGTACCTGGTATCTGAAGAAGTGAGGTATCTTAAGAAGTATCCTAAAGGGACGGGGAGGGACGGTGACTCAGTGGCAGAGCATCTGCTTGGTAAGCAGAAGGTCCCAGGTTCAATCCCCGGCATCTCCAACTAAAAAGGGTCCAGGCAAATAGGTGTGAAAAACCTGAGCTGAGACCCTGAAGAGCCACTGCCAGTCTGAGTAGACAATACTGACTTGATGGACCAAGGGTCTGATTCAGTATAAGGCAGTTTCATATGTTCATATCCCTTGGGGAGGAGCTCTAGTTTCAAACTGCGATACACAATTCACTGAAGACGACTGGGTTCAGATTTGGAACTCACCCCTTTGAAAGAGCAGAGCTATAAATATTCATACACAACAATTTAAACTCCTTTCACGGTATTTGACACCTTTAAAAAAATTTCGAAGTAAACTTAACAATAATGCAGAATGTCGGAAAGGGTGCGGTAAGAAGGGTAACTTTTTTCATTGTTGGTGGCTATGCCCTGAAATTCAAAAATATTGGGCCCGGTTGATAGCGAAAATATCTGGAATCGTTGGTTGTCTGGTACCTTTAACGCCAGAATGGGTACTTTTAAATCTCTGGCCAGATAGTTTTTCCACTCAATGCAAAGAGCTTATTGCTTACTTGATACTGGCAGGTAAAATTTTAGTAGCTCAGAATTGGAAAAAAAACCTAGTCTTCCTACTATGGATGAATAGTTTGCGAAAGTCAGGGAGCTTATAGTGCGAGATAAATTGTCCACACAGCTTTTGATCATGGAAACACCGAACTATAAGAATAACTTTATTGAAAAATGGTTTCCTTATCTTGAATATGTGAACTCAATTGCCTCTGCAGAAGAAATATTGCCTCCAGAATTGTTGAACTTTATTGTTCTGTAATTGATTGATCTGTGCTTGTTCTTAATTGTAAAACCAAACTTTGGTATAACTTTGGTATAAGCTTTATTTAAGCTCTTATTGGTAACATATTTATTTTTATTTTTTTGTGACAATAAAATTGAAATTAAAAAAAAAAGAACATAAGAGAAGCCATGTTAGATCAGGCCAATGGCCCATCCAGTCCAACACTCTGTGTCACATAAGAACATAAGAGAAGCCATGTTGGATCAGGCCAGTGACCCATCCAGTCCAACACTCTGTGTCACATAAGAACATAAGAGAAGCCATGTTGGATCAGGCCAATGGCCCCTCCAGTCCAACACTCTGTGTCACACAGTGGCAATGTTTTATATATACACACACAAACGCACACACACTGTGGCTAATAGCCACTGATGGACCTGTGCTCCATATTTTTATCTAAACCTCTCTTGAAGGTGGCTATGCTTGTGGCCGCCACCACCTCCTGTGGCAGTGAATTCCACGTGCCAATCACCCTTTGGGTGAAAAAGTGCTTCCTTTTATCCGTTTTAACCTGTCTGCTCAGCAATTTCATCGAATGCCCACGAGTTCTTGTATTGTGAAAAAAAAGAAGTCTCCTCAGATATCTGAAGAAGTGGGCAGTGACTCACCAGAGCTCCTCCCCCTGCCACAAATGTGGTTAGTCTTTTCTGCTGCTACAGACAGACTAACATGGTGGCCCATCTTGATCTATTACACATCAGTTAATGAGGTCTGTTTGGAAGAGGCGCTTATTTTAATGGTTTTATCATATATGTATTACCTTTTTAGTTGCCTTGGCGGCCCTTGTAAGGGCAGAAAGGCAGGGTATAAATTTTGTAAATAGTTAAATAAACTGCAGGGACATCATATACTCAGGAACCCCTGTCGCCGCCGCTTCAGTGGCCATCTCATTATCCTACCCCCTCTTTATCAGAACGCAATGGGCGTTTTCGCACTCACCTTCAAGTGGTGCGACCACCCTCCTCACGCCGGCGGATCTGCAGGGATTTCGCACCAGAAGCGCCGGCGCACCCAAAAGAGCCGGCGACTTCCGTCGCGAAACCAGCTCAAACGTTTTCCTGCTTCTTGGCGGTTTCCGTTTGAGCTGGTTTCGCGACGGAAGTCGCCGGCTCTTTTGGGTGCGCCGGCGCTTCTGGTGCGAAATCCCTGCAGATCCGCCGGCGTGAGGAGGGTGGTCGCACCACTTGAAGGTCAGTGCGAAAACGCCCAATGATTCTCTTCTACCCCAGTCACAAATGCTTGCCCCCAGGGCATTTTTGGTAGAGAAAGCCCAGCAGGAAGTCATTTGCATATCAAGCCACACCCCCTGGCACCAAGCTAGCGGGAACTGCGTTCTTGTGCGTTCCTGCTCAGAAAAAGCTCTGTCCCACTCAGTCATGACTAAATTCCATTGCAAATAACAGGACTTCAGCAAGTCACAACCAATACTTCAGTAGGTCACAACCAGTTTAGCGTAGCGGTTAAGTGTGCGGACTCTTATCTGGGAGAACAGAGTTTGAGTCCCCCACTCCTCCACCGGCAGCTGCTGGAATGGCCTTGGGTTAGTCATAGCTCTCGCAGGAGTTGTCCTTGAAAGGGCAGCTGCTGTGAGAGCCCTCTCAGCCCCATCCACCTTACAGGGTGTCTGTTGTGGGGGGAGAAGATATAGGAGATTGTAAGCTGCTCTGAATCTGATTCAGAGAGAAGAGTGGGGTATAAATCTGCAGTCTTCTTCTTCTTCTTCTTCTTCTTCTACTTCTACTTCTTCTTCTACTCCCAGTTTGGGAGAGCCAGTTTGGTGTAGTGGTTAGGTGTGCGGACTCTTATCTGGGAAAACCGGGTTTGATTCCCCACTCCTCCACTTGCACCTGCTGGAATGGCCTTGGGTCAGCCATAGCTCTGGCAGAGGTTGTCCTTGAAAGGGCAGCTGCTGTGAGAGCCCTTTCCAGCCCCACCCACCTCACAGGGTGTCTGTTGTGGGGGAGGAAGGTAAAGGAGATTGTGAGCCGCTCTGAGACTCTTCGGAGTGGAGGGCGGGATATAAATCCAATATCTTCTTCTTCTCCCACTAAGCTGTGGAGTCTTGTGAGCAAAAATTCTACTTCATGAGCTATTAGCATTAAAGTTGCGAGCTACTGCATACATTGGTGTACTCTGGGGCCATTTTTACTGAGCTGAGACAAAAACGTATGAGCTGGAGGCTAAAAACTGTGAGCTAGCTCACTCTAACTCAGCTTAGAGGGATAACTGGTCACAACTAAATTTTGTCTACCATTTTTCAAACAGTAATTGGGCTGAGAGACCGGACCATCATTTCCGTGGGTGAGAGTCCAGGAGAGCTTTAATTGAATTGTTGTGTTCATCCTTACAAGGGCCCGAGGATACAGTTGGAAGAGTTTGCTACACCAGAGTAAACCAGCTATCCTTCTGGATTTACAGTGCAAAATGGTCAGTCAAATCTTTTAAGTTCATTGAGGTCAATGTGGGCTAGGGGTTACTCCGCTTAGCTCCCAGAGAGAGAGAGAAAGATTTCATTGAAGGAATCATCAAGCTTCATTCTGAATGGTGAGAGCCGATACGTCCCCCACTAAAAGTCAAGAAGTTTCTCCTTGCATTGTCGGGGTGGGGGTGGGGGGAGGGAAATACAAGGTTGAAATTTAGTTGAGAATCTCTGCCTCTCTCTGGCTTCCAAAACCTGGTTTCTCTCTCCTTTTGACTCTTCCCTGTTAATTTTGTTTAGCGGCTTGTCAGGATGGGTACATAAAAGAGGTGCAGAGATCAAGTCAATCTTTTCAGCACTGTGGGAAAAACTATTTCACTAATCCATATTTATTGGTGTAAGAAAGTGGCGGGGGGGGGGGGAGGAGAAAAGGGAAAGGGAGCTAGCCTCAGTGGTCAGAAGCAAAAGACATAAGGGACATTTTAAGACTGCCCTTTTCATACAAGGGTCACATGTCACCCAAATCTTGCGCTTTGTCTCTGGATTGGTTACATTTTGTTCTCTGTGTGTGTGTTTTTTCAATCAGGGTTGCCAGGCAACGACAGAAGACTAGCGAAGATATTTTCTTTATTACAAATGAAGCAGAAAGCATCGAGGAGGTGAAAGATTTTTTTTAAGCAAAAAAAAAAAAAAAAAGGAAACGAAGTTTTAGACAATTCACATGTTTAGGGTCACATAACTTCATTAACTTCATAAACTGTGTTCCCCCCACCCAGGAGGGAGAATTTTGTTTTAATAGAAAGGTAGAACATTGAGGAATAAAGTTAAAAAGAGAACCGCAGGCATTGGTGTATTCAGAGATTTGATGTGCAATTATCGTTAGTATCTGCCTTCCCCCTCCCCTGCCCCCCATTCTGGCTTTAGACAGTGGGGAAATGGCACTAGCAAGTTTTCTTGTGCAAACCCCACAGAAGTGAATGGGAAATGCGCAAAAGAAACATGCATGTTCCTCATTCATTTCAGAGGGGCTTGTGCAAAACCAGCAGCTGAAGCATCGTTGCAATGAAAAAAACGGAGTAATGTGGATGGAAAGGAAAATTCTGAAGGGAAAGTTCTTCCCAGGAACCAAATAGATTGTAAAAATAAGTAAACAGGTATTACTATTTAGGACCATGTACTTAATTTAGGATGGATAAACCCATGGAGCAGAGGTCCATCAGTGGCTATTAGCCACAGAGTATTGTTGAAACTCTCTTTCTGAGGCAAGTGATATTCTGCATTCTTGGTGCCTGGGGGAAGGGGCAACAGTGGGAGGGCTTCTAGTGTCCTGGCCTCACCGATGGACTTCCTGATGGCATCTGGGGGGTTTTTTGCCACTGTGTGTCACAGTGTTGGACTGGATGGGCCACCGGCCTGATCCAACATGACTTCTCTTATGTTCTTATAGATGGAACTCTCTGTGTGGGGCAAAGATGCTCTGCATTCTTGGGCCTTGGGGGAGGGGCAACAGTGTGAGGGCTTCTGGTGCCTTGGCCCCACTGATGGACCTCCTGATTGCATCTGGTTTTTTTGGCTACTGTGTGACAGAGTGTTGGACTGGATGGGCCACTGGCCTGATCCAACGTGGCTTCTCTTATGTCCTCGTATGTGCTTATGATCCATTTGAACTGATGTACATCCTGCAAATGTAATTACATCTGATGCCTAGGGTCGCCATCTCTGGGTCTAGAGATCCCTGGAGGTTTTGGAGGTGGAGCCTTAGGAAGGCAGATTATAACGCCATAGAGACCACTCCAAATCAAGCATTTTCTCCATGGGAACTGATCTCTGTAGAGTGGAGATCCCTTGTAATCCTAGGAGATCTCAGGACCCCACCTGGAGGCTGGCAACCCCAATGCCCTTCCAAGGGCCATTTATAGTCATCTATATTTATTCTCTATTACACCTTTACCACACTGTTCTTCCACCAATTTCTCTTCCTGCAGTTTATTTATTAATTTTATTAGTTTATTAATAATTTGTTTAGACCGATTTCCCACTAGGCTTGTTCCAGCGCCGGAGGTCTTTTCCCCCTGACACTTCCGTCCAATTTCGCATATGCTGCTGCGCTGCAGAGACTTGGCCCGCCTCTTTCCCACAGCAAGCAAGATCCTCTGAAAACCGGTTTCTGTTTGCGAGAGAAAGAGGCGAGCCAAGTCACAGCAGTGGGGCAGCTTGTGCGAAAGCGGACTGAAGCATCGGGGGTGGGGGGAGAGCTCCAACGCCAAAACCAGCCTAGTGGGGAATTGGTCCTTGTTTATCCTCACAGCAACCCTGTTGAGGCAGGTTAGGCTGAGGGAGAGTGACTGGTTCTGAAAGAACTCAAAGTTGAACTTGTGGATCTTCTAACAAAAATCTGTAATCTTTCATTGAAATCTGCCTCCGTTCCAGAGGACTGGAAGGTAGCAAATGTCACCCCCATCTTTAAAAAGGGTTCCAGAGGAGATCCGGGAAATTACAGGCCAGTCAGTCTGACTTCAATACCGGGAAAGTTGGTAGAAAGCAATATCAAGGACAGAATGAGTAGGCACATTGATGAACACGGGTTATTGAGGAAGACTCAGCATGGGTTCTGTAAGGGAAGATCTTGCCTTACTAACCTGTTACATTTCTTTGAGGGGGTGAAGAAACATGTGGACAAAAGAGACTCGATAGATGTTGTTTACCTTGACTTTCAGAAAGCTTTTGATAAAGTTCCTCATCAAAGGCTCCTTAGAAAGCTTGAGAGTCATGGAGTAAAAGGACAGGTCCTCTTGTGGATCAAAAACTGGCTGAGTAATAGGAAGCAGAGAGTGAGTATAAATGGGCAGTCTTCGCAGTGGAAGACGGTAAGCAGTGGGGGGGCTCGGTACTGGGTCCCATGCTCCTTAACTTGTTCATAAATGATTTAGAGTTGGGAGTAAGCAGTGAAGTGGCCAATTTGCCGATGACACTAAATTGTTCAGGGTGGTGAGAACCAGAGAGGATTGTGAGGAACTCCAAAGGGATCTGTTGAGGCTGGGTGAATGGGTGTCAATGTGGCAGATGAAGTTCAATGTGGCCAAGTGAAAAGTAATGCACATTGGGGCCAAGAATCCCAGCTACAAATACAAGTTGACGGGATGTGAACTGGCAGAGACTGACCAAGAGAGAGATCTTGGGGTCGTGGTAGATAAATCACTGAAAATGTCAAGACAGTGTGCGTTTGCAATAAAAAAGGCCAACGCCATGCTGGGAATTATTAGGAAGGGAAATGAAAACAAATCAGCCAGTATCATAATGCCCCTGTATAAATCGATGGTGCGGTCTCATTTGGAGTACTGTGTGCAGTTCTGGTCGCCGCACCTCAAAAAGGATATTATAGCATTGGAGAAAGTCCAGAAAAGGGCAACTAGAATGATTAAAGGGCTGGAACACTTTTCCTATGAAGAAAGGTTGAAATGCTTAGGGCTCTTTAGCTTGGAGAAACGTCGACTGCGAGGTGACATGATAGAGGTTTACAAGATAATGCATGGGATGGAGAAAGTAGAGAAAGAAGTACTTTTCTCCCTTTCTCACAATACAAGAACTCGTGGGCATTCAATGAAATTGCTGAGCAGCCAGGTTAAAACGGATAAAAGGAAGTACTTCATCACCCAAAGCGTGATTAACATGTGGAATTCACTGCCACATGAGGTGGTGGCGGCCACAAGCATAGCCACCTTCAAGAGGGGTTTAGATAAAAATATGGAGCAGAGGTCCATCAGTGGCTATTAGCCACAGTGTGTATGTATGTGTGTGTGTGTGTGTATATATATATATATATATATATATATATATATATATATATATATATATATATATATATATATATAAAAATTTTTGGGGGGCCACTGTGTGACACAGAGTGTTGGACTGGATGGGCCATTGGCCTGATCCAACATGGCTTCTCTTATGTTCTTATGGTCACCCACTGAACTTCTTGGTTGAATGAAGATTTGAACCCAGGCTTTCCAGCCCGCCACTCTAACCACCCTGGCTCCCAGTTTCTGCTTCTTGTGACATTTCTTTCTTGTACAGCTTATCTGCCATCAAAAGCAGTATCTCCAGCAATACTGATGGTAAATTATATAATGCTGTCAAGGTACGTTCTGCTTTATGGAGGGCTGTATGCAAAAAAGAAGAAGAAGAATACAGGAGCTTGCAAATCTAAAACGTTGACTATGAGGGCAATAATGAAAGGAGGACAGAAAAGAGAAGGGCCTAGAGAGAAGCAGGGCCAGCCCGGCCGCTAGGCAACCTAAGCAATTGCCTAGGGCAGGAGTCCCCAACCCCTGGACCATGGACTGGAACCGGTCCGTGGCCTGTTAGGAACCAGGCCATGTAGTGAGGCAGAGGCACCACACTGCCCCTTTCGCCCACCCGGGTCCCAGGCAGATGAAAGAGGCAGCGCAGCCTCAAGCCGAAGCACCACCTCCTTCGTTCGCCCGGGTCCCAGGCGGGCAGAAGGGGCAGCACAGCAGTGACCTGCTGTGGGAGCCAGTTTGGTGCAGTGGCTAAGCGCGTGGACTCTTATCTGGGAGAACCGGGTTCGATTCCCCACTCCTCCACTTGCACCTACTGGAATGGCCTTCCATTCCTTGAGGTTGTCCTTGAAAGGGCAGCTTCCGTGAGAGCCCTCTCAGCCCCACTTTCCTCACAGGGTGTCTGTTGTGGGGGAGGAAGACAAAGGAGATTGTGAGCCACTCTGAGATTTGGAGTGGAGGGCGGGATATAAATTCAATATCATCATAATCACATTCACCTACCCCCCATTTAAAGACCCCCCATGTGGTGGGCAGGGATGGGGTGTGGGGGCAGCCAAACCCCCAGCAACCCCACCCCAACCGGTCAGTAGAAAAATGGTCTTCCACAAAAGCGGTCCCTGGTGCCAAAAAGGTTGGCGGCCACAGGCCTAAAGCCCCGGCCTTCTCGGGGCACCGAATTTGGTACCTCACATGTGACTCGTGCAGGGGAGGGGTGCCAGAAGTTAGCCTTGTCTAGGACGCCAGACAGTCTAGGGCGCCAGACAGTTTAGGGCCGACCCTGGAGAGAAGCATGATGGTCCAAAAAAAATGGAGACACTCCTCCACATTTTCTGTTTTTTTCATTCCTTGGTGAATGCCCACATTTCCCAAGCTTTCATTGAGAGATCCAATCCACTCCTTGGCAAGAAGTTTTGTGACGCTGGGCTACTCATTTTTCAAGCTAGTCTACCTCACAGGGTTGCTGTGAGAGGGCTACCAGCTCCAGGTTGGGAAATACCTAGAGATTTTGGGGGTGGAGCCTGAGAAGGGCAGGGTTTGGGGAGGGGAGGGGCTTCAGTGGGGTAGAATGCCAGAGAGACCAACTTCTAAGGTGGCCATTTCCTGCAGCGGAACTGAGCCCTGTTGCCTGGAGACCTGTCGTAATCCCACGAGATCTCCAGCCACCACCTGGAGATTGGCAACCCAAGGAGGAAGAGCTGTGTCACCCTGGCTCCATTGAAGAAGGAACCAAAATGGATTGAGAGTATTCGCTGCCATCGGAGAGGAGACAAGAGAGGGAACTGTCTGGCACCCTAGACTGTCTGGTGCCCTAGATGTAGCTTGGAGAAAAGTTGACTGCGGGGTGACATTATAGAGGTTTACAAGATAATGCATGGGATGGAGAAAGTAGAGAAAGAAGTCCTTTTCTCCCTTTCTCACAATACAAGAACTCATGGGCATTCAATGAAATTGCTGTAGGGTTAGAATGGATAAAAGGAAGTACTTCTTCACCCAAAGGGTGATTAACATGTGGAATTCACTGCCACAGGAGGTAGTGGCAGCTACAAGCATAGACAGCTTCAAGAGGGGATTGGATAAAAATATGGAGCAGAGGTCCATCAGTGGCTATGAAGCACAGTGTGTGTGTGTGTGTATATATATATATAATTTTTTTGGCCACTGTGTAATACAGAGTGTTGGACTGGATGGGCCATTGGGCTGATCCAACATGGCTTCTCTTATGTTCTTATGTAAGTTCCGCTGATTTAGCAGCAGGGGAGAAATTCTAGCAGGAGCTCCTTTGCATAAGAACAGAAAAGAACATCAGTGAAGCCATGTTGGATCAGGCCAATGGCCCATCCAGTCCAACACTCTGTGTCACACAGTGGCCAAAAAACCCAGGTGCCATCAGGAGATCCATCAGTGGGGCCAGGACACTAGAAGCCCTCCCATTGTGCTCCCCCCAAGCACCAAGAATACAGAGCATCACTGACCCAGACATAAGAACATGTTGGATCAGGCCAGTGGCCCATCCAGTCCAACACTCTGTATCATACAGTGCCCCCCCACCCAAAAAAAAACAAGTGCCATCAGGAACTTCACAAGTGGGGCTAGAAGTCCTTCCACTTTGCACCCCCCCCCAAGCACCAAGAATACAGAGCATCACTGCCCCAGACAGTTCCAATAATATGCTGTGGCTAATAGCCACGGATGGACCTCTGCTCCATATTTTTATCCAAAACCCTCTTGAAGCTGGCTATGCTTGTAGCCGCCACCATGTCCTGTGGCAGTGAATTCCACATGTTAATCATAGTAGGCCACACAGCCCTGATGTAGCCAATCCTCCAAGAGCTTACAAGGCTCTTTTTTGTAAGCTCTTGGAAGATTGGCTACATCGTGGGGGTGTGGCCTAATATGCAAAGGAGCTCCTGCTAGAATTCCATCCCTGCTTAGTGACACAGATTTCGTGGGCAATAGGAAGGGAAAGAGAAGACAGGACAGGGAACAGACTGATTTTGGAAGGGAAAGCTGGAGGAATTTATATGGGATGTGGAAGCGAAGAAGCCTCCTGAAGATATTGGAGCAGTGGCGGCATATCGTCCAAGCGACTGAACACCCTGTGCTCTCATTTACAGATTCAGTTGCCCTATCTCTACATAGACATTCACTGCCTAGCAAGGTGCTCCAGTCTGTCCACCATGCTCAGAGCTTTCTTTTTGAGCAGGAACGCACAGGAACGCAGTTCCAGCTGGCTCGGCATCAGGGGGTGTGGCCTAATATGCAAAAGAACTCCTGTTAGCTTTTTGGTGAGAGCCAGTTTGGTGTAGTGGCTAAGAGTGCAGACTCTTATCTGGGAGAACTGGGTTTAATTCCCCACTCCTCCACTTGCAGCTGCTGGAATGGCCTTGGGTCAGCCAGAGCTCTCTTATCTCGGAGAACTGGGTTTGATTCCCCCCTCCTCCACTTGCAGCTGCTGGCATGGCCTTTGGTCAGCCAGAGCTCTCTTATCTGGGAGAACCGGGTTTGATTCCCCCCTCCTCCACTTGCAGCTGCTGGCATGGCCTTGGTCAGCCAGAGCTCTCTTATTTGGGAGAACCGGGTTTGATTCCCCCCTCCTCCACTTGCAGCTGCTGGAATGGCCTTGGGTCAGCCAGAGCTGTCTTATCTGGGAGAACTGGGTTTGATTCCCCACTCCTCCACTTGCAGCTGCTGGAATGGCCTTGGGTCAGCCAGAGCTCTCTTATCTGGGAGAACCGGGTTTGATTCCCCCCTCCTCCACTTGCACCTGCTGGAATGGCCTTGGATCAGCCAGAGCTCTCTTATCTGGGAGAACCGGGTTTGATTCCCCCCTCTTCTGCTTGCACCTGCTGGAATGGTCTTGGGTCAGCCATAGCTCTCTTATCTGGGAGAACCGGGTTTGATTCCCCACTCCTCCATTTGCAGCTGCTGGAATGGCCTTGGTCAGCCAGAGCTCTTTTATCTGGGAGAACCGGATTTGATTCCCCACTCCTCCACTTGCAGCTGCTGGAATGGCCTTGGGTCAGCCAGAGCTCTCTTATCTGGGAGAACCGGGTTTGATTCCCCCCTCCTCCACTTGCAGCTGCTGGAATGGCCTTGGGTCAGCCAGAGCTCTCTTATCTGGGAGAACCGGGTTTGATTCCCCCCTCCTCCACTTGCACCTGCTGGAATGGCCTTGGGTCAGCCAGAGCTCTCTTATCTGGGAGAACCGGGTTTGATTCCCCCCTCTTCTGCTTGCACCTGCTGGAATGGTCTTGGGTCAGCCATAGCTCTCTTATCTGGGAGAACCGGGTTTGATTCCCCACTCCTCCATTTGCAGCTGCTGGAATGGCCTTGGTCAGCCAGAGCTCTCTTATCTGGGAGAACCGGGTTTGATTCCCCACTCCTCCACTTGCAGCTGCTGGAATGGCCTTTGGTCAGCCAGAGCTCTTTTATCTGAGAGAACCGGGTTTGATTCCCCACTCCTCCATTTGCAGCTGCTGGAATGGCCTTTGGTCAGCCAGAGCTCTTTTATCTGAGAGAACCGGGTTTGATTCCCCACTCCTCCATTTGCAGCTGCTGGAATGGCCTTGGGTCAGCCAGAGCTCTCTTATCTGGGAGAACCGGGTTTGATTCCCCACTCCTCCACTTGCAGCTGCTAGAATGGCCTCGGGTCAGCCGTAGCTCTCGCAGGAGTTGTCCTTGAAAGGGCAGCTGCTGTGAGAGCCCTCTCAGCCCCTCCCACCTCACAGGGTGTGTGTTGTGGAGGGAGAAGACATGGGAGATTGTAAGCCGCTCAGAGTCTCTGATTCAGAGAGAAAGGCGGGGTATAAATCTGCAATTCTTCTTCTTTTGTTGAAAAGCCCTGTGTGAAACAATGATGATGTCAGGGGTGTGGCCTAATTCGCAAATGAGCTCTTTGCTGGGCTTTTTCTACCAGAAAAGCCCTGACCGCCATGCCCATCCTCCACCCAGTCCATAAAGCCAGCCCAGCCATGCCCAGTACAAGGTCAATAGGAACTGCGCAGCATGGACACAGCAAATACAAGCATACCACAGAGGCAAAACATCCTAAAATGAATGAAACTGCAGCAAAATATAACAGGGCAGACCATCACACAAGGGGCCGTTATACAGACAGGCCCTTAAAATCTTTCAGACAGACCTGCCCCCCCCCTTCAAGGTACTAATCCCATTTTCCAACCCA